>NW_027332424.1:2959070-3058006 GCF_000442705.2 Elaeis guineensis
TTATTTTTTTTAAAGATTTAGAAGAATGCATGATCTTAATGTGAATTAATTGGAATTGAGATGGTACAAATTTTGGAAAAGATGGATAGATGATTAAATAGTATAACAGATAATAAAAAAATAATTTTTTGAACCTCTCTTGTTGATCTTTTGAACTTTTTTGTCATTTATTAAAACTAATTTGGCTCTCTCTAAAGATGGGTAGTGAACCAACAAGTGAAATAACTGACTAGCAACTTTGAGGGGAGATAAGAGAGTCTTTGACAAAATCTTTGCATAGTTTAGGTATTATAATTGGTAACTTAATTTAAAATAAGATGCTTTTACTTCATGAAGCAAAATCTGGACATAGATAATGAGGCGTCATCAAATTTGGACCATCCATATTACCATCAAACCATTGAGGATAAAATTATCATTGCTTAGTAGATTAGCTAGTAAGGAGGATGGTGCAACCGATGATCTTGCCCTGACGGATGAGCTAGACGATGAGGTCAGTGACCTTACAGGCAAACTGCTGGCCCACCATCCTCTCAAAGATGGTGCAAGCCTCTAAAGGGGAGTTGAGGCCCAAGCCATAGATATGCGAGTGTACGTTGATATGCTCGATGCAGATGAGATCTCGACTCTCCAGAGCCTCTTAAGCTTTATCATGATAGTAAAAAAAAGAGAAGAGAGCGAGCTTCAGAGGTGTGAAGAGCAAGATAGAGAAAGAATGAATGCTAATATGAGAAGAGGGCAAGAATTTTTAAGTCAAGATAAAAATATTATTCTGAAAAGGCATAATGCATATAATGTTAGATAGATTTAAGAAAAAAATATATTAAATTTTAAAATTTTTGATAAGATATTTTAGTGATTCTAGCTTCATAGCTCTAACTAGGATATCCATACTATAAATATTTTAAAATATATTTAATATTTTTAAATCAGTTGTGTTGGTGCAGAATTCCGTCGATGTCGGAGAGCTGGAGTCGAGGGATCACGGCCACCGTCGGGACCTGTAAAGAAAATCTAAACCGGAGTTGGGGGTGCTCCAGCAAGACCCTCCGACGCTGAAGTCAGTACTCTGAATTATGTTGGTGCAGAATTCCGTCGATACCGGAGAAGCTGGAGTCGAGGTGATCACGGTCGCCGTCGGGACTGCAAGGAAAGTCTAAACCAAGTTGGGGTGCTCCGGCAAGACCCTCCGACGCTCAAGTCAGTACTCTGCTTCAACAGAAATGGAGTACTCGAATGAGATTTTAGCAGAGTTAGAGATAGTGCTTAGAGCTTAGAGGAGAACGTATCTGGAGGGTCTCTTTTATAGACGGGAGAGCGTAACCGATTGACAGCGATGTCCGTAACTGGTTGAGTAGTGGTCGTTCGGCGGACCACGTGGAGTTTTGTTACGGAGAGTAGTGGTGTCCATTGTCGTGACTTGCCGGAGATGGTGGGGCCACGTGGAGTTTGTTACAGAGAGTGGAGTGGTGTCCTTGTCGCACTTGCCGGAGATTCGGGCCGGACGGCTGAAGCTCGGTTGGGATATCTGGTGGAGCGGAATAGCTCTCTGTCTCAGCAATCTAAGAGAAGCTCGGATGTTTTGAGGTTGCTGATGGGTTAACTATGGTTGGGTGCCTTAGGCTTGATGCTGCAGACGGAAGTCATCTGCTGTAGAAGTCCGGACGAAAACTTTCTGTTGGAGAAATCCGACTGGAGTTCGATTGCTAGAGAAGTCCGTCTGAAATTTGTCTGATGTAGAAGCTTGTCTGAAGATTGTCTCTGGAGAGGTCCGGTTGCATGAGAATCGCAGAAGGTCGATCGATGTTAGCAGGGAATATCTGAAGGCATTGTGGAAGTTCGTCCGCTGGAGAGTCTGGAGGACACTGTGGAAGGTCGACGCTGGAGGGGTCGGAGGAAATTTGTCCGTTGGAGGGGTCTGGTTGGCACTGTTGAAGTTCGAGTTGGCACTGTTGAAGGTTGATGGCTGGAGAGGTACGGAAGACATGGAGACAGTCGGTCACTGTAGAAATCCGCTGCTGGAGCCCGTCCATTGTTAGAAGTTCGTCTGGAATCCATCCGCTGTAGAAGTTCGGACGGAGTCTGATTCTTTGATAGAAGTTCGGAAGGAGGCCGCTTACTGTAGAAGCTCGGATGGAGATCGGTTGCCGTGGAAGCCCGGATGGAGATCGCTTATTGTAGAAGCTCGGACTGAAGTCTGCTTGCAATAGAAGTTCGGATGGAATTCGCTTACTGTAGAAGCTCGGATGAAATTGAAAGCGATCGACCACTGTAGAAACTTGGATGGAGTCTGGTTACTGTAGAAGTCCTGCTGCTGGAGAAGCCGACATTGATGAAGTCCGAAGAAGCTCGGAGTAAAGTCGATCGTGACAGGAGGAAGTCTGGAAGAGATTCGGAGAGTAGTCGATCACTGTAGAAAATCGACTGATAGTGAAGCCCAGAGAGCATTTGGAGCAGTCCGATAGACGACTGAAGGAGCTCATTATTGGAGAAGTCCGGAGGGTACGATAGGAGTTCATCCATTGGAGGAATCTGGAGGACACTGTGGAAGGTCGACTGCTGGAGGAGTCCGGATGGTACTGTGGAAGCTCGGACGGTCGGGGAGTTCAAAAAGACACCGCATAAGGTCGGAAGTCGAAGAGTCCTGGGAGGGTTGGCCTCTTACGAACTTCGACTGGGGTTATTTTATACCCAACACTAGTCCCCCTACTTTCGAGTTTGGGTTTCGAATGAAGGAAGTACAGAGAAATTTTCACAGCCGAAGTTGCCCCCTTGATTTCGTACTCGATTGTTTCCAGATATTTTGGCGTTTGGCAGCCGTGCTGGAGTCTTTTCAAATCGAGGTGATCCGAAAAGATTTTTCAAAATTTCACTGGAGCATCTCCCAGGTACGGTGTAATAATGATTCTGTCAGTCGTCAGCCGTCTGCACGATGAGTGGACATGCGGCGGTTGTAGGTCGGCCAAAGGAGATCTGCAATCATTATTGCGCCGGACCCTGAGGTCTATTTAAACCCATCCCCCTCCTTCAGGGGTTTCACCTTGCCTGAGATTTTTCTTCGGTCCCCTCTTCTTCCCAAGAAGCTTCATCCTCCTCCAGCGTCCCTCTCGGTCTTAGGCACCCTTCAGGTCGACCTCCATCGCCTTCGCTGCCCTCCTGCACCTCTCGGACCAGCCTTGGTTAGTTCGGAACCCTTCTTTTTCTTGCTGTTCTTCCATTTTTCCTCTGCATTCCGCCCATTCGGTTTCTCCGCGAGCGCCTTGTTTCCTATTTTTTCCAATTTTTTTGAGATTTTTTGGGGTTTTCATTTGATTCAAAATGTCCTCCAACACTTTCTCCTCTAGCAGTTCTAGAAGTTCGTCAGCTCCAGCCCCCAAAATCCTAGTACTGTAGATGAACCCACTTAGGATCGACCTCGTCCGATCTTTGTACCAGACACCATTTCTAGCTCTTTGACCTCAGACGAACTCTCGCTGATTAGGATTCAGTACGGAGTTCCTCCGGAGTATGAGCTTGAGCTTCCCGGCCAACTGATCGGGCTAGCGCCCCTCCCCTGGCCACTTTTGTTATACCAGAAGCCTTCTGCTGGGCTTCGACTTCCACTCTCACCTTTTGTTGTTGCTCTTTTTCGCTTTTTAAATATTTCTCTATTTCTGTAGCACCGAACTCCTTTAGGTTTCTGATAGGATTTCTTTCCCTCTGTCATTTAGCTGAAGTCCGGCCAACTCTTCCCTTGTTTAGAAACTTTTATACCTTTAAGCATCACCCTCGGCAAAGGACTGGTGGTACTTCTCCTCCAGTTCGATAGAAAGGGGTTGCTGAAAGGTGCCCCCTCTTCTATCCACAACTGGAAGGAGAGGTACTTCTACGTCCGATGCCCGACCCTGATGCTGGGGTTGCCCCCCTGGGCTCCCTGAGGGACTCCATCCGTCGGGCTTCTAGCCTGGAAAGGATGACCTTGAAGCCTCCAATAAACTTAAGACTTACCAGCTCCTCTCCTCTCCGACCTTCTGAAGAAGCAACTTTTATTCAATGTCGGCCTGAGCCCTCTCAACCCTATCGATATTTTTTCTTTCTCAAGTCATTTGCTGCTTCCTCTTTCTCTTATTCTGTTTCTAAGCTGTGCCATCTTTTTTCATTGCAGATATGGACGCAGACGCAGCTCAGAACTAGCCAAGGGTCTCAAGGCCCACAAGAGGAAAGGCGCCGCAACTTCTGGATCGATGAAGAAGATGAGGGTAGAGGAGACAAGCTCGACTGTGCTTGCCCAGGCGGCCATTATCGTTGATGCCCCCTCCGACGTCGAGCCCGCAGTCCCCCGAGCTTCTTCAAGAAGCCCTCCGACCGAGATTCCCGCTCCAAGTCTTGTCCCGAGGAGGCACCGGGGGCCGAAAGGAAGAGAAGGAAGAAGACGGTGGTCCGCAAGATCAGCAGCAGTAGGGCTGCCATCGAAGGGTCCAAATGCTCCAAAGAGGATCCGGGGGAGAATCCCTTCAACAACAAGATTTAATAAAAAGGTTGGTCGACGGGTGCTTTTGCTCGAGATCTCCACAGGATCGTCCATGCCGATCCTGAACAGCGGGTTTGGGACTCTCTGGGTCTTTCTTGAGGTAGCCGATTTACTTTTTTCTTCCTTTCGCTTCTTCACTTAGTTCATTCCTTAGCTTTCATATTGACTTCCTGGCCGCTCTTGCAGATTGGACACCAACTCATCGCCAACATCGAGGCGATGAAAATGCAAAGAAGGAAGCAGCCCAGGCGGAGGAAGGTCGCCAGGCTGAGGCTGCCCATCTTAAGGAGAAGGTCGCCGAAGTCACGAGTCTCCAAGAGGCGCTCCAGAAGGAGGAACAAACTTCGACGGATCTGAAGGCTGCTTTGGAGGAGGAAAGAAGGAAGGCAGAGGCCGAGGTCTCCAAGCTGAAGGAGCAGATCCCGACCCTAGTCTCGGAGGCAAGGGCCCAAGCAGTGGAGGAGTTCAAGACCTCCTCCGAGATGAGGGATCTGAATATCAAGTTCGTCAGGCCCCTTTATCAAAGGCTTCGAGCTTTGCCAGGAGAAGTGGTCGGAAAGTTTTCCAACTCGACCTCAGCTTCCTGGATGAAGTGTCCGACGATGAAGCCGGACCTTCCGAAGCTGCTGCCGGTCTCCCTCCAATCGGGACCTCTTCAACTGCCGCAGCTGCCGTGACCGACTTTCCGGGGCGCCGAGCTCCTCCACTTCTGCTCCAGAGGTCCGAAACTCTAATTTTATACTTTTCTTTGTTACAACTTTTTTTCTCTTTCTCTTGTACTTAAGAATTATTCAATCAATGAAATCGAATTCTCTTTACAGAGAGCTCTTTTTCTTTTCTACTTCTTTTTTTTTTTTTCTTTTCTTGCAATGATTTGCATTGTGACGCTCTTGTTTTCCGACAACAGTGTCCTGCCGAAGCTCTTCCCTACCATAGGGAATTTCTTTGAAGTCTATGATCCGGGATCTGAGAAGAAAGTTCGTCACCTAACGAAGAAATCAAAGAAGATGGACGACGAACTTCACAGACTGAGGAAGAGCCATTCGGAAGCCACCGTGGAGGTTACTCACCTTGGAACCTCCACAAAAAGGACTTCATGGACTACAGTCGGAAGAAGCCAACTTTGAGAAGGAGCTTGAGGAACTCCAGAAATGCACCAGCGATCGATCTTGGACTCAGGCCCCAAGATCAGCTCCCTCAAGGTCGAGTTGGCGGCCGCACGGGAGAAGATCGGCCAATTGGAAGGGAGCTCGTCCTGGCTTCCAACTCAGGCTGATCATGGCTGGGACTGGTCGAAGAAATTCTCCGACCTCCAGAAGCAGCTACAGGACGTCGAGATGAATTACAACACTTGCCGAGTCGGCTGGTGCGGGCAAATAGATAACTACAGAAGGAGGCTCAAGATGGCGACCGACGAGGTTGCTTGCCTTCAGAAGCAGTTGTCCGAAAAGCCCAGGCCATTTCGGTTCAAGCTCCGACGAGCTCGATCCTTGAGGGGGACCATGGAAGAACTGTCCTAGCCCTTGGAAAGAGAAAGCCGAACTACAACGCTGAAAATTCAGCTGGCCTATGGCAGCAGGCGGTCAAGGATGCAGAAGCGGAGTCCGAAGTTCTGAGGAAGAGGCTTCGAGAATCGAAGGGCGAAAGCCGGCAGTTTCACCAAATATATGGGAGATGCTGTTAAGAAAGAAGGAACTGGAAAAAAAGTTGAGAACTTAAAGCAATCCTGATAATGGCTGGAACCGAGAGTTCGAAGTTAGAAGAAGCCGAGCTTCTTAGAGCTTCTTTTACCTTTTGTTCCATGTTTTCTTTTCTTTTCTTGTTATTTTTTTTTTTGGCCTTCAAAGGCTTTTGTAATGCTTTCTTTACTAATGAAATGAAAAGAAATTTTCTCATTACCTTATCTATTCTTGCTCTGAGTTGTCGTTTATCGAGCTTCTTTTCTTTTGTCTTATTCGATGTCGACGTTGTTTGAAGGTTCCTGATCATCGCCGTGTTGATTTGCCCTTTTTGTTCATGACCAAGGTCTTTTCGGGGCCATTCAAATTTGACGCTTTCTCTCGATGTTCGAGCTTGGGGTCCGAACTTCTCGTTACTTTGAGAAGTCTATTTTCTCCTGCTTGTGTTGGGTTTCCCTTAGAGATTGAGAATTTTTTACAAAGTTTTCTTCCTCGTTGAGATGAGGTCCCTTGTGTCTTAGATGTAGTTTTTTTTTCCTTATCTCTGGCATAACTCGTCGCTTTCCCTTTTTCTCTCACCTTTTTTTTATGTTTGGGCGAGGGTTTTTCCTCTGCTCCTAATGGGATTGTAGGGGTGTAGAGGAGCCATTGAGGAGGTTTTTCTCCTCATCCGATCTTAAACGATCAGGTCTTCATTTGTGTCAGGATGAGATTCTCCTCCTATTTCGACACAGTCAATTTCAGCTCAATTAGGATGAGATTTTCTTTCTGTTCCTAACAGGGCTGTGGGGGTATATAAGGGCCATTACGAGGGCCTCTCCCCCCATCCGATCTCTTAATAATCGGGCTTCGATTTTGCTCATGTTAGGATGAGGTTCTCCTCCTGTTCCTAAATGGCTGTAGGGGTGCATAAGGGCCGTTGCGAGGGCCTCTCCCCCATCCGATCTCTTAACGGGTCTTCGACTTTGCTCATGTTAGGATGAGTTCTCCTCCTGTTCCTAACATGATTGTGGGGTGATAAGGGCTGTTGCGAGGGCCTCTCCCCCATCCGATCTCTTAATAATCGGATCTTCACTTTGCTCATATTAGGACGAGGTTCTCCTTCTGTTCCTAACATGACTGTGGGGGCGCATAAGGGCCGTTGCAAGGACTTTCCCCCATCCGATCTCTTAATAATCGGATCTTCGACTTTGCTCATGTTAGGATGAGGTTCTCCTCCTGTTCCTAACATGACTGTGGGGGCGCATAAGACCGTTCGAGGGCCTCTCCCCTCATCCGATCTCCAATAATCAGGCCTTTATTTGTGTCGGGACGAGGTTCTCTCTTGTTCCTGACACGCTTAATTTCGATTGTCTGAAGGAGCTACTCCCTGTCGTTATAAGCCCATGCCAAAAGAAAAGATATGCGAATATGAAACTTTTATTTAAGGCAAAGTTATCGGTAATACATTCATAAATTTTTCGAATTTCATGATCGTGGAAGGTCTGCTCCTCCGAGCTCTTTTAGATAGTATATTCTGGGTCGGACTACCTCCCTGACTTCATACGGGCCTTCCCAGTTTGGGGCAAGTTTTTCTTGGTTCTGAGGTTGTGAAATAGTGGCTCACCAAAGTACTAAGTCCGCGCTCTAAAGGCTTTGTCTTGACCCGGGAGTTGTAGTAGCGGGCTGCTTTCTGCTCGTAGGCTGTCATCCGAACTTAAGCTGTCTCTCACTTTTCTTCTAACAAGTCAAGGTTGGCCTTGAGATCCTGTGAGTTGCTGCTCGTCGAATGCCACGACTGTGCTGACGGAAGCTTGAGTTCAATCGGGATAACGGCTTCTGTTCCGAAGGCTAAGGCAAAGGAGGTCTCCCCCGTGGACAGTCTTTGGTAGTTGGTATGCCCATAACATATGATAAAGCTCGTCTGCCCAAGTTTCCTTTGCTTTTTCAAGTCTCACCTTGATTCCTTGCAACAGAGTCCTATTGGTCACCTTGGCTTCGCCGTTTGCCTGCGGATGGGCTACTGACGTGAAGTTATAGAAAATGTTTAAATCCTCACAAAATTCAGCAAATCTTGCTCCAGCAAATTATCGTCATTATCAGTAATGAGAGTTTTGGATAAGTCGAATCTACAAATGATTGACTTCCAGATGAAGTCTTGCACTTTAGCTTCTGTGATTTTTGCCAAAGGTTCGGCTTCGACCCACTTGGTGAAGTAGTAAATGACCATCAGAAGGAACTTTGCTGTCCGGATGCCATGAAAAAGGTCCAAGATATCCATCCCCCATTGTGCAAACGGCCATGGGGCACTCAAAGGTGTAAGTTCGGAGGCGGACTGTCTTTGGATATTCGCATATCTCTGATACCGATCACACTTTCTGACATATTCAATGGAGTCGTGGTACATTGTAAGCCAGTAATAACCTTGTCGGAGTAGTTTATGGGATAAAGATCTGGCCCCCAGGTGACTTCCGCAGACTCCTTCATGTACCTCCCATAAGGCAAAGTCGGCTTCAGAAGGCCGGAGACATTTCAAGAGGGGCAAAGAGTATGACCTCTTGTATAGCTTGCCCTCATAAAGATATATCGGGAGGCCTGATTTCTAAGCTTTCGAGCTTCTTTTGCATCATGAGAAAGAACCCCATCTTTGAGGTATGCAACCAGTGGATCAATCTAGCTGGGTTCATGGCTGATCTCCATTACAAGTGTGGTTCTTCCGTACTTGGATATTTCAGAACTTCAAAGAGGACTTCCTTGGGTAGTTCAACTGGAGTCAGTGTAGCCAACTTGGAGAGAAGATCGACCCTGATATTTTCTGTTCTTGAAATCTGCTTGATGTCAAAGCTGCCAAAGATAGGGATGATCTCTTTTACCTTTTCAAGATACTTGGCCATACTGTCCTCCCGAGCTTTATAGTTTTCGCTGACTTGTCCCACCACCAATTGGGAGTCACTGTAGACTTGGAGTCGATCTACTTCTAATTCTTTGGCGATCTTCAGTCCTGCAATCAGAGCTTCATATTTTGCTCCGTTATTTATCGCAGGAAATTTGAAGCGCAGTGCGTACTCCACGATAATTCTTTCTGGACTGACCAAGATCAGGCCCGCACCCACGCCTGACATGTTGGAGGAACCATCCACGTAAAGGGCCCAAAAATCATCAGGGAGATCTGTTCTTTCCTCAGGGGAGTTCGGCTGGAGCCCTAGGTTGTCAGCTTCACTTCATTCAAGTTTGGCTTCTTCCAGATAGTGCATTCCATATGAAGTCTGCTAATATCTGGGCTTTTATCATCGATCAAGGTCGATAGTTGATGTCGAATTTTGTGAGCTTGACCACCCATTTTGCTATCCTTCCAGAAGCATCCGCTCGATGCAGAACTGTCTTAATCGGCTGGTCGGTGAGCAGTGTTATGGTGTGCCCTTGAAAGTAAGGTCGGAGTCTTCAGACTGCAATCAACAGGACGTAAGTTAGTTTCTCTAACTTAGTGTACTGGTTTCGGTGTCTCTCAATACTCGACTTATGTAGTAGATCGGCCGTTGAATTTTTACTTCTTCCTTAACCAAAATACTGCGAGAGCCACAGGGGAGACCACCAGATATAGAACAACTCCTTTTCAGGTTCGGACTTTGCCAATAGCGAGGTGAGCCGAGGTAGTTCTTCAATTCTTTGAATGCTTGCTGACATTCAGTGGTCCAACAGAAGTTCTTCGACTGCTTGAGAGTCTGAAAGAAAGGTAGGCACCGTTCAGCCGACCTTGAGACGAAGCGATTCAGAGCTGCTACTCTCCCAGTAAGGTACTGAACTTCCTTTATTGACTTCGGGACTCATTTCCTGGATGGCACGAATCTTTTTTGGATTTGCTTCGATCCCATGCCCCGATACCATAAAGCTAAGAATTTCCTGAGGTTACTCCAAAAGCGCACTTGGTTGGGTTCAGCTTCATTTGTATTTTTGGAGGGCGCTGAAGGTCTCCTCAAGGTCGGCGATGTGGTTCATTGAGGATTTGCTTTTTACAAGCATGTCATCCATGTAGACCTCCATATTGTGGTCGATCTGCTCTTTAAGATCTTGTTCACCAGCCGTTGATAGATCGCCCCTGCATTTTTGAGGCCAAAAGGCATGATCCTGTAAAGTAAAGACCACGGTCAGTGATAAAAGTAGTTTTTTCTTCATCCTCTGGTGCCATCCTGATTTGATTGTAGCCGAAAAATCCATCCACGAAAGTGAGAAGCTCTGGCCTGAGGTTGCATCTACTAATTGATCAATTCTGGACAGAGGGTAACTGTCCTTCGGAAGACTTTGTTCAGCTTTTTGAAGTCTATACACATCCTCCACTTGTCGTTCGCTTCTTGACGAGAACCACATTGGAGACCCAGTTCGGATAGTTGACTTCTCTGATGAATCCGATTTCAGGAGTTTATCAACTTCCTCAGCTATTGCTTCTGCCTTTCCGATGTATGACCTCAATTTTTTCTTTCATCGGTCGATGTTTGGGATCAACACTAGACGGTGTTCTATGACTTCCGCATCAATCTCCGGCATGTCCGTCGGAACCCAAGCGAAAACATCCACATTCTTTTGTAGAAAATTGATGAGCTGTGTCCGTACCTCTTCTCCCAGGTTGGAGCCGATCTTTACCACGTACTCTTCATTCTCATCATTCAAAGGAATTGAGACAAGATCTTCAATTGGCTCACCCCGTTCTTCAGTAAGATCATCGTGGGTGTCTAATCCATCAACCGGATAGGGGTCAGACTGACCATTTCTTTGTAAGGCTATGTTATAGTAGTGTCTTGCCAGGACTTGATCTCCTCTGACCTCTCCGACCCCTTGGCTTGTAGAAAATTTTAATTTCAAATGGTAGGTCGATACCATAGCTCGGAAGGCATTGAGGTCAGGTCAGCGAGTATTACGTTGTAGGCAGACAACGCCCTTACTACTAGAAAATCCACTTGCGCTCTAGATTGTTTCGGGCACTGACCTGCAACTATGATCAAAGTTATTACTCCTTCCACTGGCACAGCATCGCCAGTGAACCCTACCAATGGAGAGCTTATCGGTCCTAATCGATCATCCAGAATGGACATCTTTGAGAATGCATCATAAAATAAAATATCGACCGAGCTTCCATTATCAACAAGAATGTAGTGTACATCATAGTCAGTAATATTTAAAGAAACTACAACCGCATCATTATGGAGGAATTAAATCTCCTGGGCATCTTCTTCAGTAAAGGTTATAGATTCTTCAGTCCTCTGCTGCTTGGGCGGTCCGGCCAATCCACTGGCTGCTCTCCGTCGGGTCCTCCAGAGATGGTGTTCATGATCCCGATTGGAGGCTGATCTTCAGACTGTTCTTCCTTCCTTGGCGGCTCTGGTTGTGGTAGGGCCCTCGGCCGATCTTTCCTACCTTCAGGCCGACGTCGGATGAATTGTTGAGCCGATCTCATCTGATGAGCTTCTCGATCTCATCTCGGAGCTGAATA
This sequence comes from Elaeis guineensis, assembly GCF_000442705.2. Taxonomy (NCBI): domain Eukaryota; kingdom Viridiplantae; phylum Streptophyta; class Magnoliopsida; order Arecales; family Arecaceae; genus Elaeis; species Elaeis guineensis. The sequence goes on from NW_027332424.1 coordinate 2,970,724, forward strand.
CACTCCTCCATGTCGTGGCCATGGTCATGATGATAGAGGTAGAACTTGTTAGGGTTGTGCTTCTCAGGGTGTGTGCACATCCTTTTCGACCTTGGCAGCTGCTCCCTGATCTCCATCAGCACTTGAGTTTTTGGAGATTGAGAGGGTGTAGCTGTGGAATCTTCCTGGGGAGAGCTCCACCGAACTCTGCGGTCCACTTCTCTGCCTACGAGCTCGGGGGAGAGTTCAGACACGCTTGTGTCCGGAGGGAGTTTGAGAACATAGCCGAGCTTCACTCGACCCTTTTTCAGCTGCGGGCTTGTCGGAGTCACCCACCTGCCGCTCCTTCGTGGCCTCCTCATCCTTCAGCTTGAAGGCTTTCTCTACTCGGGCATATCCTTCGGCCCGAGCCAGCAAATCAACAAAGTCCCTGGGATACTTCTTTTTAGGAAAAACAGAAGGTCATTCTTTTGAAGACCACTCTTCAGGGTGACCATTACAACTGATTGGTCTAAGTTTCGGACCTCCAATGGGCGGCGTTAAAATGGTTGACATAAGTTCGGATGGATTCTCCCTCCTTTTGCTTGATGTTGACGAGGGACTCCGAACCACTCCGGAGACGTCGGCTGCTGATGAAATGAGCCACAAATGGTGGCTCATTTGATCAAAGGAGAAGATAGTACCCGGCTTCAATGTCGAGTATCAATTTCTTACTGCTCCCTTCAAGGTAGATGGAAAGCTCGACACAGGATGGTGTCTGGCGCACCATGGAGCAGCATCATTGTCTGAAAGGCCTCCAGGTGGTCAACCGGATCCGAGGTCCCATCGTAGCTCTCAAATTAGAGGAGCTTGAAGTTCGACGAGATCGGTTCCTGTATAATCCTTTGAGAAAAAAGAGGGTCAGTACAGATATCCTCACCGTAAGCAGGGGAAGCATAGCGGAGCTCTTCGATCCGTCGGTTCATCTCTTGGAACCTCTGATCCAGGAGATCCTCTCAATCATGAATCTCAAGATCTTTTGGTAGAACAGAGGTAGGGACCCTCCAAAGGTGGAATCGTGATCAGACAGAGGGCCCTCCGCCCTCTTCTTCTCTTTTCGGGGGATACAGGATGACTGGCCCAAGTGGGCCACCCGATCGTCGGATTCTGGAACTTGATGATGCCCTTTCCAGCCACACAGATGCCTGCGGCTGCTGCTGCTGCTGTATGGTCTGCACCGCTTCGGTGAGACCCCTAACCTGCTGAACCAGCAGGTCAAACTACTCCATGCCGACTACCGTTGCCGGAGGAGGAAGAGCCTGAGAAACTGGAGACGAGACCGGAGCTGGCAGATCTTGCTGAGATCTGGCCATGGAGGTCGTAGATCGTCTGATGGATGCCTTTCGGGGAGGCATCAGGCTGGGATCTGGCTAGAGAAGAAGAAGAAGATGTCAAAGAAGATGATCGAAGACAGTCCTGTTGAGTACTCCTTTAAGAACAAGGGTCCTGCGAAGACACAGTGCCCTTCCTCTAGCGTCAATTCTGTTGGTGCAGAATTTCGCCGATGTCAGAGAAGCTGGAGTCGAGGAGATCACGGCCACCATCAAAATCTGCAAGAAAAGTCTAAACTGGAGTTGAGGGTGCTCCTGTAAGACCTTCCGATGCTCAAGTCAGTACTCTGCTTCAACAGAAATGGAGCACTCGAATGAGATTTTAGCAAAGTTTAGAGATAGTGCTTAGAGCTTAGAGGAGAACATATCTGGGGGATCTCTTTTATAGACGGGAGAGCGTAATCGATTGACGGCGACATCCGTAACTGCCTGGTAGTGGGCCGTTCGGGGCCACATGGAGTTTGTTATGGAGAGTAGTGGTATCCATTATCGCGACTTATCGGAGAGTGGTGGGGCCACGTGGAGTTTGTTACAGAGAGTGGAGTGGTGTCCATTGTCGTGACTTGTCGGAGAGTGGTGGGGCCATGTGGAGTTTGTTACAGAGAGTGGAGTGGTGTCCGTTGCCACGACTTGCCAGAGAGTTCGGGCCAGACGGTTGAAGCTCGATTGGGATGTCTGGTGGAGCAGAATAGCTCTCTGTCTCAGCAATCTAAGAGAAGCTCAGATGTTTCCAAGATTGCTGACGGGTTAACTGTGGTTGGGTGCCTTAGGCGTTGATGCTGCAGATGAAAGTCATCTGCTGTAGAAGCCCGGACGAAAACTTTCTGTTGGAGAAATTCGACTGGAGTCCGATTGCTAGAGAAGTCCATCTGAAATTTGTCTGATGTAGAAGCTTATCTGAAGACTGTATGCTGGAGAGGTCTGATTGCATAAAGAATCCGGCAGAAGGTCGACCGATAGCGAAATTCGGAAGGCGCTATAGAAGATTGATCGATAGAAGAGTCCGAAAGGCGTTGTGAAAGTTTGTCCGCTGGAGGAGTCTGGAGGATACTGTGGAAGGTCGATCGCTGGAGGGGTCTGGAGGGAATTTATCCATTGGAGGGGTCTAGTTGGCACTGTTGAAGTCTGGTTGGTGCTGTTGAAGATTGATGGCTGGAGAGGTATGGAAGATACTGGAGACAGTCGGTCACTGTAGAAATCTAGCTGCTGGAGTCTATCCGTTGTAAAAGTTCATCTGGAATCCATTCACTGTAGAAGTTTGGATGGAGTCCGATTCTTGCAGAAGTCCGGAAGGAGGCCGCTTACTGTAGAAGCTCGAATGGAGATCGATTGCTGTGGAAGTCCGGATGGAGACCGCTTATTGTAGAAGCTCGGCTGAAGTCCACTTGCAATAGAAGTTTGGATGAAATTCACTTACTGTAGAAGCTCGGATGAAATTCGAAAGGCAGTCGACCACTGTAGAAATTTGGATGGAGTCTGATTACTGTAGAAGTCCTACTGCTGGAGAAGCCCAGACCTTGACGAAGTCTGGAAGAAGCTCGGAGTAAAGTCGATCGTGATAGGAGGAAGTCTGGAAGAGATTTGGAGAGTAGTCAATCACTGTAGAAAATCGACTGATAGTGAAGCCCAGAGAGTATTTGGAGCAGTTCGATGGACGACTGAAGGAGCTCATTATTGGAGAAATCTGGAGGGTACGATAGGAGTTCGTCTGTTGGAGGAATCTGGAGGACACTGTGGAAGGTCAACTGCTGGAAGAGTCCGGATGGTACTGTGGAAGCTCGGACGGCCGGGGGAGTTCAGAAAGATGCCGCACAAGGTCAGAAGTTGGAAGAGTCCTGGGAGGGTTGGCCTCTTACGAACTTTGACTAGGGTTATTTTATACCCAACATAGTCAATTCATCATGAATTGTCATATGAATAAATTTGACAGCACTATTTTCGAACTTATCAACTTGTTAGTCACAACATAGGGTACCTTGAAAAATTCAAAGAGCACTATTCTCACTATAGAGCGAACTTCTTCTTCCAAGAAAAAGTCTATTGGAAGAAAGAAGGCTAAATCCACAAGGAAGCAGAAGAGAGAGAGCAAGCCAAAGAAGGATGGTCCAAAGGCGGCTGAGACAAATAGAAAGTGTTTCCACTATCATGCTAAAGGCCACTGGAGGAGAAATTATCCGAAATACCTGGAGAGCCTGAAGACCAAAAAGGGTGATAAACCTTTTGAAGGTATGCTCATAATTGAATCTAACCTTATGATTTCTTCTACTTCTAGTAGGGTATTGGACTCTGGCTCGAGTGCTCATATATGTACCTCAATGCAGGGTCTAATAGAAAGTAGGAGATTGAGGAAAGGTGACATGATCCTTCAGATCGGTAATGGAGCAAAGGTTGCTGCGGAGGCCGTTGGCACTTACCTTTTTCGATTACCATCTGACGTTAGATTAGATTTGAAAGACTGTTATTATGTTTCTGTAGCTAGTCAGAATTTAATTTCTATATCTGTGCTAGCACAGGAAAGTTTTAAAATTTATTTCAATAAAGATTTTTATTCCATTTATTTATAAAATAAATTGGTTGCATGGAGTCTTTTAATTGACAGTCTTTATCACTTGCATATTGATGCGAATGTGAACCTAAACGAGCAAATAGTGAGTGCCGTAGGCCAAAAGAGATCCAGAGATGAAATTAACTAGAAGTACTTGTGGCACTATAGACTAGGCCATATTAGAGAAGACAGGATAAACAAACTGAAGAAGGATGGGATCCTTGGCTCTCTTAACCCAAAGTCGTATCCAGCTTGCGAATCCTGCCTTCGAGGAAAGATGGCTAAGTTGCCCTTTGTAGGACATAGGGAAAGGGCCACAGAGTTACTTACTCTAATACACACCGATGTGTGTGGGCCATTTGATGTACAGACCAGAGATGGTTACACGTACTTCATTATCTTTACCGATGATTTGTCTAGGTATGGATATGTGTATCTAATGAAACACAAGTCTGAGGCCTTTGAAAAATTCAAGGAATTCAGGCATAAAGTAGAGAAGCAGACGGGTAAACCCGTTAAGGTTTTTCGATCTGATCGAGGAGGTGAATACCTTAGTTGAAAATTTTTAGGATATCTTAAGGACAACGGCATAGTCTCTCAGTAGACCCCTCCTGGAATACCTCAGCTCAATGGGGTATCCGAAAGAAGGAATAGGACCCTATTGGATATGGTCAGATCTGTGATAAGCTTCACTGATCTACCCTTATTTCTTTGGGGACATGCCTTGTTAACTGTCATTCACTTGTTGAATAGGGTTCCTTCAAAGTTTGTTCCTACCACACCGTATGAGATATGATTTGGTAAGAAGTCGAGTCTGGGTTATCTTAAGACTTGGAGATGTCCGACCTATGTCAAGAGACAGATAGCAGAAAAGTTAGAGGATAAATCTATTATAGCTCATTTCATAGGGCACCCAAAAGAATCCATAGGATACTATTTCTACTTTCCACAAGACCACAATGTGATTGTGAGTCGAAATGCTGTGTTCCTGAAAAAATTGTTTATCTAGGATGGCGGCAGTGAGAGGTTAGTGAAACTCGAAGAGAAGGTCTTTGAAGAGTCTAGAGCTATAAATCCTCAGAAATTCGTAGTCCATGAGCTAGTAGTTAATGTTCCTCTACCATCTCGTAGATCTACCAAGGTCTCCTGACCTCCTGAAAGGTACATGGATATGCTTACGGAGAAAGTAAAGAAAATATTTCTTATGGGAGATAGGGGTCATGGTGATGATCCTAATACCTTTGACGAGACGATGTCTGACATCGATTTTGAGAAATGATTAGATACTATGAAGTCAGAAATTGACTCGATATACTCGAACCAAGTCTGAACTTTAGTGGACCACCTGAAGGTATTGTACCTATTGGATATAATAGATCTACAAAAGAAAGATAGGTGTCGATGGTAAGGTAGAGACCTATAAAGCTAGGCTTGTGGTTAAAAATTATAGTCAGCACGAGAGCATTGACTATCAAAAAACTTTCTCGTCCGTAGCCATGTTGAAATCCATCCGCACTTTGCTTGCTATTGCAGCTTACTATGATTATGAAATCTAGTAGATGGATGTAAAAACTGCCTTCCAGAATGGATATCTTGAGAAAGAGATCTATATGGAGAAGTCTACAGATTTCACATCCGGTGATGGTGATCACAGAGTCTGCAAGCTGCAAAGGTCCATACGAATTAAAGCAGGCTTCTCAGAGTTGGATCCATCATTTTGATGAGGCAATCAAATCGTTTGATTTCATCAAAAATGAAGAGAAACCTTACGTATACAAGAGAGTCAGTGGGAGTGCAATCACCTTCCTTGTATTGTATGTGGATGATATTCTCTTATTGGGAATAACATTCCCATGCTGATCATGGTCAAAAAATGATTGTCTAAAGAATTCTTCATGAAAGACGTAGGGGAAGCATCCTATATTCTCAGAATAAAAGTCTATAGGAATAGACCTAAATGGATGCTTGGCCTGTTACAAAAGCTGTACATAGAGAAGGTGCTAAAAAGATTCAACATGAAAAGCTCCAAGAGAGGTCTTTTACCTCTTAGGCATGGTATTCGTCTCTCCAAGACGATGTGTCCGATCACATCTGAGGAGATTTAGCGCATGAGTAGGATTCTTTATGCTTTGATAATAGGAAGCCTCATGTATACCATACTCTGTACTCGATCTAATATTGCCCTTGCTGTGAATGTTACAAGCAGGTATCAATCAAATCCAGGCGAGGAGCACTGGATAGCTGTGAAGAACATCCTTAAGTACTTGAGAAGGACTAAGAATTTATTCTTGATCTTTGGAGGTGATTCTGACTTGAGAATTGAGGGGTATACTAACTCAGACTTCATGTCTGATCCTGATGATAGAAAGTCTACATCAGGATATGTGTTCGTTTGCAATGGTAGTGCAGTCAGCTGGAAAAGTTCCAAGCAATCCATCATAGCAGATTCGATCACAGAGGCTGAGTATGTCGCTGCTTCGGATGCTGCGAAGGAAGGCTTCTGGTTCAAAAAATTTATTGTGAAACTTAGGGTTATGACATCAGATGTCATACCACTGTACTGCAACAACAAAGGAGCCATAGCACTTGCTAAGGAGTCGAGGTCTCATCAAAAATCAAAGCACATCGAGCGGCGTTATCATATCATACGCAACTACCTCGAAAAGAAACATATCGAAGTGCGAAGAGTAGACTCCACAGATAACGTGGCAAATTCCCTGACTAAATAGCTAAGCCAACCAAAAATGGAAGTCTACTTTGAAAAAATGGGACTTAGATTTGTGGCCAATTAGCTTTATTCTAAGTGAGAGATTGTTAGATGTATGTCTTAGAAGTCAATATGGCTGACACATTATAATATATCTAGGGCATAATTTTGTACTTAATATATTGATATGATCAATAAAAAGGGCAAATTTTTTTTCATTCATGTATAATGTGTCCTTGAATTATCCATGGAATTACTTTCGATACATATTCTCAAAGTATTGAGAATTAGAGGCATGTATTTAATTTCTAAAGGCTCCCGATCATAGGATCATCATGAGGGTAATGATAGATCCAGATAGACTGACGTATAAATCACTTCTTTTGGGATAGATAGGTCTCTAATCTACTATGTAGAGACACAGGGCGACAAGTGTGGGTGGTTGTTAGAGAACAACTGGCACTGAGCATGATCATACAAGAGATTACTTAGATTTCTATTCAATCGTCAGTGATTGTCTCAATGCTGAAGTTGTGTGACTGATTCTTTGACTTGAGATGGTACTACTACTTGCAGTAAGACTGCTGGAGTTTGACTGATACATAAATATGGATCTCAATGAGCTCTTGTAGTAGATGTTGGTGATAGTTGGTTCACTGTAGGAGTGGGGTACGTATCAAGATAGGATCTATCGATCTTGATAGAGAAGAGTAGTCCTATGAGATTTGAGAGGCTAAGTCCAAAAATCTATAGTCACAGTAGAGTGATTGATGAAAAGGAGTTTTCATAGACATCATATCTGGACTTGAGCCAATCGAATCTATCATATGATTGATGTTGAAGTTTGACGATTTATCCATGACCTACCATCTAGTCGGGACTCATGATAGAGGGACTAAATCATACGTTAACTACACCTAAAGATTCATTTCAGTTCTACTGGATTGTCACTATATGCTGCTAGGTATCACTGGTGGATTGTGAGAGCTCACTAGGATTGTTCCAGATCGACAATCCTTGATTGAGTTAAAGTAGAATTATTCCGACCCATTGAAAAGAGTTTCAATGATATGATGATAGGGATCATTGTATATCTCACTATCAGATAGAATTGAACCTATAAAGTCACAACAAGGGATTAGACCTGGAATAAGAAATTGAGCTTATGAAGTGTCAATTGGGTTTAGAGAAACCCATTGGGTCCATAGTAACTTTGCTAATACATGATTGGACCTAATTCCTCTTTCTGTTAGGATTACTTATTTGATAAGTTAATTCTAACTTAATTACCTGCTAATTATCTACATGAATAAGATTCATGAGACTCTAATTATTGGGTGTCTAAGGTTATAGATCAGATAAATTAAGGGTACAAATCCCTTATGAATCTCATTGATAGTTATTATGGGGTGCCACTTTGATTTGATCAATTTGGACATGTCCATTAATTAGAGGGCCTTTGATTTTCATATGAGATATCTCTTGGGTGCAAAAGAGGGTGTCTAATTATGGGTGCAAGGGCTCTAATAGTTGGCGCCTAATGGGCTTCCTAATGTAAATTGGATAACTTAAGTTAATAAGAATTTTAATGCAAGTAGGACTTATATTATATGATTAAATAGAATTCAATCTTTGTACCTATAAAAGGAGACCTCTCCTAAGGTCCTAACATCATCCAAGCCAGCCCCTCTCCATGCCAAGAGAACCTCTCACATCCTCTCTTCCTCCCTCTTTTTCTTCTCCTTAGGCTTCCCCACGCCATACCACTTGGGATGCGCGTCCCAAGTTATCTCATGCCCAAAAGCTGTTAGGCATCCATTGATTGCTAGTTTCTAGTGCTGGTAGTATCACATAAGCAAGGAAAAAAGATTAGAGAAGAAGAAGATCAAGGAGAAAGATCAAACGTTGATCGCGATCCAGGCTTGGTTTAGATTCAGCAGGCAGAATTTTGGAGAATCAAAATTTAAATTATAGAGGCTATTCCAAGCTGATCTCAAGTGGATACTCATAGAGATCGGATACTTGTATGGCTAACAGAGAGCCTCGTCTCTTTCAAATCTAATTTTGAAGAAAGAAATTGCGAAACAGATATGTGATTTGATTACAATTTGAATTTCAGCATATATCAATTTCAGTATATTAAATAGATCTATGTGGTTTTATATTTTTATGCATGCATAATTTAGATTAAAATTATTTTAATCTTATTCTTCACTGTGATGTTTAGAAAATAAAGTTTTGAAACACACATGCTTGCACCAAACCTCGAATTCCAACAATACCTTCACAAATAATTTTCAGCAAAATAATTTAAAACATTACAACTTACTGAATATGTGTCTCATGATATTCTATGCTTAATCTTTGGTATGTTCCTACAAGTGCTTCACAAACTCAATCTCTTGAGCTTTATGAATCTTTTTTTTGAACACTCAAATATTTTATTATCATCAAAAAGAGGGAGATTATTGCTCCAAGAATTGATTTTGATGATCACAAACCATTTGAGGGGACTACTAATGAGTTTTTTGTCTTTGAAGAATATTTTAGTGATATTTCAGATAGTCCAAAATATTGAGTTTAAAAAGCTCCATCAAATGTGTCAAAGTTAAAGTTTTTGCAAGTTGGAAAAGTTTTTAAAGCCTTTTGAAAGTGTCAAATCGACTTAAATTTATTTAAGAGCATTTGATAGTGTTCTGATAAGTTTCGGACCTTAAATATATGAAAAATTGAGTTGGAACAAAATGGGATGACCCATCTGGGTCATCCCCTTTTATTGGGTAGCTGGCATGCACTGCTTTGGTTTGTGGCATGCAGTGGGATGATCCATGTGGGTCGATCCCTAAGACCCTGAAACTAAAATAGAGAGCCCATTTTCTGTCTAGCCAAATAAGGCATCTCATTGGACATCCCATTGCCAGTGAGGCATCCTATGGGACGTCTCATTCTGGGCGAGTTTCATAACGACTAGTTTTCAATCTGTTTTTGATGCATTTAATGCACATTAAACATACTCCAACGGCTCTTAACCGACACTAAGACACTCTTAAGTCCAAATAGAGGCTATAAATGATCTCTATAGGTGGAAAATTAATCAAGATTCGTGTATTCAAGCTCACATTCGTGAAAGTGATAGAAATCTCTAAAAAAAGAGAAAAGAAGCAATCAATCGGCTCACCAACCGCTCTCCAGCTGCATTCAAGTGTGCCAATCATTTGAGGATGTTCAGCAAAAGCTTCTTCTCCTTAAGTATTATAATTTTGTTGCATTTATTGTACTCATTTAAGGGGCTATTTGTGCTGAAATTTTTGTACACTCATCTTTTGCTATTGTACATTGGGTTTTGAGTTTTGAAGAGTTTTAAAACTTGGATAAATTGATCCAAATCTGAAATCGGAGTGTTGTGGGTTGGTTTGTATCCGAAAAATAAGTATTCTTGCTTGAATAGCAAAAGTCAGGATTATCTGACGTGTTGTATCTTGAAATCTTTTTAGTGGATTGAATTTCTAAGTAGGGACTTGGAGAGTAGATGTAGGTGTAATATTGGCATCGAACCACTATAAATCTCTTGTATTTATTATGCTTGCATCTCTTCATTTATTCTTTATGCTTTATACTTGCTTACTTGTTATTTGAGATTAATTTCATTTTCTTAGCTAATCAATTCACTCCACTCAATAAGTATAACATATTACTTGAGTTTACTAATCATAAAAATTTTAAAAAGACCCAATTCACCCCCCCCCCTCTTGGGCTCCATATCTAGACAACAGGTTTTGATTTTTCTTTTGCAGTTATAGCCACCATCTTGTTGCTCTAATCACTATTAGATAATGATAAACTGATGGGATCAAATTTCGATAGCTGGTATCGAAAGCTCAAAATTATCCTAAAGCATGAACGGATCTTGTATGTGTTGACAGATCCGACACTTGAGAAGCCAGCTTCGAATGCACGTAGCACGATTAGAGACACTTATCAAAAGTGGCTCAACGATCGAACGATGGTTCGTTGTATTATGCTGACGGCAATGAATAATGAGTTCAGCCATCATTTCGAAAATACTCTGCCATAGAACATGTTGCAAATGTAGAACGAGTTTTTTGGCACACCCAATGACATTGAGAGGCACAAGACTAGTTGTGCCATCTTCAATGCTTGAATAAGAGAAGGAGCATCAGTCACTGATCATATATTGTACATGATCGAGATGATTAAGTACCTAAGCAAGCTCAACTTTCTCCTGCATGAGCAGTTGGAGAAAGATACTATTTTGAACTCTCTATCTAAGTCCTACCTCTCTTTTCTTACTCATTTTCGAATGACAAAGCCTGCAGTCAACTACCATGGTTTGCTGGGGTTGCTACAGAACTTTAAGAAGGATCACCAGCTCCATAAGGAGTCGATGAATGTTGTTGGATGGTCTTCTTCTGGACGTTGACCCTTTAGAAAAAGAAAAAAGAACAAGAAGAACAAGAAAAGGATGCAAAGTGCGGCAGCACTCAAGTCCTGTCAAACTAAGAAATTCAAGTCTAACCAGAGTCATATAGAATGGTTCTACTGCAAGAAGCAGAGGCACTGAAAGAAGAATTGTCCTCAATACATTGCCTCCCTAGATCCGAACAGACCGAGAAAGAAGCAAGTTATTGTTGGACAAGGTAATTATATGATAATACCTTGTAATTTCTCAATTTGTGATTCTACTATCTGGGTATTAGATATTGGAAGCTCTTTTAATATTTACAATTCGTTGCAGGGTCTGCAGGTCAGTAGGAGATTTGAAGAAGGTGAAAGGTTTCTTAATGTTGCAGATGGAAGATCAGTTCCAGTTTTAGCATTAGGAACTATTAAGCTTGTATTTAAGTCTAATATAATTAATCTAAGTAAATATCACTTTTATCCTTCTTTTTATTAAATATTATTTCTGTAGGCTTTTTGGCCATGTATAGTTATAAAATTTTAATAAAAAAAAATAATTTTAAAATCATTATGAATGATGTTAAAGTGATGAATGGACAGCTGAACAATGATATTTACATATTGTCACAATCTGTTAGTGTAATGTACATGTCCAGCAAATGCCCTAGAATTAATGATGTCTCCGATATCTACCTTTGGCATTGTAGGTTAGGTCATGTTAACAAGAATGAAATAAATAGATTGACACAAGAGAGAATCATCGAAGTCAGTGATTGTGAATCACTCTCAATCTGTGAGCCTTATCTTCTTGAAAAAATGATCAAGTCATTTTTTACTAGAAAAAATGAGCGAGCCAGTGAAGTTCTAGATCTGATACATACTGATATATGTTGACCAATGAACACTAGTATCAGAGGTGGATATTATTATTTCATTACGTTTACAGACGACCTATCAAGGTACGAGCATGTCTACTTAATAACACATCAATCAGAATTATTTAAAATATTTAAATGATTTCATAATGAAGTAGAAAAATAAACTAGAAAGAGTATTAAAACTCTTCGGTCCGACTGAGGAGAAGAATACCTCTCCAGTGAATTTCTGACATACTTAAAAGAGAATGAAATTCTCTCACAATGGATCTCTTTTGGAACACCATAGCATAATGGTGTATCAGAAAGGAAGAATCGAACCCTGTTAGATATGGTTCGATCCATGATGGGCTTTGCAAGTCTGTCGATCTCTTTTTGAGGATATGCACTCAAGTCAGCTTGTTATATTTTAAATAAAGTTTCAAATAAGTTGGTAAATAAAATACCATATGAGATGTGGACAGGACGTAAGCCAGCACTCTCTCACCTTTGGGTTTGGGGATGTCTGGCTTATGTCAAATATTTGAAAACTGACAAGCTTGGATCTAGGTCTGACAAGTATCTATTTGTAAGGTACCCAAAGAGATCAAGGGATATTACTTCTACCTTGCTGATGAACAGAAGGTGTTCGTCAGTAATAGGACAGTCTTTTTAGAAAAAAAATTTTTTGGTGAAGGAACTAATGCCTCAAAAATTAAACTTGATAAAGTTCGATCGGTAAAAGAACTGACACAATCTAGTAAACCCATAGAGTCAGACTTAATTAGATCAAATCTGAAACCTATTGTAGAAATATCTTTAAGAAAATACGATAGAGTACCTCATCAACCAGATAGATACTACGATTTCTTAGTCTGAGATAAAGATCCAGTTGAACTCGATAAGAACAATGAGGATCCGATCACCTATACAGATGCGATCAGAGGTCTGACTCTGATAAGTAGCTAAAAGATATGAAATCCAAAATAGAGTCCATGAAAGTCAACAATGTATGGACATTGGTTGACCCATCTGAAGAGGTAAAATTCATAGGGTGTAAGTAGATTTTCAAAAAAAAAAAAGACGCAGACAGAAAGGTGGAGACCTATAAAGCCCGTCTGGTTACCAAGGGCTACCATCAGCATTATGGTATTGACTATAACGAGACGTTTTCTCCTATAGTAATGCTCAAGTCCATTCGATCATGCTTGTAATAGTAGCATATCTGGACTATGAAATCTGGTAAATGGATGTGAAAACAACCTTCCTAAATGGAGAGCTAGAAGAAGAGGTGTATATGATACAACCTAAAGATTTCATATCCACGGATAAGTCTAAGGTGTGCAAGCTTTAGAGATCCATCTATGGACTTAAGCAGGCATCTCGGAGTTGGAACATGTATTTCGATAAAGTAATCAGAACGTATGGCTTCATTAAGAATGGAGAAAAACCCTGCATATACAAGTAGATTAATAATTCTGTGATAGTATTTCTTATTTTGTATGTCGATGATATTCTCTTAATCGAGAATGACATCCCTGCATTACAAAGAATAAAAGTTTGGTTATCATCACAATTCTCCATGAAGGACTTAAGAGAAGTATCCTTCATCCTTGGGATGAAAATCTATAGAGATAGATCTAAAAGGTTGCTTAGATTATTCCAGTCGATGTACATTGATACTGTGCTGAAAAGGTTTAGCATGGAGAATTTCAAGACAAGCTTTCTTTTGATAGGCCAAGGAATTTCTCTCTCAAAGAGTGATAGTCCGACAACTTCTCAAAAGAGAGAGCGTATGAGTAAAATTTCATATGCTTCGATAGTGGGATCTATTATGTATGCTATGACATGTATGCGACCAGATGTGGCATACTCATTAGGAGTAGTGAGCAGATACCAATCTGATCCAGGTGAGAATCATTGGAAGGTCATAAAGACCATCATTAAGTATTTAAGAAATACTAAGGATCAATGGCTTATCTATGAAAAATCTGACTTCAAATTTATGGGATTTATAGACTCTAATTTTCAGTCGGATCATGACGACAGTAAGAGCATATCGAGATATATTTATATCCTGAATGATGGAGCAATCTACTGAAAAAATTTTAAGCAGCACACTGTGGCCGACTCTACTTGCGAGGCAGAATATATCATGGCATCCAATGCTATAAAAAAAACTGTGTGGTTACGAAAGTTCATCAATGAGCTCGGAGTGGCACCCTCTCTTGATAGCTCTGTCTTATTGTACAGTGAAAACACTAGCGCCATTACTCAAGCAAAGGAATTGAAGTCACATCAGTGGATCAAGCACACTCTGTGCTGCTACCAACTGGTCTGGGAGATCATGGATCTAGGTGATGTCGAGCTTCAGAAGATTGACGGAAAGAAGAACCTGACTGATCCATTTACTAAAGCCCTCAGTGTCAAGAAGTTCGAAGACTACAAATCAAAAATAGATATATGATACTGTACCGATTGGCTTTAGTCCAAGTGGGAGTTGTTGGGAATTACATCCCAAAGTCAATCATTAGTCTGTTGACGGTTGAGCTTATTATTATACTTGTATATGAATGATTAAATTAATAAATATTATTTAATTTTTTCATCATTGTGTATATCTTATTTTAAACTCCTGTTATGTGATGAAGTTCTTAGGACTATTTGATTCGATATAGGAGGATATATTGTTTAGTCCTTAAACCTTAAGTTCACGACCAAATGATATACTATTATTAGAACAATAGCTATATCAAGTATAGGTCGTTATGTGTCATGTACATTAGTTGTCTTCTTAACCAAGGAGTGTGAAGATACTGGCATGGTATGCAAGTGAGACGTAGGAGTACATCTCACTAAATGTGATCAATTACTGAGCACTCTACTGTCAAGAGTAGCTCGTGAAGGATATGGGTATAAGTGTCCCTCCGATCTGAGATCACCACGGTGACTTGCAAGCAACTCATCATGCTTTGGTGTCGAACTATCTAAATTTTTAATTCAGTAATGAAAAGTTTCTGAGCACAGTCAAGTACTTGCGAAGTCGGTGTGTGAGTCAAGATGGAATTGACCCCTCCAAACAAGTAGGAGTTAATGTATCAGTGTGTTTCAATTCAATAAAATCTTGGCTGGGATAATCTATGTGATGGATTTTAAAAATTGAAATACAATGTGGATGACCATACCAAGATTTACAATTAAATCTTAGGTCACCTTGAGCATTTGGGTCAAAGGGATGACTTATACGGTAACCATATGCCAACAAGTTCTTGAATGATGTTTTACAATCTTTCAACCTATCCGGATGTTGGGTATCATTGCTAGATGGTCACTTTGATTGGTATAAGAAGATTATTTTTATACTACCAGCTTAGGTTTGAACCTATGGGGTTACACTCAAAAAAAATTTCTGACTGATCATATGGCTGATCAACGATTAAAAATCATTCTAGGATAAAATAGTCAATTCGATTGATAATTAACCCTATGCAAAAATTATAATAAATTAATTCATTAATTATTGATTAATTATCAAAAGATTGATTAGTAATTAGATTGTTAATTAACTTAATTTGATTGAGCATTGAGTTTTGGATCAAATCTAATTGAATTGGATTCAATCTGATTTGATCCGATTAGGTTATGAGATGATCTAATCGCTAAGGGTGTTCGATTTCTGATATAATCAGGACTTGAGCTCGATTAATTTTTGATTTGATTAAAATTTAATTAAATCTATTTGCTACTTAATTAGATTAGGTTTAGTGGTCTAATTGGGTTTAGTCTAATTTGGTTGAGTTAAGAATCTAATTGGATCAGAAAATAATTCAAATTCGAATCTCTTGCACCTCCTTTCTCTGTGCCCTCTTATTCTTCACGTGAGAAATATTTTTATGTGATTTTTCTCATGCTCAAAAATCTTGTTCACATCTTCATCTGAGTCTTTTTTAAATAGAAATTGGTTGGTTTAAATTTGAGTTCAAATGGGTTTGAATTTGAATGAAAACTTAGAGTCCAAATTGAGTTGGACTCTCCTCTTCATGCCACCACCTTTCTCCACACATAAAGTATATTTGTATGAGAGTTTTTGCACTATTATAATGTTGGTCGATCTTTCTCTGAGTTTATAAGATAAGAATAAAATTTAATTCAAATTTGATTTGAATTGTTAATAAAGATTAATCAATATTTGAATTTGAACCGAAACTACCTCTTTCTTATCCTTATCTTACATGGGACGTCAACCCTAAAAGGAGATCAATTTTATATGAGATTGAGAGTAATTTTTGATATGAGAAACTTGAGAGTGGAGATGTAAAAAGTTGAAAGTGGGTTGGGCTTCCGTACGTGAGAAACAGAGCAAGTGTTCTTCCTCTCGGGCATGAGCTGTGGGTTCTAGGGTTTCAACTCTAGATTTTGTGAGAAGAAAATATAAGAGTGAGTCTTGTCCAATCTTTTACACCACCACCTTCTCGTAAAGCTTCATCTTCTGATCTGAAGAAGTCCGGGAGATCCGAAGAAAGGAATTTGGATCAGCCATCCAAAGCCTTCGATACGAGCTGGCACTCCCGCGAAGGAAGATCTGATTAGGACTTCGAGTGGATGATCTGTAGAGATTGGATAATCTGTGTGACTGTTTGGCATCAGTGAAAGCTTCATACCATACCTACCAACAGCAAAGATCATCGACCCATGAAAAGGTGATGAGTTCTGAACTCAACCAATATGATCTAAAGCTTAGATCAGATTTAGGGCATCGATGTGATCGATGCAGTTTTCTATTTTATATCATATTTTATATATAAATTTTTTATATCATTGATCTTTAATGGTAGTTTAGATCTAATCTAAGATATGTTTAGAAGATTAAAATATTTAATCTTTTATTATTCTGCTATAAAATTTTAAAAATACATGTTTTGAACTATCCATTTTTCTTTCAATGATCTCATCATGAGATTAATTAGTGAGCGTAATCTTTAATATAAAATATTATCATTATTATCAATTAAATTCCTACAATGTGGGGGTTGAATGCTAGTAATAACATTAAAGCGATATATAGGTATTAAGGGTGGTATTCGATGTTAACACATAAGATTATAAGATAATCTCCCATAATTCCATATGTCAAATTTTATTTTTATATTTTTTAAATAAGAAATAAAAATATAAATAGTATGATAAAAAAACTCTATCTATCTATCTATATAATAATAGTAAAGGATACATAGGTATTAGAGATGGTATTCCATGTGGACATGTAAGATTATAGGATAATCTTCCGTAATGTCATATGTCAAATTTTATTTTTTATATATTTTTAAATAAAAAATATAAATATAAATAATATGATAAAAAAATAAAAAATATTTTAAATCTATCTATCTATATAATAATAGTAAATGATATATGGGTATTAGGGGTCATATTCCATGTTGACATGTAATATTATAAGATAATCTTCCACAATATCACATATCAAGTTTTATTTTTTTATTTTTATAATCTAAATAAAAAGTAAAAGTATAAATAATATGATAAAATAATAAAAATATTTTAAATATATCTATATAATAATAGTAAAGCGATACATGGGTATTATGGGTGGCATTCCATATTGACACGTAAGATTATAGAATAATCTCCGCAATGCTACATATCAAGATTTAATTTTTAATTTTTAATATTTTTTAAATAAAAAATAATAATATAAATAATATGATAAAAATAAAAAATATTTTAAATTATTATCTATCTATCTATCTATCTATATAATAATAGTAAAACAATACACGGATATTTATCAAATGCAGCAACCTTCACTGATTTGGGAGGCCATCTTTGGAAAAAACTCTCAGAGATCCTTTTGATCTCATCATGGGATTAATTGGTGAGAGCAACATTTAATATAAAATATTATCATTATTATCCATTAAATTTTTGCAACGCAAGGTTTGAGTGCTAGTTTACAAGTACTATAAATATATTCATAAACACCATGACTAACTCATGATCAATCTTAGACCTGTGTTGCACTATCCCCTAATTTATATGGATCATGAATCGAATCTGCTTTAGTGCCACATGTAACAATCCAAAACATTATTCAAAATAGCTAGCCAGGTAATAGCTTTATTTAATGGTTTTCTTGTCATTTTTCCTGCCAGGCAATGCTTATATGTAGGCAAATTAATTTTGCTTAGTGAGCCAAACAAGCCCTCTCTAGCTACTCTATTCATTCTTTCTTATCCATGTATCCCAATCTAGCATGCCATACATTCTCATCCACATCCAAATTGCTTGTATAGGTAATTAAAAAAAACAACATTCATCATAATTATGCATAGAATATTCAATATCTAATATGATAAAATCATTAGATACATATCTAATACTGTAAAATATAGTATCCTAACAAATACACATACAACCATCATAGAGGTTCAAGCTAAACCCCATATTTAGAAGAACAACTATCAATATTAAATTTCATCAGATCTTAGATGCATAGACGACACCATGCAGGAGTAAGGTTCGGCCACTATGAAGGTTTAATGTATATTGCTTGATCCCTTTAACTTTAATTCTAGCATTATTCTCTACATATATCTATCTTGTCCCTACAAAAATCCGACAAAACCTACATACATACT
The DNA here is from genome assembly GCF_000442705.2 of Elaeis guineensis. Lineage (NCBI taxonomy): Eukaryota > Viridiplantae > Streptophyta > Magnoliopsida > Arecales > Arecaceae > Elaeis > Elaeis guineensis. The sequence goes on from NW_027332424.1 coordinate 2,989,254, forward strand.
TCTTTCTTTAGCTATATACTCTATGGCTCTTGAGTTTATAATCCATAAAGGATAAGATTTGGTGAGTAATACAATGCTAGAAATATATACATAATTAAAAGTAGTGTTAAATGCTACCTTCTTTTGCTCGGAGCATTCACAAACAAAATGATCCTTTTTGCTACAATTGTAATATTTCATTTTTGCTTTATCCTTCTTCTTGCCAAAGTGCCTTCCCTTTTTGAACCATTTCTTTTTGTTCTTCTTGGATCCTAATCCATAACCCTTTCCTTTTTTATTCTCTATCAATTCTTCTTGTTATATTTAGAGCCTGAGGTTCCTCTAGAACTAGTTGTAGCAATATGTGCTTATCCAAAAGTTTTAACAATCCCAAGTCATTCATCTTCCAACTCAATATGACGAGCAACATTATCAAAGATCTTGATACTATTATTGTGAGTCAAATTGACCTTCATGTGCACCTAACTATCAGAGAGGGAACGAATTATAGCCTGAACTTGCTATTCCTTTATGAGATAGTGTCCTGTTGATTTCAGCTCCCTAATCATGTTCGACATCTCCCTCAATTGTTGTTTGATGGTATGATTGGAATGTTTCTTACATATGTCAAATTTGATACTTAGTTGTCTCAGTTTGGTGACGGTAGTGCCTCCAAATTTTTTCTTTAAAATAATACACATTTCATTAGCAGTGGGATACTATTGACATTTAGGAATAAAACTGCCATCAATTAAGCTAATCAAAATACCACATGTAGTGGAATCTTTTTTTTCTATGCCTGATAAGCTTTCATATTTCTTTTATGTTGGACAATATTTTCTTGCTCAGGTTCTATCATGACATGGTTGATAGCCTCTAATGCTTCTTGTTTCTTCAGAATATACTGGATCTTAAGATGTCAAATACCATAGTTATCTTCATTCAACTTGTCATATTTGTTTAAGTTAGCAATAATATTTTTTGAAGCCATTGATAGCACCACAAAGAGATGTAATTCAAATCAATGTCTAGCACAACACATATATTCTATTACTCATGATAATTAAATTAATGACAATTTAATAAAAGGCATGGAATCGAAAGTTCACAATATTTTCAGTTATCATCCATTATACTAATGTCTAATTATCATAAATTTATCTTCATAGTGCAAAATTTTAGTTTTAGACATTAATTTTTTGTTACCTTAGATATTCTACTTAATGCAAAATCTTATAATGAGACAAACATGCATAAAATATATCACATAATTTTTACATAAAAAATATTCATACATAATAAGAAACAAATATTCATTAGTTCCTATACAGCTACAATATTTACAACCATCAAGAATAATACTCATTTAATCCTCATTCTTTGGATTTAATTGACTTAAGAACTTTATTCCTAATCCTATCTCCCACTCCTTATGCCAACAGACCATAATTCATCTTATCAAAACTAACATGGCCATAAGATCGGAGCCTACCATCCATAAACAACATAAAATTGTGTTTCACTGCACTAGTCAAACAATGATCTCATTCATTTATAAGCAACAATTTTAAATTTTTATATATCTTGCTTATTTCAACATCTTTCCAAAATTCTTTCATAATTTTAAACCAATCTTATGGTAGAGTTTCTGCCAACACATTCACTTTTATCTTTTGATATTCCTTGTTAGTATTCAATATCCATTTAAATTCATTGTCCAAGTGAGCAATATACTCAATCAAATCAAAATCTGAGACTACCTCTTCTTTTTTACACATGAGAATCAGGTTACATTCAAAAATCCTAATTATACGAGATATTTTAAGAACCTTTTTAGTCATTGTTAGATATGCTATTTATACAAAACAAATTTATATGTATATCAAAGAATTATTAGCAGAATAACTATATTTAAAATCCAAATATGTATGGAGTGTGAAAAGCTGCCAAACAAACATATGGGAATATGAAGCATATAACCAAAATAATTTTTTTTAAAAAATTGAAATATATTTTTCCATTTGTATTTAATCTATTATGACTTTTCAATGAGAAAAATCCCAAGTGGCACATTTGACTCCAGATCAGGAGGTTGCATGTTTGATTCCCCTCGGGTTCAAAATCTTGAACGCACAACGGATCCTTTTTTCTTTAATTCAACAACATTGTAATAGTTTTGCTGAGTCATCTACGATGCCATGGATTTAGGCTCTGGTCCGGGAGGGCATAGGTTCAAATCCCATAGTGGTGTGCAGTGCATCCAATAAGTTTATGTGCCTTCTCAGGGGAGACTCTAACACTAATTACCTTAAATTTTATCAAAAAAATTACCTTAATAAATAAATAAATAAATAAATAAGAAACCATGCTACTAATTGATATGTAGCTAAGACAAACTTACCCCACCAAAGATGTGTTTGATGCGTTCACAAGTCATATGTTTGCCACTATTCTAGATACTTGGATGAATAGATACAGGGTATTTGTTATGGCTAATATGTCTAGCTGAAACCTAATGCCAATGGAACGTTCAAGGCATTATTCAAGTTTTATAGGTTATACAACATATGAAAGCAGAGCACAAGACAAATAATGAAAATTGTCTATTAGTTGGTAACCTTAGGCCATAGCTTCGCAAATTGTGTTCATGTAATCCTTAGAGGCATAGGACAAATGCTTGTTAAACCCAAATCCTGAGTGATTATAAAGGAGGTTCATGTCACGCAATATCCATCTTAAGTTAATGGTAGGAAATAAGATGTTGTGTTTAGTCCAGTTCTTATTTTGAGAAAACAATACAAGAAAAGTTCATGTCCTAAAGTTGATTGTGCATCAAAATGTGTGAATATTCAATTTGAATTTAAGAATCACATTTATCCATAGCATCACTGACATGTATTAGATGTGCTAAATTTCAGTGCTACTACAAGGTTCGCATATGTTGTCCCCATATGAAGGGTAAAAGTCCTATCAACTTAAATGCCCATCATCTACTAAAGTACCTACTTAAGACTAATTATAGACAAATTAACCAGCATAAGTATAATCTATACATAGTTATACTAAATTAAAAGATTGTTTGTATATCGAATGATCTTATTAGTCTAATAAGATTTTCCTAGCGGATCTTCTTTTCACAAAATGCATAGAAAACATAGTGGCCTACTCTTGAGATATACCGAACTAGACTAATGTTTAGCTCATGCAATGAATGAGAAAAGAAGGAATAATTATTGTAATCATATCCAAGGTTTTTATTCAAAAATTTGTATTGATAAATAAGATCATGACTCAATGGCTTATAAGCAATAACTCAAGACCATCTATTTACACCTCATTTAAAATAGCTATGATAAAAAGGCCAATATACCAAGAAAGATGCAGATTGAAACATCAAGGAGGCAAATCGAGTCAATATGATGTCCACCAAAAAGAGCGAGCATTCTCACCCTAGGATGAAGCTTGAGTGGAGTGGAGTCTAGGAATAGTAGTTGGCTGGTGGTCACAATTATCCATATATAGGAAGAGTTGTCAAATTACCTGTCATATATGGAAATACTAGATCAGATGGCATATAATATTGTAGACAAATATATATCTAAGATAAGTAGTAGCATCTTACTAGTTAAGGGGAGCGACTTATAAATATTATATTGTAATGTTAAAAAAAAAAACCTTTAATAATCAATCTAATGAATCTTTTATCTTAGCTTACTCTAGTAATAACTTGTATCGTATAAGTATAATTTAAATCTCTATTATAGCCCAATGTTATAATATTGTAGCCTAGTCCTACGCCTTTTATCCACATTCGAATGGCTATGTGATGGTAGCAAAAGTTTTTGAAAATCAAAACATCTAGACTCACACTTCTTTCTATCCTCCTTTTGATCTCTATGATTATTTTTTTGATTGATCCAACACTGGTAGCATGCTGGTGTAAGCTAACTTTTTTGCTATTGAATGCTCAACACCTTTCTCCGCCAACCAATTGAGTTTCTTAGGATCCCAAGTCCTTGATACTCACCTAGATAGGATAGAAAATAACCAACAATTCTTTTATATCATAGGCGGTGGGATCCTGCAAAGTTGCTATCACGTCATTGCAAAGGAAATCAAATAAGTAGTTCTAGAAAAGTGGCTGATGTGCCACTTTTAAAGCAATATGCAGCATCTTTGGCTCTAATGTTGGAATAGGTTAAGAGATTTATTTTTGTATGGAAAGTTGATATTGTAAGTCTAAGCATGTTCCGATATGTGCAATGGTGTAATTAGCTAATACCATTTCATGGATGAATTAATCTATAAATCTTTACATGAAAATGTTAGAGTCTTTGAGGAATACAACTTTAGGATTTTAGCCTATCTAGAGGAAGAGGCTAAAGAGTATCTTATGAAGTTTTCAAAATCTACAAATTGAGGTAAGAAAGTTCTACAGATGAATGCAGAATTTGATTAGACCAAATAGGTAGTCAACAAGGCTTCAATTAATGTTTGGCCAATATTCGAGCCAACGTGAGCTTCAACCATCATAATTTACAAACAACTATTGGGAGAGATGTTAGTGGAATCATGCTGTCATAGTCATTTTTGCTAGTTGAATGTCTCTAAGTGGCAATAGATGGGGAACAATAGTTCAACCAGCTTGCTCCTATTTCGAGGACTAGAGGCAACCACCTCTATAGATGGTACTACTTTCTCTTTATTAGCAACCATATACATCAAATCTAATGCTAGGAAGCAAGCTATTCGATTGTATCCATTATACCAATAGACTGATGGCAAGCACAATGTATCTTACCTCCAACATGGCTTTTATGGTTTTTACCTATCATTGAAATTTGAATCTCTTCTCTATCAGATTTTTAATGGTCTTCAAATTGGCCAAGTTGAATGATATCAAAGTTCAAGATTAGGCCAATGAATGTGGTGTAAATATATCTCATCACCCTTTTGACCATCAATTGATGGGATGTGGAGACATTATTTATATCATATGTAGACCAATTGCAATCAAAAGGCCAATACATCAAAAGAGGTATAGGTTGGAATACCAAGGGTGCAAACTAAGTGAATATGGTATATTCCCAAGGGGCTAGCATTCTTGGCCTAGGACAAAGCCTTACAGAAGTAGGGTCCAAGAATGGTGGTTGGCCAATGGTTATAACTATTCATATGTGGGAGTTGCCAAACTACCTACATATGTGGAAATAGTAGCTCATGTACACAACAATAACATGCGTCCATAATGATGATGACACTCAATTTCTCACCACACACGATTGTATGGTAATAGTAGGTTAGATGATAAATAGTAGTGAGAACAAGTATTTAAGTTGAGTAGTGGGATCTATTTTATCAGTTAAGAAGAGCCACTTATAAATATTGGATTGTGATACTGAAAAAGGACAGTCGATAATCAATCCAATATATATATATATATATATATATATATTAATCTTAGTTTACTCTATCAGTAGTATTTTTCTAAAATAAAATAAGATCCTTACTATAGCCAAATAACAAATGCTGCATCTCTATCATAGCCCAATGCTAGTACTTATTTTAATCAAGCTTTATATCTATTATCCACCTCTAAACAATAGTATGATGGTGGTGAAAGTTTTTAAAGGTCAAGGTAGTTAGACTAACGTCATTCTTTATCCTCCATGCAATTTTTGTAATTATCTTTTTAGTTGATTCAACTTTGGTGCATGCACACATATATCAACTTCATTACCATTGAAGACTCCATGCATTTTTCCGTCGACCAATTAAGCTTTTGGGAATCCTAAATTTCTTAGCACTCATTCGGATGGGATGAAAAACTATTAACACCTTTTACATTACAGTAAATGAGATAAGATAGTACACAAAGCCTATCTACTAATATTGCAACTAGCATGTCCATCTATATATGGGAGAAATTATTGTACGCACAGCATACACGGCCATGCTGGTGCACACTAGCAATCATTAAGATGCTTGAGCATGAGTTCATTCATCTAGATGTCTAGCATATTACAAATACACCATAGTGATTGATGGCATGCACCAGCATAGTCATGCATGTAGTACACAATAATTTTAATATTTATGGAGCCAAAACACTGATATCAAGGGTAATTTAAGTGCACACATGTTAGCTATAATTGCTTGGGCTACATAGTAGATTCTTTGTAGAGTCAAATAAGTTTTATCCCTTCTTTTCCTAAATTTTTTTTATTAGTCTCTCTTCCTTTCTCTTTTCTTGAATAAAAATCTTCTTGTGCGCATTCCAGAAAATATTATCTAGGGTGGACTCTTTATTTTATCATATTTCTTTAAGTGTCTGTCTAAAAGTGGAAATCTCAAAGTCAAAACAGGATGGAGTTCCTCTGTTAATAGAGTTTGTCAATTCTATGACTTCAAAAAATAAAAAGTCAGATGATACATAGTACACAGTATATGATTAGATGATATACGCATAGCAAATTAATCATCCAACATTTCAATATATACTTCAAGATAATTGATACCTAGTTTCAAGAACATGGTGTTTATAATATATTATATATGGTTAGATGATTTATACCTAGCAAAATAGAATCCAACATCCTAATACATATCTCAAGGTAAATCAACACATAATTTCTAGAATATAGTGTTCACCAATATATATTATATAGATAGGTGATACACATCTAGAAAAATTATCTTGCATCTTAATATATATATCTGAATAAATCGATAAATAATTTTTAGAATATAGTATTCATCAATATACAGTATATAACTACTCATCGATTTTTCAATACATACTATAATTTTTTTGATACACATCCAATAGCAACTCAATAAATCCTCTAAATAAATTGATATACAGTTTCAGAGCATGATGTTTCTCAGAACATGGTACATTATCAGATGATATACCTAGCAAAATAGTCATTTAGTATCCCAATATATATCTCTAGATAAATTGGTATATAATTTTTAAAATATAATATTTACTAGTACATAGTACATTGTCCAAGTGACACACACTTATCGACTTCTTGATACATACTATAAGCTTCTTTAAATTTAAAAAAAAAAAATTTAAAAGAGGAGAGAGATTCACAAAAGAGAAGGAAGGCCTCATAGAGGGGAGAGATGGCTTGCTGAGGAAAACAATAGATGGAGAGTGACTTGACAAGATAGAAGAAAGGATGTGGGTTGATGGCCTCTCTACACACGTGCAATTTTATTTTATTTTATTATTTTTTTAAGATCATAATACTAATTGACTTCATTAATAGCAGGAGTTTCATCCTGACTTGACTTTTAGATTTTCTTCTTAAGATAGGCATTAGATGAAACATGGCAAAATAGAAAGCTCGTCCCATAAATATTCTCTAATGCATGCATTAAAAGAATTTTGTTCTGATTTCCTTTACCATCTAAATGAAATTTGACATTTTTATGTTAGTTAAAAATATATTGTTGAAACTTTATATTAGATGATTTCTGGCACTAAAACTTTATTAACCTATAAGGACAAAACTGAAGACCTCTGTTGGGTATAAAATACCCACAGCCGAAACCCTCGGCGGAATCGACAACAGCACAGCTCCGCCCGGACTCCTACGGGAGCCGGGCTCCGCTGCCGACTTCAGAACAGCTTCGCCCGGACTCCTACGGGAGCCGGGCTCCGCCTCCGACATCATTTGCTGGTAAGCTCCATCCGGACTCCTACGAGAGCTGGACTTCACCTTTAACTTTGATTGCAGAGGACTCCGTCCGGACTCCTGCGGGGGTCGGGCTCCGCCGCCGACATCGACAACAGCACAGCTTCGCCCGGACTCCTACGGGAGCCGGGCTCCGCCGCCGACTTCAGAACAGCTCCGCCCGGACTCCTACGGGAGCCGGGCTCCGCCTCCGACATCATCTGCTGGTAAGCTCCGTCCGGACTCCTACGAGAATCGGACTTCACCCTTAACTTTGATTGCAGCGCAGCTCCGCCCGGACTCCTACGGGAGCCGGGCTCCACCGCCGACAGCAACGCAGCTCCGCCCAGACTCCTACGGGAGCCGGGCTCCGCCACCGACAGCAGCGCAGCTCCGCCCGGACTCCTACGGGAGCCGGGCTCCACCACCGACAGCAACGCAGCTCCTCCCGGACTCCTACGGGAGTCGGGCTCCACCGCCGACAGCAACGCAGCTCCGTAGGAGTCCGGGCTCCACCGCCGACAGCAGCGCAGCTCCGCCCGGACTCCTACGGGAGCCGGGCTCCGCTCTCAGTATCAACTGCTGGTAGGCTACATCCGGGCTCCTACGAGAGCCGGACTTCACCCTTAACTTTGATTGCAGCGCAGCTCCGCCCGGACTCCTACGGGAACCGAGCTCCACCGCCGACAGCAACGCAGCTCCGCCCGGACTCCTACGGGAGCCGGGCTCCACCGCCGACAGCAGCGCAGCTCCGCCCGGACTCCTACGGGAGCCGGGCTCCGCTCTCAGTATCAACTGCTGGCAAGCTCCATCCGGACTCCTACGAGAGCCGGACTTCGCCTTTAATTTTAAATTGCAGGAGGACTTCGCCCGTGCTCTTAAGGGAGCCGAGCTTCATCTTCGACGCCAACGACTACAGCCGCAAGCAGACTCCGTCCGGACTCCTACGAGAGCCGGGTTCCGCCCGCAACTTCGGCTCCGAGAGGGTTCCGCCCGGACTCCCCCGGAAGTCGGGCTCCACCCACGACCCCAACCGCCAGGAGGACCTCTCCCGGACCTCTACAGAAACCGGGCTCCGGCCGCTGCCGAGCTTCAATCGACAGATCCGCGCCCCCTGACAGGCCATCAAAATGGCCACGACCCTGCTCCACTTTCTGTGGCGGACTCCACGCAGTTCCATCATTCCCTGACAGGCCGCAGTAACCATCGCCACCCTGCTCCACTTCCTGTGGCGGATTCCGCACAGCTCCACTATCCCCTGGCAGGCCACAATAACGGCCACGAACCTGCTCCACCTCCTGCGATGGATACCATGCGATTCTCTTATCCACTGGCAAGTCACGACAACGGACGCTGCTCCACCCCTCATAACAGATTTCGCGTGGCGAGCCGCGGTGATGGCCACGTGTCTGCTCCACTATCTTTCGCAATCAATTTCCCTGACTATGGGCGGCCCACTACCAGGCGGTTACAAACGTCGCCATCAATCCGTTGCCTCCTCCGCCTATAAAAGGGGGACCCAGATACGTTATTCTTTAAGCTCATTTCCTTATCTCAAAACTCTGCTAAATTCTCCGTTCGAGCACTCCATTCTTGTTGAGGCAGAGAACTGACTTGAGCGTCGGAGGGTCTTGCCGGAGGAACCCCACCTTCGGTTTAGACTTCCCTTGCAGGTCCCGGTGGCGCCCGCGGCTTCCCCAACTCCAGCTTCTCCGGCGCAAGCAGATTTTTGCACCAACAGGATTGGCGCTAGAAGAAGGGCCTGTGTCTTCGCAGCACCCTTGTTCTTAAAGGAGTGTTCAACGGAGCTGCCTCCGACCGTTTCTCCATCATCCACTCCTAATCCTCCCCCGCGAGATCGACACCCGATGCCTCCGCGCAAGGCGTCCACCCGACGGTCCACGGCCTCCACGGCCAGATCTCAGGCTCCGGCCTCCCCTCCCGTTTCTCAGCCTCCTCCTCCTCCCCCTCCGACGGCGGCGGTCGGCGCGGAGCAGTTTGACTTGCCGGCGCAGCAGGTCAAAGGCCTCGTCGAAGCTGTACAAGCAATGCAGCAGCAGCAACCACAGGCATCGGCGCATCCGGAGGGGGCATCTCCGGAATGCCAGAACCCGACGGTGGGGCGGGCCACCTGGGCCAGCCGCCCTATCCTTCCTGGGAAGGCGAATCCGAGGGTAGAGAGCCCTCAATCGGACCACGACTCCATCCCTGGAAGATCCCTGCCCCCGTTCTGCCAAAGGACCCTCGAGACTCGAAGTCGAGAGGACTTCCTGGACCGGAGGCTCCAAGAGATGAACCGGCGGATCGAAGAACTCCGCCACGCACCTCCCGCTTATGGTGAGGATATTTGCACTGACCCTCCCTTCTCCCAAATGATTATGCAGGAACCGATCCCGCCGAATTTCAAGCTTCCCCAATTCGAAAGCTACGACGGGACGTCGGACCCGGTTGATCATCTGGAGGCCTTCCGAACGATGATGCTGCTTCATGGTGCTCCCGACGCCATCTTGTGCCGGGCTTTCCCGTCTACTTTGAAGGGAGCAGCAAGGAACTGGTACTCGACTCTGAAGCCGGGTACCATATTCTCCTTCGATCAAATGAGCCACCAATTCGTGGCTCATTTTGTCAGCAGCCGACGTCCCCGGAAAGGTTCGGAGTCCCTCATCAACATCAAGCAGAGGGAAGGGGAGTCCATACGGGCCTACGTCAACCGCTTCAACATCGCGGCGTTGGAGGTCCGGAACTTGGACCAGTCAGTTGCCATGGCCGCCCTGAAAGGTGGCCTTCAGAAGAATGATCTCTTGTACTCCCTGGAGAAGAAGTACCCCAGGGATTTTGCTGATCTACTGGCTCGGGCTGAAGGATACGCCCGAGCGGAAGAGGCCTTCAAAATGAAGGATGAAGAGACTACGAGGGAGCGTCAGGCGGGAGATTCTAGTAAGCCCACAGTTGAGAAGAGGCCAAAGGAAGCCCGGCCTCGCTCCCGATCCCCTCCTGGACATAAGCGCGCCCATACTCCCCCCCGGGCACGCAGGCAGAGAAGCCCGGACAACATGTTTCGGCGGGGTTCCCCGTCAGGGAAATTCCGCAACTACGCCCCCCTCAACGCCTCGAAGGCCCAGGTGCTGATGGAGGTCAGGGAGCAGCTCCCTAGGCCGGAGAGGATGCGCACGCACCCCGGGAAGCGCAACCCCAACAAGTTCTGCCTCTACCACTGCGACCACGGCCACGACACCGAAGAATGCATCCAGCTCCAGGACGAAATCGAGGAGCTCATCCGGCGAGGTCGACTCGACAGATTCATCCGCCGCAGGCCTGAGGGTAGAGGAGATCGGCCAAGAGCCCTCCCACCGCCCGAACTGCAGAAAAGGGAGGAGCAGCCCGGGGACCGGCCTCCTATCGGGACCATCGACTCCATCGTCGGAGGGCCTCAAGGAGGAGCGGGAGAACTGTAAATATATCACTTACTATTTCGTTTTGAATCTACTTTTCTTTCTAGCTAACGCGCCCCTCCTACCTAACGTGGATGTATTATGACTGGATATGACCCCTCCAAAAATAATGGCCATGTCAGGAACAGGAGGAGAACCTCGTCCTGACATGAGCAAAGTTAAAGGCCCGGTTCTTTTAGACCAGATGGGGGGAGAGGCCTTACAACGCCCTAATGTGCCCCCACAGCCCTGTTAGGGACAGGAGGAGAACCTCGCCCTAACTTGAGCAAAGTCAAAGGCCCGGTTCTTTTAGACCGGATGGGGGGAGAGGCCTTACAACGCCCTAATGTGCCCCCACAGCCCTGTTAGGGACAAGAGGAGAACCTCGCCCTAACTTGAGCAAAGTCAAAGGCCCGGTTCTTTTAGATCGAATGGGGGGAGAGGCCTTGCAATGCCCTAATGTGCCCCCACAGCCCTGTCAGGAACAGGAGGAGAACCTCGTCCTGACATGAGCAAAGTTGAAGGCCCGGTTCTTTTAGACCGGAGGGGGAGAGGCCCTACAGCGCCCTAACGCGCCCCCACAAGCCAGGCTGGTAACGAGAAGAGAACCTCGCGTCGGTTCGAGCAAAGTGGAAGGTCCGGACTCCTACGGGAGCCGGGTTCCGCCGCCAAGAAGACTTCACCCGGACTCCTACGGGAGTCGGGTTCCGCCGCCAAGAAGACTTCACCCGGACTCCTACGGGAGCCGGGTTCCGCCGCCAAGAAGACTTCACCCGGACTCCTACGGGAGCCGGGTTCCGCCGCAAGGAAGACTTCACCCGGACTCCTACGGGAGCCGGGTTCCGCCGCTAAGGAAGACTTCACCCGGACTCCTACGGGAGCTGGATTCCGCCGCCAAGAAGACTTTGCCTGGACTCCTACGGGAGCCGGGTTCCGCCGTCAAGAAGACTTCACCCGGACTCCTACGGGAGCCGGGTTCTGCCGCCAAGGAAGACTTCGCCCGGACTCCTACGGAAGCCGAGCTCCATTTGCCACTTCTGCAGCAAGGGTTAATAATGGTGGCGAAACTCGGCCACATAACAAGGATGGATGAAAGGGAAGAGCCCCCCCCCCCCCACGACGACATCTACGTCGAACAAGCCAAACGACAAGAAAGGGTCAACAGACGACAATATCGTGTTATGCGTGGACAAGGTAACACAAAGCGCTCTTTTTTCCATTTCCAATATGCGTACTACAGGGCCAGGACGGCCAGGGAAAAAAGGACAAAACGATAAAAAAAAAAAAAGTAATTACATGAAGACAAAAGAGCTCTAAGGAGGTCCTGCTCCCTCCGACCTAGGGTTATCACCTCCATCCCTCAACCAGGACTGCCTCAGGTTCTCCACTGCTTCTTCTAGTTCTTCCTTCTTCCGCAGCATATCCTGGAGCGCCTGACGAAGTTGTCGGCTCTCTGCCTCCGCTTCTCGACGTCGCTTCCACAGAACTTCAGACTCTGCCTCTGCATCCGCGACGGCCTTCCGCTCGAGCGCCAGTTGGATTTTCACTTGTTGAAGTTCGACTGTCTTCTCCCCAAGGGAGACGAAAATCCCTTCGACAGTGCCTCTCAGGGCTAGGAGCTCTTCGGTATCTTGGGCGTTAGTAAGCTACGCCCTAGTAACCAACTGCCTCTGGAGATGAACAACCTCGTCCGCCGTCTGACGGAATCTCCCTTTGTACTCTTTCACTTGCCGGCGCCAGCTGGCCTGCTGCACATCGTGGCTCATCTCAGCATCTTGAAGCTGCTTCTGGAGGTCGGAGACCTTCTGCGACCATTTTTGCTCATCATCAACCCGAGCTGGGAGCCGGGATGAGTTCCCTTCCAGCTGGCCGATCCTCCTCTTCGCAGCTGACAGCTCCATCTTAAGGGCGCTGATCCTGGCTTCTTGAGCCCAAGTTTGGTCGCTGGCGCTCTTCTTACATTCCTCGAGCTCCTTTGTGAAGTTCGCCTTCCTCCGACTGTAATCCATGATTGCCTTCACTTGGAGACTCCTAAAGTGGGCGACCTCAGCGGCGGCCTCGGAATAGCATTTTCTCAACTTACGGAGCTCGCCCTCCGACTTCTTCAACTTCTTCGTCAGGTGGAGGACCTCCTTTTTCAGCCGTTGGATAGTTGACTTCAGCGGGACCCCCAGGGGCAAGGGGAGTGCTTCAGCAGGGCACTGCCATCGGAAGGTGCAAACGTCAAAGACCGACTCATTACAAGAAGAAAGGCAGAAAAGGAGGAGGAGGGGGAAGGAGAGGCCATCCACAATAAGAAATTCGACTTATTGATTAATTTTGAAGACAAACAGAAAGGAAATATGGTGACAAAATAAAGACACAAGATCGGAGGTCTCAGACCTCAGGGGCAGGAGGTGGAGAGCTCGGCGCAGGGGGTGCGACTGCGGTAGCGGCGGATGAAGGGCCGGCCTCATCTTCAGACTCCTCCAGAAAGCCGAGATCGAGGTCGGGGTATCTGCTGGCCACCTTCTCTCGGCAGAGCTCGAACCTCTTTGTGAACGCCTCCAGGCCGAACTGAACGTTCAGTTCCCTCATCTCTGCGGAGGCCTTGAACTCCTCCACCGCAAGGGCCCTGGCCTCCGAGACCAGAACCGGAGTTTGCTCGGCCAAATGGGCGACCTCGGCCTCCGCCTTCCTCACCGACTCCTCCAAGCTTCGTCTCTCCTCCTCCCGGGCTTGTCTCTCCTCTTCCCGGGCTTGCCTCTCTCTCTCCAGGGCCTCCTGGAGGGTGGCTACTTCGGCCGTCTTCGCTTGAAGGTGAGCAACCTCGGCCTGGCAGCGCTCCTCCGCCTGAAGGAGGTCCCTTCTCATGCGGCTTGACGCCTCGACATAGGCGAAGAGCTGGTGCCCAATCTGCAAGGACGGATAGAGAATTACAACAAAGGCCGAGTGACCATGCAAATAAACATCCGCTTACCTCAAGGAAGGACCCCAAAGAATCCCAAGCCCGCTGCTCGGGATCGGCGCGGTCGATCCTCTCCACGACGTCGGACAGAATGCAGCCATCAAGCAGCCGCCTGATCAGGTCCTTGTCGTTGAAGGGGTTCTCTGATCTCCCCTCGGAGCAGACGGACTCGTCTGCAGCAGCTCGGTGGCTGCTCGCCCTGCGAGCCACCGATTTCCTCCTCCTCCCCACGGCGGGCGCCTCCGTGGGGAGAGCCCCCGGAACGGGGGCCCCAGTCGGCGGGCTCCTTGAGGAAGCCCGGGGGGCCACTGGCTCGGCATCCGAAGGAATGTCGATGGCCAGGGTCGCCTGGACGGGCGCAGCCAAGCTCGTCTCCTCCACCCTGACCCTCTTCGCCGATCCGGAGGCCGTCGCGCCCTTCCTCTTCTGAGCTCTCATGGCCTTGGCGAGCATCCGCGTGGCTTCGGCGTCCATTGCTAAAAAAAAAAAAACAATAGGAAAAGAAAAGAAGAAAGGAGAAGCGACACCGATCAGTCCAGAGTCAAAAAAAAAAAAAAAGAAAAAAGAAAAAGAAGAGAGAAGAGAAAAGAAGAGAGAAAGAAAGAGGAAGAAAAGAGCGGGAAGGAAAAATAAAGAGAAGAAGAAGGCAAGAAAAGGAAAGATAAATACTTGCTGGATCCTGAGGGCTCAGGCCGATGTTGAAAAGAAGCTGCTCCCTCAGAAGATTAGGAAGGGAAGGAGCGGGATAACTTAGAAGCTTCTGGGCGGCCTGGAGGTCATCCTCTCCCAGGCTGGGAGCCCGGCGGATGGAATCCCTCAGAGACCCCCAAGGGGCAGGCCCAGTTCCAGGGTCGGGCAGTAGATGAAGAGAAATTTCCCCTTCCAGTTGTGAATCGAAGAAGGGGCACCCTTCAGCAACCCCTTCTTACCAAACTGGGGGGAGAAGTACCACCAGTCCTTCGCTGAAGGATGGCGTTTGAAGGTGTAAAAATGCCTGAACAAGGAGAGGGATGGCTGGACCTCGGCTATGTGGCAGAGAGAGAGAAACCCTATCAAAAACCTAAAGGAATTCGGGGCCACGGAGGCGAGAGAAATGTCTAAGAAGCGAAAGAAGGCGGCAACGAAGACAGGAAGCGGAAGTCGGAGTCCGGCACGAAATGCCTCCTGATACAAACAAAAGCGACCAGGAGGAGGAGCGCTGGCCCGGTCAGAGGGGCCAGGTAGCTCCAGGTCGTACTCCGGAGGAACCCCGTACCGAGCCCTTATCAGAAGGAGTTCATCCGGAGTCGACGAACATGGAATGGCGCCCGGTGCAAAAACCGGGCGAGGCCCTACCCCGGACGCGGGTTCATCCGCAGAGACAGGGACCTGGGGGTTCGAAGCAGAAGAACTCTCAGAACTGACGGGAGCAGAAGAGTCGGAAGACATTTTGAGCAGTTTCGGAGGGAGAACCTAAAGGATCCTAAAAAGGCAGACCGAAAGGGGAACGAGATGCCGAAGGCCAACTCGGAAGAAGACACAAAAGTGATGAAGAGAGGAAAAGCCCCTAGGCGGTGAGAAGAAGGTTGGCACTAACCTATATTGCTCTAGGGACCTGGGGAGCGAGAAACGAGAGGCGCCTACGGCTCGAGAAGACGTTCACTAGAGCAGGCTCTCGAAGAGAAGACAGACACCAGCAAAAAATCAGAAATGGAGTAGGACGCCTGAAGGGGGGAGGACGGGTTTAAATAGACCCTGAGATCCGACGCCATAATGATCGCGAATCCCCCCAGGCCAGTCCGCATCCGACGCGTGTCCCACTCCCCGTGGCAGACGGCTAAAGGCGGCTGACGGTTGGCAGGGTCATAATTGCGCCGTACCTAGGCCAGTGTACCTGCGGGATTTTCGAAGCGTCCCCTCGTACCGCTCCAATTCGAAAAGACTCCAGCACGCGCTCATTTAATGCCAAAATATCTTGGGGCGGCAGTGCGCAGGATTCGAAGGGACGGTTCCGGCTGTACCCATCTCTCTCTCTCTGTGTACTTTCTTCGTTTGAAATTCAAACCCGGATGTAGGGAGACTGGTGTTGGGTATAAAATACCCACAGCCGAAACCCTCGACGGAATCGACAACAGCACAGCTCCTCCCGGACTCCTACGGGAGCCGGGCTCCGCCGTCGACTTCAGAACAGCTCTGCCCGGACTCCTACGGGAGCCGGGCTCCACCTCCGACATCATTTGCTGGTAAGCTCCGTCCGGACTCCTACGAGAGCCGGACTTCACCTTTAACTTTGATTGCAGAGGACTCCGTCCGGACTCCTGCGGGGGCCGGGCTCCGCCGCCGACATCGACAACAGCACAGCTCCGCCCGGACTCCTACGGGAGCCGGGCTCCGTCGCCCACTTCAGAACAGCTCCGCCCGGACTCCTACGGGAGCAGGGCTCCGCCTCCGACATCATCTGCTGGTAAGCTCCGTCCGGACTCCTACGAGAGCCGGACTTCACCCTTAACTTTGATTGCAGAGCAGCTCCGCCCGGACTCCTACGGGAGCCGGGCTCCACCGCCGACAGCAACGCAGCTCCGCCCGGACTCCTACGGGAGCCGGGCTCCGCCGCCGACAGCAACGCAGCTCCGCCCGGACTCCTACGAGAGCCGGGCTCCGCCGCCGACAGCAGCGCAGCTCCGCCCGGACTCCTACGGGAGCCGGGCTCCACCGCCGACAGCAGCGCAGCTCCTCCCGGACTCCTACAGGAGCCGGGCTCCGCCGCCGACAGCAGCGCAGCTCCGCCCGGACTCCTACGGGAGCCGGGCTCCACCGCCGACAGCAGCGCAGCTCCGCCCGGACTCCTACGGGAGCCGGGCTCCACTGCCGACAGCAGCACAGCTCCGTCCGGACTCCTACGGGAGCCGGGCTCCGCTCTCAGTATCAACTGCTGGTAGGCTCCATCCGGACTCCTACGAGAGCCGGACTTCACCCTTAACTTTGATTGCAGCGCAGCTCTGCCCGGACTCCTACGGGAATCGGGCTCCACTGCCGACAGCAACGCAGCTCCGCCCGGACTCCTACGGGAGCCGGGCTCCATCGCCAACAGCAACGCAGCTCTGCCCGGACTCCTACGGGAGCCAGGCTCCACCGCCGACAGCAGCGCAGCTCCGCCCGGACTCCTACGGGAGCCGGGCTCCGCTCTCAGTATCAACTGCTGGCAAGCTCCATCCGGACTCCTACGAGAGCCGGACTTCGCCTTTAATTTTAAATTGCAGGAGGACTTCGCCCGTGCTCTTAAGGGAGCCGAGCTTCATCTTCGACGCCAACGACTACAGCCGCAAGCAGACTCCGCCCGGACTCCTACGAGAGCCGGATTCCGCCCGCAACTTCGGCTCCGAGAGGGTTCCGCCCGGACTCCCCCGGAAGTCGGGCTCCACCCACGACCCCAACCGCCAGGAGGACCTCTCCCGGACCTCTACAGAAACCAGGCTCCGGCCGCTGCCGAGCTTCAATCGACAGATCCGCGCCCCCTGACAGGCCATCAAAACGGCCACGACCCTGCTCCACTTTCTGTGGCGGACTCCGCGCAGTTCCATCATTCCCTGACAGGCCGCAGTAACCATCGCCACCCTGCTCCACTTCCTGTGGCGGATTCCGCACAGCTCCACTATCCCCTGGCAGGCCACAATAACGGCCACGAACCTGCTCCACCTCCTGCGACGGATACCATGCGATTCTCCTATCCGCTGGCAAGTCACGACAACGGACGCTGCTCCACCCCTCATAACAGATTCCGCGTGGCGAGCCGCGGTGATGGCCACGTGTCTGCTCCACTATCTTTCGCAATCAATTCCCCTGACCATGGGCGGCCCACTACCAGGCGGTTACAAACGTCGCCATCAATCCGTTGCCTCCTCCGCCTATAAAAGGGGGACCCAGATACGTTATTCTTTAAGCTCATTTCCTTATCTCAAAACTCTGCTAAATTCTCCGTTCGAGCACTCCATTCTTGTTGAGGCAGAGAACTGACTTGAGCGTCGGAGGGTCTTGCCGGAGCAACCCCACCTCCGGTTTAGACTTCCTTTGCAGGTCCCGGCGGCGCCCGCGGCTTCCCCAACTCCAGCTTCTCCGGCGCAAGCAGATTTTTGCACCAACAACCTCCAAGCCTCATTTTGTTTGTGCTATTAATTTGATTTTACACAAGTGTCTACAATGTGTTTTAGCAACATATTTTTTTCCTAATATTCCTCTCTCTCTCTCTCTCTCTCCACATATATATATATATATATATATATATATATATATATATATATATATATATATATATATATATATATATATATTATGATGAAAGTTTCTTTCAATATTTTAGTATACTTTATTAAAACAACCAAAATTGAAAATAATTCATATCTCTTATTTTTATTTTCCATATGTTGTTCAGAATAAGCATTTTTTCTCATGAGAAATGTGTATTTTTGCTATGATCTTGACATTATGAAAATGTTATGAGGTGTATATATATATATATATATATATATATATATATGACCTTCTAATATTTATGGCATTCTTTACATATATATCCATTTTTGAGAAAACATTTCCGGTTGGTGTTCAATATGATTTTAGTTAGGTATTTTCATGTAGAATTTATAAAAGAACAAAAGGTTAACAAATTATAAGGATCTTGATCTGCTAATATAAACCACGAAAATCAAATTTATTACTATATATTGTGCCGAGGTTTCTCTATGGAGAAAGAAACCACAACAAGAAAGTTAAATAACTATCATAACCAATTATAATACTCGTTGAGTGGTTTAGAAGATCTTCACATCCTCTGAACTTGAAGGCAAGTTTAAAAGCCTCGCATCATGCTCACATTCTCAATTTGACATATATGATCTGAAGATGGAACTCAAAATCCCAAAACTGTGCTCTATTTGAGAGAGTGGAGCGTGAGAGAAAAAGATGGATTTCCGCTTTCAAGAGATAAAAGAGGGAAAAGAACCTGCTTCTTTCTCCCGTGGTTTAGAAGGCAAAGTATTGAGATTGCAATCTCCTTCTCAATGTAACTTACATAGATGAGAAAGAAGTGCCCATTCGCAACATAATCCACGTCTTCCTCTAACAGTCCACCATATATTCGAATGACCTAAATCCTTAGTTGGATGGTAGATCTGTTCAAATGCTGGACGGCCTATGGAGTGTTTTGCATAGGCCCGAGTCTCATTATTATGCCCAGTGGATCAATCTAAGTCTGAAATTTGAGCCCGCTTATTAAATAGGAGGCTAGGCTCGGATGGAGACCCAACCCGAACTTTTATTTATATAATACATATAAATATAAATATATATAAATATATTAAATAGGCTAGGATCCGAATCCAAATATGTGTGCCGTTAGCGGATTCCATTCGCCCCGCTTTCAGCCATGTTTCCGTGAGCACGATCACCACCTCTTTTCCCTCCGCTGGTGGAAATCAAGGAGGAGCCGACTCCGTAGGCGGCCTTATGTTGTGCCGGCTCGCGCCGCGGCCTCTCTCCGCACAACTCCACATCCACCGTCGCCGTGATCCCGTAAGCTCTCTCTCGGCGTCGCTTCTCGAGAGGGAATGGATGCTTCCCTCCCCGGCCACTCCAATCCACAAGATATCCCTCTCCAAGCCCCACCAATCCCAGCTGTCCCATGGGCTCACCCCATCTCAGGTCTCCTACTCAAACGAACCCCGTCCAGCTCTAGGCGCTGAAGCCATCGGCGCGAGAGAACAAACCCCATCCTTCTTCATGGTCCGCGACGACCTCTTGCATCCATTGGTGAATGGCAACAAGGCCAGAAAGCTCGACGCCCTGCTGCCAATTCTCCAACAGTACTCCGCCACCGACATTGTAATTACCTCCCCTGTCTCTCTCTCTCTCTTTTCTTCTCTCTCCTTTTAAAAAAAAAAATTTAATTTCTTATACGAAGTAATGATTTTGCTTGGGTAGGTCACATGTGGAGGATGCCAGAGTGCTCATACAGCAGCTGTTGGTAGGATTATCGGTGTTCATTTATGTTTATTGACATTTTTTCTTTGCGAAAACTTCATTAATGGATTGCTCTGGTGGAAGCTGAATTGGGACCGTTGCAGCTGTCTGCTGTGCGGAGAGGGGAATCAGGTCCCACCTTCTCCTAAGGGGGGAACAGCCAGACGTACCAACAGGCTACAATCTGATATCTTTGATGTATGGTCGCACGAGCTACATAGCGCGACCGCTCTATGCGCGGAGGAAAGAGCTGCTTCTTCAGCATGCCAGTGAGGTAGCAGGAGGCAAGGGTTCTATTGTGTGGGTTGATGATATTCTTGGAAAGGACCGTTATAATTCAAACTTGGAGGGTGCATGTGTTGGGCATTTGGATGGTTTTGGGAGTAGTATAAATCAGGGTGAGGTTGAAGAAGGTTCGAGAAGAGTTGTGATTGTCAATGAAGGTGCAGATAGTGTGGCAGGATTATTAGGTGAGATCATGTATTTAACCTGCTAGACTGCCCAAATATGGTTGTTATCATATTTATCTATGGTCATGCTTGAGTTAGTTTTTGATTGCCCTTGGTTGTTTTCTATATGCATGTGTATATGACCTTATCTTGGTGGCTATATTTCTTTCCTAGGAGTGCTGCACTATGTCGGTTTCTCTATGCAGATCTTGCTTCAGCACCTGCTTCGCTTAGGCATGATATTTTCAAACTATATTCTTCACCGCTGTCCAGTTACTCCACAATCAGGCAATTAAGGACTTCATTAATTAGCAACTAATGAGCTTGATTTCATATGCAATGCATTTTTAAGTTTTGTTTATAAATGCTAATATTTTCTGTTGATCACTAGGAACTAAACCAACATAGTGTTTAGAAAAGGTCAAAGATTCAGCCTAATTTTCACCAGGTATAGATGTCGAAGACCCATCAAAATGTTTCTAAAAGACTAAGAATTAGGCTGACTTGGCCTCTCAAGACAGCATCAACATCCCAACGCAGCAATTTGCTGCATATGACACCTAGGATGACAATTCCATTTCCATTGTTTTTTTTTGGCAAATGAGCCATATTGAAGATTGTGGACAACATAATAGAGGCTCTGAAAGCATAAAACAAAATGAGCGGATTATTTTGAAAAATCTAGAGTTGCAAGGTGAAACTTTAGGAGTATCCCCAATTGTTGTCTGGGTAACTTGATTTTCTATCTTGTGGTTCCTGCAAGATGGAGAGAAGGGATTGGTAGAGGAAAAGATGACGTGAGAGATAGACAGGATGTGAGGTCACAAGAGCACTCAACAGGAGTGAATGAGAACATTGAGTTGAGTGCGGTGGTCTACACAATCTAGGTACCTTTCAGCAACTCCAGTTGCTCTGACCAAGTCAAATGCTGCGGTGAGTATGTTTTGTTACTGCAACCAGGTCAATAAATAGCCTAGACGTAGGAAACAAATGGGCCTTAAGTGTTTGATGCACCCATTTCATAGAACATGTGAAACTCAAAATGCTGGAGTTCTTTGAGAAGATGGATTGCAAGAGGTTTTTAGATTGATTTCCTATCATGAAGTTGTGTTTTTATTGGTGTCTGGTGTCAAGAAGATGGAAAGTTCAACTTGTCACCACGAAGCTGCCGGATGCCATGAATATTCATAATTATTGATTAACTGGTCATTTGGATGATGCTATCAATGTTGGCCTTGAAGTACCTGAACAAGTTAACAAGCTTTAATGTTGCTTTGGCTACCAGGGTTCCCTTGTGTGTTGATTTGTGTTTTAAGGCTGTCTCTGAAACTTTGACATCATTAATTTGCCTAGGTGGTGATATGTCTAGACTTGTCCTGTCCCTTGGTTCCCAGCATCCAGGTGGGAAGCGGGGTGCAGCAGCAGTTTGTCTGCAAGAGTTTAGTGGCACTGTGCTTCGGATGCAGCCATCTGGGCCATGACATTGTGTACCTTTGTAGGGGGCAAGTCGGACAAGATGGTCATGCCTATCAACTTTGTGTTTGAGGACTTGGTTGTGGTGGTGGCTGAGCAACGCTTGATGCTGGTGATGGGTTCATTGTCAGGTAGTGTAATTGCTTCCTTTGTCCTAGTTCGACCAACCTATGGGTTGTGGCAGGTGGCCTGATGGGTCCTCGATTGAACAGGTAATGTAGTTCCAACCACACCTCCTGAGTCATGTCTTGAGTTAACTTAGTGGTTGCATGACTCAGCGGATGGTGTCTAGCCAGCCACAACTTGAAGCAAGGTGGTGCCCTGCCGCCTAACATTGAGCAGGTTTTTGGCATTCAGTCCTTGAGACTACCCATGTTGCTTCCAGGGCTCAACTAGGAAACACAAGGTGAAGCAGTGGAAGCCATGCTTGCATTTGCTGTCTCTTGATTGCGTGGCCAATGTTGACTCCAAGGTCAATAATGCAGCCCGCCCAGCCCCACCTTGTGAGACATCAACACCTCACAAGGGTAGGGTGATTGCGCGTGTCAAGAGGAAAACACTTGCCACTAAAGGAGGCATCTTCTAGTTTGGCACTCCCAAGAAGGCGGACTTTGCCATTGATGACTTGGTCTATTTGGCCTTGCTGCCAAGGCAAATTCCAGTGTTGCCTCTATTGAACAATATCCAACAACTGCGACTCGATCACATGGGTGCAAACAATATGGTGCACTAGTGGCTAGTTGGCTAGCAATCAGATCCTATTGGTGGAAAGGAGCCTATTCCAGCTCTATGAGTGGCTTGTTAGAGATGCAAAAGTTGGACCATAATGCATTGGTCGATAAGGTATAGGCTACCTTCTTGGGATGCCATCTTGTTCACTAGCTATCAACCACTTGATCTCTTGGTGTCTTCGTACTAACTAGCTCCACAATCACTAGATGTTGTTCTACAAGTATCGCTCGTGGATATAGGTGAAATTGATGACTACTTCCCTAGGATGGGTTGGCCCCCTGGGGCCCTTTACTGAATGCTTCCTGTTTCTCCACTCCCAACCATTGAGTCCTTGATGATCTTTGCATTGTAAGTTCCTTGTGCTTATGCATGTTGTGTGCATGGCAACTCATTGAGTGTATTTGGGTTTTTATGGGGTTCCCATGGCTCCATATTAGTCATACTATTTTGGGTACCCTTTGACTGTATGTTGGGTTTGTAATGAGTTCCTATGGCGGCATATGAGCGTGCTATTGAGCTACTTGTACCCTTACTACAGTCATTACTATGTCAATCCTTGTATAAATATTCTACTACTATCAATAGAAACACCTTACTTAGCCAAAAAAAATATTGAAGGATTAATGGAGGTGATGTATTAACATAGAATGAATCAAGATTTTCAATCTTGGACTATAATTGTCCATACTAGGCATGCTATACTAAACTAGTCGGCAATTAGTACTCAGTGACCCCCCATACCAACATTAGGTACTATCTAGTACACTATACTAACCAAGGTATGCTGAACCGATACCGTTGGCCGTTTCGGCCGGCCGGTGGTACGGTTCGGTATGGTTTCATACCGTGCCAAACCGACGATCCGAACCAAAAGAAAAAAAGAGAGAAATAGAGAGAGAAAGAGGAAGGAAAAAAAAAAAGAGGGAGGGAAGGAGCCGGCGGCACCGCCGGATGGCCTCCGACTGGCTGCCGTGGCCGTCGGAGGGCGCAGTCCACGCACGCGGAGCCACAGGGTGAAACAGGGGCATCGCCCTGTTTCGCAAATTTTTTAAAAAAATATGGTTTTAAGTGAAGCGGCAAACGATTTGCCGACTTCACGATTTTTATTTTTTTTAAAAAAAAATTCTTAAGTCGGCAACCCAGTTGCCGACTTCATAAGTTTAAAACAAAAAAAAAAAAATGAAACAGACGTCGTCTATTTCGAAAAAGAAGGGGAGCCACGGGGCTCCGCCCGCTCGACCGCCCTCAGGCTGTCGGCGTCGGCTCGCCGGCCACCGGGAGCCTCGCAACGGAGGCACTGTCCGTCCGATAGGTTCTCCTCCCCCCTCCGAGCGCTTTCTCTCTCTTTTTTGCTCTCTGAAAGCCCTATCGGGCGATACGGGCTCGGAAGCCCTCCGACGGCTGCAGCTGGTCTCCGACGGCTCCCACCTTCTCCCTCCCCTCCCCTCTCTCTCTCTTTCTCACTTTCGTTCTTTTTTCTTCGATACCGCGGTGTACCGATTTTACCGGCCGAATTGTGCGATTCCCCACCAGTCCGATACGAGATGGGGTGTACCGACCGGTTCGACACGGTATGGCAAATCTTAATACTAACACTTGGTACACTCATAGAAATTAAGTGTTGGTACAACTTTCGCACTGGTACTTTAAACCTCAAAAGAAATATTCTATTTTAGAATTCGATATTTGCCACAAAGTACGAACTTTCCTTAATAATTAGGTCCCAATTTGTATTTGGATAGGATATTGTTGACTTTTGATGATTACACATGGAAAAGTTATGAGTTGTTCATGCAACTGGGGTGTATGAAAATGATAATCTGATGGTGGCAAGATATAATGATCGGCCTTGGCTTGACACGACTTGTTAGATTTCAACTTTTATGCCATAAAGGGACCGACCAAATTATGCTAGAAATTAGGAGAAACATGAAATTGGCAGTTCATTTTTAGGCTTTTAGTATCATCCTCAAAGCTATGAACTATATTAATTAATAAGCAATTCAATAGCAAAGTAGAAAAAAAAAAGATGAAAAGCCTGTATTTCAAATCACTTCTTTGTATTGGTGCATCCATTGACTTACATTGTACCTGTAGAGTTGCAAATGGGTTGGGTTGGATCGGGTCTGAGTGACCCTAACTCGACACGGTTCCTTGATTGGGTCCTAATGTTGGACCCAAGCCCAACCCAATAGAAGATTGGGTTGGGTCAGGTCGGGTCTATGGTAAAAAATTTTGTCCCAACGGATTGTTGGGTTGGGTCAAGTCCATGTATAACCTAGCCTTAACCTGAAAAATTTGGGTGTCGGTTTGGGTTTCGTATTTTGGTACTCGAGTGACCCCAAAGAAAAATAGAACGGATCCTACTAGCATGAAAAATAAGCAGATAAACTATAATAGAGAGTGGCCTCGTATTTAGACACTTGAGTGACCTTAGCATAACTTATAAGAGCATCCTGTAGAATGATATAGTTTGTTCTGTTGTCACAAGTAGCACAACCTTGAAGAAAATTGGATTGAAGCATCATATGATGAGCCAAGTAATCGATTATGGGATAGAGAAATGGGCTTTGATGGAGACTACCAGAGTCTATAATCCAATGGAACTACTTGATACCAAGGTGGGATGGAAAGTGCTCTGTTGCCTGATGAGAATGGTGTTGAAATCTTGTTTGCACACATGGTCGTGCACTCTTAAAATAAAACAGGTTAGAATGTTGTAAATTGCAAGAACAGTATTCTATTAGATCTTCCACCGATAGCTTTTAACTATCTAGAACCCAAAGTAACTAGCTTGGGTTAGGTCAGGTTGGGTCGACTCAGGTCATAGAGCATCAGATCTACATTAACCTAGAAAACTAAGTGGATTGGGTCCGGTCCGGTCGGGTCAAAATTCAGTAAACTCAGATTTAACTCAGAAAATGAAACAGGTCCAATTTTAGAACCTGACCCGGCTCCATGGGTCCATTAAAGTGGGTTGAATCAGGTCTAAGCGGGTTGGATTGGATCGAATCACGGGTCAACCCGACCCATTTGCAGCTTTATGTACATGTCCAAACTATCTAAGCCATTTTTTTCTTAATTTGTCCTTAATTGGTGCCTTTTTTTGAATGATTTTATTTCTTCTTCTATTTTTCTTATATTACCATGCATCCATCTCAACATTCTCATTTTGGCCACGCTAATCTTGTCCATATTTTCTAATTGCAGAACATTCTATAATATAAAGCAAGGTCTACAGTACCAACACTAGCACCTATATTGGTAGGCTTATAGTATGATATGGTATGGTGTTGTGCCATGAAACCAACGAGAGAGAGAGAGAGAGAGAGAGAGAGAGGGAGGAGGAGAGAGAGAGAGGGAGAGGGCAGTGGAGAGAGAGAGATAGGTAGAGGGAGGGGATAGCGAGGGCTTTCGAAAGTCCTCTTTTTTTTTTTTGAACTTTTTTAAAGTGGAGTCGGTAGTCCATGTTTTGAAATTTTTATGGTCGGGAAATAGGTTTTCGCCCCTATTATGGTGATGTGGAAGAAATGGGCCTTCGAAAGTCTTCTCTCCCCTTTCTCTGCCTCTCTCCCTTTTCCTCTCTCTCCCTCACCCCCTCTCTCTCTTCCTCTCTTTCCTTCTCCCTCTCCCCCTTTGTTGTTGGTTTCTTGAACGGAGGCCAGTTTTGCCCTCAGCACAGCTTATATGCTTCAAACTGGGCATTTGGGGTAGTACAGCCTTTCTTACTATAAAATATAGCTGCTTATATGGCTGTCCTATGGATTTTTTTTTTTCAACTTGGCAAGGATGCTGTGATTATATAATATGTCAGTTGTACATCTCCATTTTATCAAATCTACTTTAATCCCATGGATAACATCCTCTTCAATCTCCCCTTATGAACAATCATCCTAAATATAAAAAATGCTTACTTTTAGGAGCTTCATGATCCTCAATTTTCATTCCACCTCTTCTCTATTTCTAATTTTCCTAGAACTACATTCCATCCATGTATCCTATCTTTATCTCACTTGACCTAAAATCCTTAGATTCTAGTGTACTCTTCCATAATTACAACTTACAATTAACCTTGATCTTAATTTCATCAACTATGACTATATCATCTATAAATAGCATACATCAAGGAATATCGTTTTGAATATGCTGATGAAGCTCATTCATAATTAGCATAAAAATGTAAAAACTTAAAATGGATCCTTGGTGTAAACTATTGCGAGTTGGAAACCTAACTTTTGCAGTTCTAGTACCATGTTTCCAACTTCCCTTCAAGTTATCGTAGAATATATCAGCGTTGATGACCATAACTGAAAGTTTTCGACAGAGTTATGTGTAACCTACACTTGAATATGTGCAACCTTTTAGGAGCTACAATTCTATTGGATTCTAGGTGTGTCCTTGGTCTTTACAACATTAGAACCAACATAACCATCCTTGAAATGTTTGTGTCCTGTCTATTAGATGTAAGTTTCATACTGTCCAATTATTTAATCTATATCTAGCTCAATTCCATTAATCATCCATGTCTTATTTAAATAATTCTCCATCAGTTGATACTTGTCTACCTGATTATTTATTTCTTCTCTGAATTGTCACAAACCCCATTTTTAGATATGGATAACATTCAATTGAATGTTCCTTGTACTCTTGGGAATCACTTTTTATGTTATGTCTTGAGCAACAATTTACTGATCTGTAAGTTATATTATTTAAATTACTGGCATCTATTCTAATTTTTGTCTTCAGGTGTCATGCGGCTTGTGAGATACCTTTCTCAAACACATTTATTTGGAGCAAAGCAGCAAATTAGAATTGTTGTAGATGCTGGCACTGGAACAACAGCTGTTGGTTTAGCCTTGGGAGTCACATTGTTAGGGTGTGTCTCAAAATCTAGTGAGCATTCTTTTTCCTGAGCAGCTCCTTGGTTTGAGATTTTATTTGTGCAAAGTACATGATGGGCTATTTAAAATAAGAATCTTTATCACCAGTTATGATCTAGAAAACTGAAAACAAAAAAGTATATGATTTTCAGATTATCAATGCGTCAAGTGGCCACAAAATTGACAATGTTCAGTATCAAGAGTAATGACTTGATCTAATTTATGATTGCTACGTATTGAACCGGCTGCATTTGGTCTGTACATGTTTTCAGATGTGTCAATCATGGTGATATAGATTGTTGATTCTCACTAGTAGTATTTTCCATTTTGTCTATTCGAAAGCAGAAGAGCAGATCCTTCCAAAACATTAATTTTTAGATTTTAGGTATTTGAAATGCTCTAGACAATTATCTTCATTTGAAAACCATTATATTGGTGAAATTTTTATCTTGACTCTCTTGACCCCTCATGCACACAAACAAACATTGCTAATGCTTGATCATACACATACATGTACACACATATGCTTGATCATACCCCCACCTCCACACACACACACACACACACTCACACTCATAACTGCACTACAATGAAGTCTCAAAAATGCTCGAGCATTTTTTGGAAAATGCTTTTGGCATCTATGAATATTTAGCTGCATATATTGCCTCATTTTGTCAATCAAAATATACAGGTTATCAAAGATTACATGCAAGTTGTCAGAGATTTCGTAATTAGGATTGTGCTGCTCTACAGGGTTGGTTGTGCTAGGTTGTGCCATTTTAATTGATGTTGTTTGCCCTACTCTTTTTCCTTCACACAACTGGAAGTCTTAGGGAAGAACCGACCTGTAGTTTTGATACAACAGGTGGTAACTTCACCTATTTTGTGTGTTTGACCTTAAAGAAAGCTAAGATTAGAATTGGTATTGTATACTATGATGCTTCTGAGGTTCTCTATTGTTCCTATTAGCCCCATTGTCTCTCATACTGGACCTAATGGTTCTGATGAATCTTGGTACCAGGTCTATAATCTTGATAGAGTAAGTTGTGAAACCTAGCCTATGTGCTTGAAAGAGTAACTGAGAGAGAAAAGGTAAAGGATGAGATGGCCTCTTTCACGAGACCCTTCCTAAGCATGGTGAAGTGAAACCTAAAATGAGAAATCAAAGCAGCAAAAGAGAGATTTCCATTGTATCCAACATGGATTCTAGGAGCTGAACATGGGTTTCCAGTTCACACGGAGGATTTCAACTGTTTGGAGCTAAGCTTCAAGGAGGACTGGTTGCGATTGAATTTGGCCACAATCCAGACCTGATCTATATCTTAATTGTCTTTAGAGAATTAATGGAGGAGGCTCAATCTAGTCACTCATGAGGCTGGGCCAAATTTTAAGTTTGATGGAGGGATGTGAACTTGGATGGTTCTTATTGTATCAAAATTTGCAATTTCCGTTTGGAGGGAAGTTCTGTTAGTTCCGGTGGCAAGTGTGGCTTTCTTCATCAGATCAATTGTGTTTAGGATATGTTTGGAGGCAAGGAAGGCTGAATTGATACCGGTACCCATATTGGTCGACGACAATATCGTATTGACACTCGATACAACGGGCATGTTGATTTGATCGACATGTCATTTTTTTTTAATTTCTAAGATATTTAATCAATTTTTATGATTTTTGAATGATTTTAAGCCTAAATTGATGCTTGTTAATGTTGTTTGACATTTGTATCACTCTAGTACACCTGCGATTAAGTGTGTGATGCGGAAACTGAATCTAACGTGATATTATGTCAAAGGGGAACAACATTACAAGTTTCAATATGTAGCTTAGGGATAGCCTTACAAGGACTAGATATTATTGAATCCTAAAATACTCAATCAATTTAAAAATATAAAAAATAAATAATTAATATATATCAAGATTTAGAATCTCATTGAGCGCCGATGTCGTTTATAAATATCTGGATCATTTACATAATTAGAAGAAACATCAATCTACCCTCTAACTATACAGTAATATAGTCCTCTGCGCTTATCCTGTTAGATAGTTATGCTAGATTGTAACTTGTCCCAGATCTCTTGCTGAAACTCTGATTTTGAAAGATATCCTCAGATTGATAGTAGTAGTACAGCTGTGGAGGGATCTATTTGAATATGCCGACAGTAAAATCTGATCTGTAAGATTCTCCAGGTTGCATAATATAGTAGTCTTTGAAAAACGATGCTTCGGATGTACCATACCTATATTCGTATAGATTATAAGCTATTCGTGGCTGTGAGTAAGAGGATCCAGAATACGATGCTGAATTTGATACGTTCATGGATCCAACTCTATGTACGAGGTCATCTATAGCTGTATAGTATCTTGAATTCCTCAAGAAGCCCATCGCCTGTACACAATTGTATTCTTGCGGCCTTTATCAGCTCGTACACTGTGGTCCCTATCACGTGGCATGCATAAATTAAGAATCATCAGTGAATTGAATATCAATTTGCTGCTGCATCTCAAACGATGATCTCTCGTCCTCTGTTCTCTTCCTGATTATCAAATCCATGACGGTCAGAAGAACTATTATCACCATTCTACATGGTCTTTGAATCTAAGTGAACTGGATCAATTGACTACTCCATCTCTATCAGGGTTGCAACTGTATTTTTTTTCCTTTATCTCTGCATTGAGTAGCTGCCTACCCTCTCATCATGCCTCACTTTACCTGGCTATGTTGCGAAGATGGATGTTGTGGCTGATCAATTGGAAGCCTTTGTGGGATGTGGCTGGTTGTCCATTGCTCAGCTTCCATTCCAATCTCGCTAGCTACGAAATGGTTAGTAGTAGAGGCGATTCTGACTCATTAGGCTCCGGCTTCTATTGTGGGCCCACAAGTCATCCAGTCATCGGATCTTCTTCATCATTGACAAAGTCATTCACAGTCGGATTCGAGCACTTCAGCTCAATTTTCTCTTGAATGTATTTGAGCCTCAACCTCACACTGTAATAAATATATATAAGGTTGTTGAGGTATTTCTGTGTCAGACGGTTTCTCTACTTGCTGTAGATAAGGGTGAAAGTCATTCAATTGTGCTCATAGCCATTCAGAAAACTATATGAAAGAGGATCCAGATGGCAAGTCGCTTCAAATTTTTTGCTGCAATCCAAAATAATCCATTATTCTACTATAAAAGCATTAAGATTGAACAAAATTAAAAATAAGATTGTGTTATATTAAACTTATTAGTAGTTAGATAAGGTCAAATAAGAGTTGTCGTCATTCATATATATTCTATTTGGATTGATCTTTTTTTTTAGCTTACGATCGCCCATCAGCTCCAAAGATTTTGGTGCCCTCCTTAAATATTTTTTGTCAGTAAAAAAAAATATTTGTTATAATATGTTACTGGTTGAAAATATCACTAATTAACAAAAATGCTTAACCTAACTCTAGTCATATAGCTACTATTTCTGGATTGGGCTCCATTTTATATATCATATTTCATAAGACCGTTAGAAGCTTGTCATCCATGCCTAACTCAGGTTCCATATATCGGAATCTTGGATTCAGATAGTAAGCTGCAGATAAATTTTAGAATTGATTGAGTATATTGGTGCAAATACAAGAGCAGCAAATTTTCAGTGTTTTTGATTTGTTGCTTATCTATTAGATATAAATTCTATCCATCTGATAGTCCATCGATGCTTAATAATTTGGATATACTCATAGGCATGTTTCGGATCTGCCAACCTGATTTGATCGTTTGTCCTCTCCATTATGTGATACAAGAATCCATCTGGGGGTATTCTTCGTTGTCCACAGCCGAAGCACCTTATATAAAGGTTTGATAGCTTTCATAATATTTTCGGCCTGCTGCCAGAATGTTTGTCTCATCACTAAGTTCTCCACATTGTTCCCCAATGTCTACCCAAGCATATGTACTCTTTTGCCACTTAGAACTGACAAACATCTAATGTAGGGGTACTTTTTATCAATAAAGTTATCAAATGCTATCAATTTATAGCAAACCGTATGACATCTGGTCTCAATTTGTTTCCCCCTGTATACCTCGCATCAATGATAGCATCTATGTATGATTGTAGATGAATCTATTAATAGTCTGCGCTAAGTCTACTACCTTCTGCACCTATTAAGCTTTCCAACATCAATCAACATCAGATCGATACAATGTGCAGCACATATATCCAAAATATATATGACTGTCACTGCATCAGAATCTCCTTTGCAGTCTTATACTGTGGCCTATTATCGGTGATAACTTGCATGATATTTTGCTCTCCTATCTGATCAATCATGTTCTCTATTAATCTGAGGATACATATGGTATCGTTCATCTGATTTGAAGCATCAATGGATTTCTAAAAAAAGTATTTTTCATCAAATATATCAGAAAGTTGATAATTCTCCATCTGATAGGACTAGTCCAACCATTACACATTACCTTTAGTCATACATCAGCCACTTATTCTGATATGATGCAATATATTTTTGTAGCTCCTCCTTATTGGTATCAAGAAGCTCGTTGTAGATGTCCTTCGGTCCTGGAGGATCTACATCTAGACTGGCAGCCTGTATGAATACAACAACAGAACGATAATATGTGTTGCCTTCCACGTGCTAGGATGTAGTTGAAATGAAATCAGGATGCAGTAGCTCACCACATATCCTTCTTTTTGTCCTTCTTTAGCATATTGTCAACCCACTGTTGTTTGGAATTCTTGCTAGGAAAAACGTATAGATCCAAGTCATGGATAGTCGCTCCAGTCGGAATCTTTCTAAATGATTTCTTTTTGCTGCCAAAAGCTCCCAACTTTGAAGCCATTCTGTCTAAGGAACTACCTTTTTTCTTTAGGTGCCCTTGCCTACCTAGCTCTGCTGTTGTTTGATCACATCCACCATTCTGAGTAGATGGGGTATTGTGGTGGCTTCTTCTCAACATTTCTCTATCAAATATCTGGGAGGATGTCTTGGATATGAAGCCTAGAATAATCTGCTCCCCCAATCTTTGTGGATGCTCAGTTGGATGTAAGCATGGCATGTGTCATTCTGTCTATTATTTTGCAGCTAAACCAACCATCCTTTCTACGAAATTGATTGGTCGAGGAGGTGATCCTAGTGCATCTAGCTCTAGCTACTGCGATCCATCCTCAAACTAATCAATTATCGGATCCTCTTCATCATGTACAAAATCATTATGAAGTGGACAATTGTATTTCAGCTCTACTTCCTCTCTTCAATACACTTCAATATGTGATAGAGATTTTAGTGAATATATACAAGATCATTCAGGCATTTCTACATAAACAATTCCTCTGTTTGCTATAGATAAAGGTGAAGGTAGATTAGTTATGCTCACAACCACTAGAGGAGATCGTTTGTGGGAGGATCTGGATCACCAACCTCCAGTTTTCTATATGATTAGGTAGAATCACCATTCAGCTATAACTAAAATCAAGAAAATTGCTTATTTGATGGTATTAATAATAAAGGTAAATTACAGTGACACTCTAACTTTTTACGATTTGCACTTATTCTCTAAAAGTTCTAGTTTTTCTATTAGATCCCAAAATTTAGATTTTTGTTGCAATGCAGCCCAGCCATCTAGCAGAGGTCTCATACTATTATGGCAGTTGTCAAATTACTATATATCCTCTTGTTTTAAAATTAGAAAAAAAATGATAGAAAATTATAGGGACATCCTTTCAATGTTTCATAATTTTCATGTGCATCTCAAAACTTTCAAAAAGTTATACTTGGCCATCTCAGGACTGCTATATCTACAGTCAAGGTTTAAAATCCTAGTGTGATAGGTGGCATCCTAGCCATCCATCCCGTTCCTATGAAAAAATGGAACTAGGATGGGGTCGGGACTTCGAAACTCATCCATGAAGGAGAGAAGAAGAAAGAGAAAAAAAAAGGATGGAAAGATGAAAAGGAAAAGGTGAAAGGAAAGAAAAAAGAAAAAAAGGAAAGAAAAAAAAGGAAGAAGAAAGAAAGAAATGAAGGAAAGAAGGAAGGAGAAAGAAGAAGAAAAAGGAAAAAAGAAATCAAGGGACTAAGAAAAGAAAGAAGACAGAAAAAAATGAATGGTAAAAGAAAATTAAAGGAAAGAAAGAAGTACAAGAAAGAAAGAAAGGAAAAAAGAAGGAAAGAGACATGGTGGATATCTACCGGCATACATGACCGGGACTACCATCGGGATAGAGTGGGATAGTGGGGCATCCCGTGCCATGGTGCAATTGGGGCACCCTCATCCGTGGGATTTAGAATTTTGTCTACAGCTGCTTATGGGGTGAACCCTTTACATTAATCCTCCCATCCCACTTTCCAATGCTCTATTTTAGTGCCAACAAACATTTTGTGGCTATATTCAAGAGATTTATGAGAGATCTTGCTTAGAAAAGATGTTAAAAACAATATCCTTTTCTTACCTATATATGGAGCACCCAAAGAATTGGCACCCGAGATTTACTATGTTCTGTTAGGTCTTCAATGGAGCCCTCAATCTACAGTTGTAGAAAATGGGAAGAAGCCGATGGGAGCTTTGGTCGGAGTTTTGGAAAGAGCTTTGGAAGGGGTTTTGGGCAAAGCTATATTTGAAGCCATGAGCTTACAGGTTCCTCTCTTCTCCATCTGCTCTCTCTCTCTTCTCGCTTCGATCTCTTCCCACTCTTTCTCCTTTCGCTCCCTCTCCTCTCTCTTTTCCTTGGACTAAAACCAGATTTCTAAAGCCTCTGTTTGGTAAAGAAAAAAAATGAAAGGGGTCACATGATCCTATGTGAATTCCTTTCGTTCCTGTCAAAACACATAACATTCATGTAATCTAGCCAACAAGGGTATTATTGGTGTTTCCCATCTTAAGTTATCTCATGTGGCTGTCATGTGTTAATGAATTCTGACAGAGATGGACAACCAGCTACATTGCAATAAAAACCTAAGTTTTGCAATCTAATGAAAAAAACTTTTGGAGGGTAAGTGCAAATCACAAAAAATTGAAGGGGTGTTGCTATTATTTATCCGAATAATAAAACATCATACCAAGTATAGTCAATGTTTGAAAATACTGGATTCATGTTTTCTTTGCTTACCACAGCTGTCTTGTTGCTAAAGCTATAGGAACCCTCCCTAAATGCTTTGGTCTATAAAACAGATATATATTATATAATGTCAATAATTTACATGAGTTGGCAAAGTTATGGCCTTGCATGACATTCAAAATAACTTACCTCTTCTAGACATTGGGTGGTAACTATTGGATCAGGTTCCATCTTATATTACATTGTGCAAGGCATTAAAAGTTCCTGTCCATATCTATTTGCTAGGATATTGTATTGGAACTTCAAGTTGAGGTACTAAGATATTAATAGATTTTGCAATTGAATTAGTTAATGAACAAATGATCGGCACATGTATTAATGAACAAGTATACGAAATTATGAATGAACAAAACATTATCCACGACTTATAATTCTCTACTCATTTGATAATTCCACTTTTGCTCCACGATGTCAATGTATTCCTGCATGTGCTTCAGGTCTAGTTGCTTGATCTAGGCCTCAACAATCATCATATAGGAGTTATCTATTAGGATATATTAAAGAGTTTCAAAGTTTAAATCTGTGCATTATGAGCCTAGAAGCTGAATCCAAGTCCACAAGCAAAATGCTTCATTCTAAGAAAATTTCAAAATTAAACAAGGATAATGTGGCAATGAAATACTTTCATGAGTCCATTATGTTTTCATGTATATAATCTAATTTAATCACATAAACACATAATATGGATCAACAACTGTATAGAAAGTATATTCAATGAAAAATAAATGGTGGTGTGTCATAAGCATTTAAAGATGCACAAGATGCTCAAAAGCTCTTTATTCAACCCTAAAGTCACTTAAAACCATGTTTAAGAACTACCTAGACTAAGTGCATGTTTGGGGGTGCATTTGTACTCGTCAAAAGTGATTTCGGATCTAAAAGCAGAATTTTGATGTTTGGCTACCATTCAAAAGTAATTCTGGATTATGTTTAAGATCCCTCAAAATGTGGTTTATGTAAATTTGACTTCTTTCTGTGGATGCAGTACCACAAGCTAAATATCACGTTTGCGGAAAATTTTTTTTAAGAGAAATTATATGTTACCCTCTCAATACCTCTTGCATATCCTTTTTTCTCATTTTGTTGTCTATGAGGACTATTTCTTTCTTCAGATAAATCTCATCTCATCTCCATCCACATCATCATTAATCTCCTCCCATCTCCATCTGTCCTTTTTTTTTTTGACTTTCAGGATTATTAATCTCCTCTCATCTCTATCTATATCTCTTTTTGTCCGACTTTCTTGTTTATCAGGACTCTTTTTTTAATCAGAGCAATCTCATCACATCTCCATCCACATTTCTGATTATTCTTCTCTCATCTCCATCTACATCCCTTTTTATGCAACTTCTAGGATTATTAATCTCCTCTCATCTCTCCTCTTTTGTCCGACTTTGTTGCCTATCAGGATTGTTTCTTTCTTCATATTAATCTCATCTCATCTCCATCCACATCTCCATCCATGTCACGTCCCTTTTTTGTTGACACCCTTGTGACTCTTTCTTTGATTAACCTTCTCTCATCTCCATCCCTACCTAATGACACGAAGGTAATTTGGAAAAAAAATAAAAAAGCTAGTCGATAACTTTAAACAAAATGTACAAAAAGAAAGATGAGAAGAAATAAAATAGAGAATTTATATCCAAATAATTTTAGAATCATTTTAGATATTTATCCCTTTTGCTCATTTTATCATTCAAAAGCAGCTTTTGAGTCTATTAATCAAACATATAGCAAATTATTTCTATAACTTCAGAACAGTTTTAGGATGTTAATAGCCAAACAAAAAATAGCTTTGTCCTAAAATAGCTTTTGACATCAAAATGCAGCTTTTACTAAAATTTACCTTTTAGCCAAAAGCTATAGCATCCCTAAGCAGATCCTAAGTATGTTCCCAATTTGTAATATAACCCCTCTTTACAGTTTTTTATGAAAGGTCTTCTAAGGTCCAAAAAAATCTCTATTTTGATCTTAAATAGTTCCTAAATTTTTTGGGCATTCAAGGCAAAACATGGAACACAATCACTAGTACTCTAAAATTGCAATCCATGGCAAGCAGAGAAAGATTGCTACAAAAAATTGACTCAGACTGGAATTTTTAAGTTGTCATTAAACTTTGAAATACTCCACACATGTATTTCATCAAATCCCAAAAGTTTGAGCCCAAAATTGCAATAGGTTAGGTTAAAAAATCCTAAATTCAGCCTTACAGGCAAATTCCACTCTTTTGGGCTACCTGTTGCTCCCCTTAAAATGGAGTTAAAGCTTGATACTTTCTACATAAGAGATCTATTGATTTATTTTACTTGGACACTTCTTTTTTAAGCTATCTAGAAGTGTCAACACTTTTGGACAGTTGGCTATGGCATGATGCAGCACAATATGGCTAGACACCCCACTTTGTAGTGTCTTGCTAATATCAGCAAGAAGTGTTGACACTTGGCACCTTTTTTAAGTGTCATGCTAAGGACTCTTAGTTTCAAGTGTTGGACACTTTAAATGAGGTGCAAGGTTTTGTGAGGACTTCGAGCAAAGTTTCTTTATGTTTTTAATATAAAGTTATCAATAAGGTTTGCACAACCATTACCGCTATTGTATTGGTCAAGAACCATGATAGTATGGTACCAAATCATGGTATGCATGGTGGTGCTTGCCCGCTATTTGTAGCGTTAAATCGGGGCTCTCTCTGCCATTGACTCTTCTCCACATCCATTGCCACCATGATTTGTTTTGGTGAATCTCCGCTTTCACACTTGGCCTTGACATCATTGCTCTCTACACCCGAAAATGGAGAGAGATGAAGAAGACAAGGAGCGGAGTGTGGAGGACAAGACTCTAACCCTAGTGCAGATTGAGAGAGAGAGAGAGAGGAAAACCCATGGAATGGTGGAAGAGAGTCAAGGAGATGATCATGATCGAGAACCCTAATTTGAAGAGCCCTTTTTATTTGGGAATGATTGGTGTTATGTTTAGGTTGAGGCAAATCGGGTAAAACGATTTGAACCGCCTAGAACCAAGTGAAACTGATCATTTCCGCTCAATGTTAGGCATTTCACAGTGGTTTTACCGCTATCCCAAACCAACACGCAAAATTAGCTAGGTTCTGCTTGAGTTTGATATGGTATGTTCCAAGTCGGGCAGTTCGTGTTGATTCTATAGACCTTGGTTATCAATATAGTATGGATACTCAAACCAAAGTGTCACTATATTTTTCATATAAAGTCATCACAAGTATATAAAACTTTACAAAATGTGTTTGTTTTTCTAATCTTAAAGTATCAAGATTAATTATCAATTTAAGTATCTTTCATGGTTTAATTAACTTTAAATGAAAATAACAAATAGATTAAACTTGCTATCTAATAGCTATTTCAGCAAAAGTACCAAAGCATCATTTATGCATGTTATGCCATCTCCCCATGCCCTGATTCTTGGAAGTTGTTGTGTCCGACACTGAGGACACTTGGATACTTGGCATCCATGCCAAGTATTTAGATAACTTTGCTATTGATTGACCTATTACACATAAAAGATCGTGCTAAACTTAAACCTTGTGTCAAGGTACACAAGGGTCCAAGCAAATT
This sequence comes from Elaeis guineensis, assembly GCF_000442705.2. Classification (NCBI taxonomy): domain Eukaryota; kingdom Viridiplantae; phylum Streptophyta; class Magnoliopsida; order Arecales; family Arecaceae; genus Elaeis; species Elaeis guineensis. Next base: position 3,027,515 of record NW_027332424.1, read on the forward strand.
CATTCAGCTTTGCTTGTAATAAGTATCGACCAGGATAAGTGGAACCAGCCAGTTTGGACTTTGGAGCATACCAAGTGGATAGATTAGTCACTGGCATGGTTCAACTGGTTGGAACAGGTTATCAAAGGCCTTGTTGAAAGCCCTCGATCTAGTTTGAAGCCTTCTATCCTCATTCGAATCTCTTGGTCCCTATCGAGCTTGTTTGAAGCCCTCAGCCTTGGTCGATGATGACACAATCAAATGATGACCTCTCTCTCTCTCTCTCAGCCCCCCTTTCCATCGATCCCTATCACTAGATCTAGGGCTTTTGAAGCTCTCAAAGCCTTCTCTTCCCCTCTTTCTCCTCTCCCACCTCTTTGAGCCTCTATCCCTTGCAAAGCCATCATCAGATGCCTTGGCCTTGGTCTCTCTCTCTCTTAGGTGAGGCCGAAGGCCTTGACCTCTCTCTCCCACTCTCTTTTTCTTTCTCTCCCCTCTTTCCCCCTCCCTCCCCCGTCTCCTTCTCCCTGATCCCCCACCCTCTCCCTATTTAGTATGCTTTGGTACAATGCAGACCTATACCACACTGAACTGGTCGTTGGCCAAATACGAGCTCCAATACTAGTATAGTAGATCTTGATCAACTCAATTCCCACTTCAAATGATTGAATCCCCAAATTTTTAAATGATAATTTGCAAAAAGTCCTTTGTTTGGCTTGCCATTTCATGTCCAGTCCCTGTTGACCGAAATTCATTACACTCCATTATTTTAGTGCTGTTTGATTTTTAATTCTTAGTCTTATATGCACTCATGCAAACTTTATCCAAAATAAATGTAAGTATGTACAAAACAACTGTAAGCATGTGCAGAGTGAGTCTTAGTCCGTAGATACCACCAGTATGAGTGTACACCGGATCAAACATTGAATGCCAAGTGTTAAGGACCAGTGCAGAATGCTACTAAACTTAAAGGCTGGGTGGTAGTAAATCTTAAACTGATGCATATCTTTATGTCTGGAACTTTCTAAGGGATTTCCATGTAGATTCTTAGGTCAAAATTGCTTTTGAATGGTTGTTTGTCTATAAATCTTAAAAACCCTATTTCCTTCTTTATCTCTTTCGAATGATGATTTACTCTTTTCTTTTCTTTAAAAGATCACAATAAATTATCAATCATATAGGGTCTTTCTCTAGCAAAAAAATTGTCCATGTATTCAAGCTTTGTGCCTTCTTAAGACTAACCCTTTAAGACTGCCAAACCAAGACTCTGCAATTGGCCCAACTTCAAATGACAATATCTCACTCATTTCTAAGCTTTGGAAGTCTACTTTTAAATGGAATTTGTTTAATTCAAAAATTCACAGCAGCTTTTACAATATTGCTTTTCGAAGGACAGTGAGTCATTCTTAATGCATGTTTCGCCAGTTCTTTAACTCTTATCTAATTACATTAGTTTCTTAATGACCCTAATAAGCACAACTTAAGGCGCACCTGCACGGGAATATGTATACATGGCATAAATAAAAATGAAATTAAGCTTAGGAATGTGCATTTTTTTGACAACCGTAGTAAGCACAATATAAAGTACGCATATAGAAATAGCAATTTACATGCAGCATTAGTAAAAAGTGAAATTAAAGCTAGTGATGTACCAAGTTTTTTATATCATCTTTAGTTTGTATATCATCTTTATGCCTTTCATCTCCCTTCGTTGTTCCCTCTTTGCTGATTGCCTCTCTCCTCCATTTCTGTCTTCCATCAACCTCCTTTGCCAATCTCCTCCTATGTGCCCCTTCACCTTCACCATGGCCTCCCTCTTTCGTCTTCTCTCTTATCACTGCTCTCCTGTATCTATGCCCTAGCTTTACCTCCCATCCTTGCTCCATTTTTTCTGTAGTTATATTCTGCATCTGTTTCATGGCTAGAGGGGGTGAGAGGAACAAGTTGTGAGGGGGAGGTGATAAGAGATGAGGGATGGAGTGGGAGGCGGGAAAGGAGGGCTAAGATGTATTCTTTTCCCTACATTGACCTATTTCTTTGACTTAAACTAGAGGTCAGAACATAAGATGAGAGGATTTCTCCTAAGAGGAGCATTGTAAATGTTTTCATTTTTGTAAAAGGATATAGAAGGATAACTAAATCATTGGCATCAATGTATGTGCTAATGTGGGAATATGGTCAAAATTTTGCTAATTTGATTTTCCAAAGTCATTATGCTTATCTAGATAAATGACTTGATACCCATGTCCATTTCTTCACTTCTACCCCATCTTGTGCTGTGTAGGAACCTTTATAATGAGAATCTGTTTGTTCGCTAAAGCAGACCTGAATTTATAACAATCTTACTTGATCTACATGATTTCCATGGAAAGTAACATCTTGTGCAGGGTAGGAAGCTTAATAACAAAAATATGTTGTGCAGACTTGAATTTACACCAATCTTTATCTAACAGACTTCCATGGAAAGTAACTGCGGTCATGCTTGCTGATCCCATTGAAAGGTATAAGGAACGGGAAAGATGCCTAACATCCAATTTCAAAAGGTTTGTTCCTGTGAAATTTTCTGAAACATCAACAGATGGAGTTGGTGATGGTACTCTGCAATGGGTTGAACGTACTCACCCAAGAAAGTAAGTTGAATCTCTAAATCTTCACAATATTCTGTATTTATCTTTTTCATGTAGGTTCTTTTGGTTCCAAATAAGTCTGCAGCATATGTATCTGTCATTGAAATTGTGATTTGTATCTCCTAATAGCTTCTTCATGCATTGCTTATATAAAATTTAAACAATGAGTCTTGAAACTTACACTCAATGATGCATATCATACCCACAATGGCCTAGTTGACACAGTAGGCATGCTGGTAATGACTTTCTAATGGGGCAGGGGTCCATAGCTTGATCTTTTTCCAATCAAAGAAGGTTTATCACAATGAGTGCTGAATCACAGGAACCACTCATCAGCTGAATAGGTGCTGATAATCAAATCGTAGTGTGAGATGTCAGTGTATTTGATATTGTTGAAGTTATGTGGTTTGAGTGTTAACTCCCAATGAAAAATCAGGATGGTTCAGGGTAGGCATATACCCCTCAAAACACTGGAGCGATGCATGAACACAGTGCTTCTGGTTGTTTATTCTCATCATTCTGATTCCTTTACATTTGGCTATACTTCTGTATGGCTAGGAATGTAGATGGATGGATACTAATTCTTTAAGACCGGGAGCTGGATTTAGTTGATGTAAGGAAAATATTTAGTGTACTTACTTGGAGAAGAAATCTGCAGTAATGTTAGATAACAGTAACAGCAACTACATTGAATCATGGTGGAAACTCAAAGTAATGCAGGCATGTGAGAATGGGAATTGGGACGAGGGTGGGACTCTGAAATCCATTTAGATGAGGAAAGAAGAAGAAAAAGCATAGAAAGGAAAGTAAGAGAAAAAGAAAGGAAACAAAGAAATGAAGGAAAGAAGAGAAGGAAAGAAAGGAAAGCATAAGGAAATGGAAAGGGAGGGAAAGAGGAAACAATAAGAAAGGAAGGAGGGAAGTAAGAATGAAAGAAAGAAGAACAAAAAGGAAAGAAACGAGGAAGGGAGAAGGAAAAAAAGGAAGAAAGAAGGAAAGGGGAAAGAAGGAATAAAAAAGAAGGAAGAAGAAAAAGAGAGGAAGGAAAGAAAGAAAAAAAGGAAACAAATAGAGAAAGAAAGAAATAAAGGAACTTAAGGAAATAAGGGGAGAGAGGCAAAGAGTACCTAAGAAGATGTTGGACCAGGATGGGACAGATAATGAGGCATCCTGTTCTATCGAGAAACTAGGACACTGCCATCTCATGGATTTAAAATCTTGATGGAAAGGCTGGTCCTTGAGCTTCTGGCCAATCATATGGCTTTTGTTAATTGGAAATCATTTTTTGAGTTTCCACAAAACCGCCATCTAACATAATAACAAAAAATACCTTCATGATTAAGACATATGGTTGTGGGCAGGCATCTGCATCTCCAAATTGATACATCAGTAGCTTCATAGCTTCTTCTATTTTTAATAAAGGCACTCCATTCAGTTGAGATCATGCTCTAAGGGGAAGAAGAAATGGAAGTGCACCGGCTAAAAATGGGGAGGCATTTATCAAGGTATGTATATGGTGGAAGAAATCTTTAATTGGACAGGAGTGATCATAGCCATCATGTTTCCTCTCATGTACATTGCATGTGCTCGGATCTAGTTTGATCAATGTCAGTCCTTGGTGATTCAACCTATGGTCAAGTTTGTCTTTGTCAACAGCTATAGATGAGGTGATCCAAATGATAGATCATGAGAATTTAGTCATCTACGGTAGATGTGAGTCCAAAGGTTCATAACCTAGAGTTAGCCATAACAATGAACAAGGTGGAAAAAAAAATGAAATTAGTAGAGCAGAAGCAGATCTAACCTAAGAATAAATACATTGGAAAACATGTATTAAAAGAACTAAACAATGAAAATGTAAAAGATGGGAATGTCATGATAGGTGGTTTCTCATGAGTCATAGATCTAAGATAGAGTATTCATAAATGGAGCTTCAGATTTGCACATCAATATTTTATAAATAGTTACTGCATATAATGTCGTAGACCCATAGTTAGTTTTAATATAGTATACTGTGATACCCCAATTCTTAATCTTAGCAATTTCACAGATCTTAAATCATGGAACTAAAAAACATTGAGATTGGGCCAGCATGTGTTGGAATTAGTGTGGAAGGAGGGAAACGCGTGGAAGAACTCCCGAAGGAGTTCTTCTCCGTTCCAAAACCTAGAATCACTAGGAAATAGAGTTTGAATCAAATCCTATTTCTTCCCCTCAGATATCTATTTGAAGACCTCAAATCTCTCGATTTTTCTCATCAGAAATCACCAAGTTCGCCGTCCATTCTTCCCTTCTCTTCCTCTTGATTACTAGCAGGTTAGTTTGGATTTGGCCGTCAGAAATCCGACTAATTTGCATCAAAAAATCAAGTAAACCTCTTCTATCATCTTCCTTCAATCTCCTGTGCATTTTAAGCTTGAATTTTTGATGATTTTCTATCAGAGAACTCTGGAAATCCGATTGCCAAAGTTCTCCTGTTTGTCTTCATTTTGTTTTTGTTTTTCCCACTACCAATTGTCATCGCGGATCGCTAGATCTAACTCGTCAGTCACCGCTGTGGTCTAATCTTCCAACCACGAGTGTTGTCGGCGGGAAGGAGGCCCTCCTAGTTTGGGAACAAGGGGAGGAAGAGCTCCCCTGTTCTGTGAAAGAAGAATGAACAAAAAGAGGACGCGCGGGTCCTTTGTTCCATGAAGAAAAAAAAAAAAGAAAAAAAAGCAAAAAAAATAGAGAAGATGAGAGAGAATTTCTCTCTTCCTTCTCTCCCTTCTTTCTTTCTAGACTTCCACTTTCTCTTTAGAAAATTCAACTTTCTCTCTCTATGATTTCTCTCTCTAAATTATCTCTCTCTATGGCATTTTCTCTCTCTATTGTTGATTCAATAAAAGATTTTTTTTAATGATTTTTATCTAATTCCAGTAAAGAGAATCCTAATCCCGATCGTCGGATGGTGTGCCGGTGTCCTCTTAACATAATCTGGATATCATTAGATTCGATTATCTATAATTTTTATTGGATCATTTATACATTAATTCATCTATGACTTGATTGAATCATCTTGATTAGATCGATTGGGAGTTGGGTAATGTCGTCTGACCGATCATGTTCAATCTTATCGATTTTCTCTCCTCTGATATTCTTTCTTTACGTGATTTATGAATTCAGTGAATCCATCAGATACACCTAATTTTTGATTCAATCCTAAGTGGGATTTTGATTTGGAATTTTATTCTGATTTAATTATGAATTAAAATTAATGTAAGAATATAATTTTGAATAATAGGTTTGAAGAATTCCCTCAAGGTTAATAATCTGTTCTTTCAGTCTTCTGTAAAAGATAAGTAATGAGCCGTCTTCTGAGATATTTCATAATTATTTTAAAGTAAATAATTATGCATGATTTATGGATTTATTATTGAATATATATGGAATTATGACATATATGTTATGTTGCAAAAGTGCTTTGACATGGATCGGATTTTATGCTCTCAACCTAACCATGTTCTGGACCATGCTAGTGGGGATTGTGCATTGGATTCTGACCTTACTAATGGGGGTTATGTATTGGTACTTAGTGTGCTCCATCAATGGGGATTATACGTTGGTACTCAGTGGATCCTATCAGTAGAGGTTGTGTGTTGGTATTTAATGGATCTGTCAGTGGGGGTGTATGCTGGTATTTAGTGGATCCTGTCAATGGGGTTATACGTTGGCATTCAGTGGATCCCGTCAATGGGGTTAAACATTGGTCATAGTCAAAGATTGTTGAGTTATATGTATTTTTGATTCGAATTGAATTTATGATTACGCATGCATATGAGTATTAAGATTATTTGACTTATTTAAGTAAGCATGAACTATGTTCGTAGGTTTATTCATGGCATTATTTTTTAACATTATATCTTATGATAATATTTAAAATGCTAGTTGAGATATTCATTACTTACTGAGCTATCAAGTCATTACTCTTTCTTTTATTTTTCATATTCAGATTCTTAATTGCAGACATGGTACTATTTTGTGAGTAAGCTAAAAGCGAGAGTTGACAACATAGATTTATATTTTTACAGAATTTTTATTTGAGGTATAATTGATATAAGATCTTTGAATATGATTGAAATTTTGTAAGAGACTAAAGTTGATTTTGGTTAGTTAAATTTTGGACTAAATTTATTATAAATTTCACTATGGTGCATTGATATCATATTTGGAATGCCTTGCATGTTTGTGGAAAGAGTTCTCCTTAAGTATGCGGCGGTTGCCATGATCCTCACTCATAATCTCAGATCAGGGGGTGACATATACAATACCAAACTATCCAATCATATCATACCATACGGTCCATACCTTATGAACCTTGATGATTTGTGGTCTTAGTGTAGTATTTTGCTTGAACTGGTGTTAAGCAGTCCTTACCGGCAGAACCGCCCAGAATTGCTCAATTACAAGGGATTGACCCATGAGGGTCCTATATCAGTTTGGGGCCTCAATGGTTGAGGGAGAAAGGGCCCGACACCCTTTTCTCTCTCAGTTTTATGGTAAGAGAGGAGAAAGGGGAAGGGAGGAGAAGAGAAATAAATGGAGAGAGTGGAACGGTATGCGAGAGGTTTGATCTATGTGTTTCCCTCTTCCTTTTTCTTTTCCTGTTGCATCCCATAAAAGACCGGAAATTGAAAAATATGTTAACTAATGCCAAACTTTTGTATGTTGGCATGATTTTGTTACATATCATAGATCTTACTTAGATCAATGTAATGGTGTAACATTTTTTTTTCTTGATGTTTATTTTATTAAAATATTGTTAGATATGAAATTAATAGAAAAAACTAAAGCAGATGTTAGATTCCAAATTAGTATTATTCATGATCCAAACGAGTATGAGGGACATCGACACTCGAATTGGAATGGACAGATGCATGTCTGTTGCATTTTCTTTTTTGTCAACATTATACTTAATTAATTTAACATAGTTAATTTAACATTTATTATATAGGCACACCATTCTTTAGGCATGCATATAAAAAATTAAAATATATTATATTTGAACATAAAAAAATCCTATTTTCCATCAAAACCAAATAAATGAAGCTTAAAGACCTTGCAAATAAAAAAAAGTACAAAATTATATTTTCTGGTGTACCAATACAGGTTGCTATGGTACAATACAATATCGTTACTATACCATACCGATAATCTCCTACTAGTATGTAGTCCATTGTCAGGATTGTGAACCTTAGTTTTAATGTTTAACCTAGCTAGACCTCCCTTAGAACCAAATATTTCATTTAAGACAAGCTTTTTCTCCCTCTAAAATGCATTTTAAGCTGATAAATTCTCATCATTTTTTATTTTATTTTTAACCAATGCCATTTAGTAGAAGAATCCACAAATATATAGTTCTAGAGCATTAGAATAATATTTAAAATGTTATAAAAAGGAACAAGAAAATATTTGTATCCACAAGTTGATAATTATCCATTTGTTTTTGTTGGGTGATTTCAATATTCTATGACTATATTTGCATGTTTTTGTTGATGCATTATTATAGATGGAAAAACTTGTTTCTCTGATAAAATACTATAGTACATTGTTCTTGATTACCTATGAATTTAAGAACATTAGTTGTTTAACTTGGATTTGAACATGAAATTATTTATTTATTACTTGTTTAACTTGGATATTTAATTATATAACTTGATTATCTGTTTATGGTTAATCTTTCATTAATTTGACTTCTATTTTGATTTATAAAGATTATAATACATACTTTAACATCATATGACAATATTCACTGGGTTTGATAGTCCTAAACATCACATACACCAACTCTTGTGGTTAGTTTCTTGTTGGTGATGCTTTGTGCCATAGACTTCACTTATTGCATAAGTTTTGTATCCATTGGTGATCTTAGATTTGCAGATAATCATGTAGAGATGCAACACAACATTTAAGTGATATGAAAATCTAGTAGGTTTTTGTCTTCACTACTACTTGGGAACAAGGATGGAAGCGGGATAGATTATCGAGTTTGCACTATCCTATCCTTCTATTTTCACATAATATGAATTGCAGCAAGAAAGTATATATGATTTTACTAATGTAGAGATTTTTATTGGAGCAAGGTTTGCACTCTTGGTATTGGACCTTTTATAGGTAACCGACTAGTACATCCATACTGAATGTCAGTATGGTACATAACTTGACACCAACACTCTGTTCAAGGGACATAGGGAGTCTCGCTACCCTGCTGGTACAGAATAACATGCTCAATAATGGGCAGTATAATCTGGTACAGCAAATGATGCTTTGGGTCATATAGTTAGGACAATACTAGACAAGATAGCTTGCAAGCCATGCAATGGAATGCAAATAATTGTAGGTGATGGAGAGAGGACTTTTAAGAGAGATGAGATCAATATGTCATCATAGACTAATGACTTTTTGTGCCATATGTGGGCAAGGTGAAGAGCGTGGTGGATTGTGTCTCCAACAGTTTATGCTCCGGTTTTCATATCATACTGTTAGCAACCAAAGTCCTTAAATGATTTAAGAATCATGGGTATGTCTGACACCATTGAAGTTCTTTGGCTTGTTCATTATACGCATTAAAAAATCAATGTATAGCTAAAACCTTATTCAGGTTTCATGTTATGTCCCTTGAAAGCTATAATTGCTATTAAATACGAAAGAAGAATAACCAAAGTATATTGTATATTTAAGACTTCATTCATCTTCAAACTGTAACTAATCCTATGCTGCATGAGTTCCATATGTAGTAGACATATGTAACTCCACCTTGTTAACCATTTCCCACACTTTGAGTTTCAGGTAGTTATTAATGTTTGCAACATACACTATGTTCTTTACTTTTCCATGGTGTCAAAGCTCCAGTCCTAGACATTGGTAAATGATCTCAACATATGCAGACACAGATTAGGTGTGATCCACAGCATCTGTGCAGGTGGTCAGGAAAAAGCAGAGGTTAAATATGAAAGCAAGATAGGAGGAAAGGAATATAGAGGGAGAGATAGAATAGAATGGGAATGAAGGAACCTTTTTGATCTATTCTGTCAAGATTGTGTGCCTATTAGGTGGACAAAAACACTGGCTGAGTTCCAACTATTTATTTAGCATTTCCCGAGCAACTCCATACACCTGATTCTCAAAACATTCACAACTCAGGCCCATACAATATATAATATTTCTTATCCAATAGTTTTTGTATTTGTTGATTCTTGTTTATTTTTATTTATTTTTATTTTGTTTTGTCATGTTTTAAGATCCAATAACAAATTGCTAATCAAGATGAAAATGATAGAAAAAATCAAATAAGTAGACTTTTGCTTATTTGTAATCTTATATGTTCCTAGGTGCTCCTCCATCATATTTTTTTATAGGATCAGATCCCTGATCTTATAACAGCTCCGAATTCATTACTTAAGTAATATTGAGAGACTTGAACCCATGTATACCGTTATTTCATTTTAGTTTATTTAATTTCTTGTATGCAATACATGCATTAGTGGATTATATTAAAATGGCCCCATAATAAATGTAATTTTGAGGACATGGCCTTAAATGTTAATGCTTATAAGTACAGCTTTAGTGGAAATGTATGTGGTGCAGAAGACTCAATTATTACTAGGTAACATTAGATTATTTTATTTAGCATTGAATGTAAAGTAAGTAAACCTTGTTGAAGTTTGGTTGATAAAATTCAAGCTTTGATTTGTCTTCAAGGTTGGTGGTGTGCATTCAAAAAGATGTGTAATTTTATTTTTTGAAGTTACATTTCCTTTTTATGTTGAATATACAACCAATTTTATTCATTTGAATTTGATGTAGGACATCCAGAACATTGAGAAGTATTGATGATTCACTCATTCCACATGAAGATAATTCTTCTGTACTAAGGATTATGATGCATAATAAATAAATCTGATTCATTGAATTCATGTATAGGAAAAGCTAAGGACCAACATGATATGTATAGGACTGGGATATTTTAATTATTGGTGTATTTTGGGTATAAGTTTCACATGCGAATTTACTTAAGCTTGTATGCGGTGTTATAACATACACACACAAATATTTAAATTGAGAGGATTCAGACCTTAATCCTATCATGCAGTTTTTTTGATGAATCATTTAAATATAGAAATTAAAAACCCTAAAGGCAATCAAATATAGGAATTAAAAACCCTAAATACAACAAATGTGTTGAAGATCTCTTACCTATAGGTTGTACAGTTCTAAAACGAACATAAGCTTCTGTGCCTGGTTAAGAAAGTGAACTTCTGGGGCATAGGTACTAAGCATCCACACTATTGATCATGATCGGCATTTTTCATCACATGCAAACCAGATATATGATGTGAATGGTCGATTCTAAGCTGTAAACTATATCCATATATTGCATGTTGCTATGGAAACCATCAAGTTAGATGACACATTATGTAGACCGCACTGTAGGATTAAAGATTTTAATCCCTGTACTATATCCTCTCTCTCTCTCTTTCTCAACCATAGAGGGGTAATACCTTGGTGGGTTTGTAGATTTTCTCCGGTAAATATACTTGATCCTTAATTTTTTCCTTTGGCATTTGATTTAGGAGATGGGCAAGGAAAATACTGCATCTAGATGAGTTTATTAATTGTATTTTTTTTTTTTTTTGGCACCTGCTAAGTCATTTTTTTGGGCTTTCATTGCATTAGTCAGGAGTAGGAACATGAGGCATGAGGATTTGGAGTGACCGATTTGGAGTCTGTAACATATGTTTAAAGATTCAATTTTCTTGAACTTCACAGAAAAGCTAGTGATCAAGAGCAAGGGACATTTAGGAAAGGGACATTTTAGTTATATTGCATAGATGTGAAAGTTCCTGCATGGCACTATGACTAATATATTTAAGCATTTTTCTAGTGTTCCATGCATGTGTACCACACATATTTTAAGTTAAATTCTACCAAGAGGATTGAAGCCTCAATCTTAATAGGGCAAGTTACATGATTTATCATTAAAATTTAGAATCTATTCCTTAGTCATGATCTTGAACATTTAAAATTTGTGAAAAAAAAATCAAATATATTGAGGTTTGTTATCCATGGTCTATACAGTTATGAAACAATAATAATAGTCACAATGAATGCAGAACTGTCTTGAACCACCTAGTTCGGCGCATATCATGCAATGCCGGTGGTGGATCAGGATTGTTCTGGTTGGAGGGGGAGGGAGAAGGAAAGAGAGGAAAGGAGAGAGAAAGGGGAGAGGGAGGGTCGTGAAGGCCATTGGAGGGTTGAAGGGAGGTGCTCTTCCCTCCGAATGATCAAATAGGGCAAAATAGGGGTCCATCGGCCCCTTTTTTTTATTTTGTGATTTTTAAGTGAAGTTGGGTGGAGTGTTTTCTCTGGCCTTTTGTGGCCCTCCAGTAGCCTCAAGGCCCTTTGGTAGTCCTCCCTCTATTTCCCTCTCTCTCTCTCTCTTTTACTCTCTCATGTTCTTCCTCTCTCCCACCCTCTCTGCCATGTCAGCTGTGCTCCATCGGCCTCTATTGGGCTTCACCATCTCTCTCCATCCCCTTTTCCCTCTCCCTCTCCTCTCTCCCCCCTCTTTATCTCTTCCTCCTCTCTCCCCCCACCTCTCTATTGTGTCGATACGGACCCAACATGGAAAGGCATGGGGGTGTACTGAATCGTGCCATCGATTGACCAGTCCAGCCCTGGTATAGGCATAGCAAATCTTGAGTAGTTGTGGTAGGTTAAAAGAAGTGAAAGAAATAACGTATTGAGAAGTTACACCATGTATCATGGTCTTATTATTGAACTCATAAACCAAAATTCAGTGTGGTTGAGTGCTTCATGAGCCATAAATAAATTCCAAATGTTGTATCTTGGTGTTGAAATAGTTCATTCATGACTGCATAAGAAAGTTAAAAATCTCAGAAGATATTTGTTATCCTTTTTTCGGGCATTTTAAGTGATATATTAGAGATTTGAAATTTATTTAAGATGGCAGAATATGTGTATAGCATTGATTGAATTGGGGCTTTGAGCCTCCTCTCTCTCTCTCTCTCTCTTTCTTCAGTATATGCAATACAAGCATGCACACAGAGGCACATTCCTACATGGATACTATTTTGTAGTTAATCTGTAATCAACCTTTTAACATTTTGTTAAGTTTTTCGCTCACAAGACTGGTGAGAAAAATGAAGCATCTACATGAGTGGATTAATTGTGATAATAATTGGATTATTATATAACTGACAAGTTGATTTTTTTAGGGCTTTCACTACATCAAGATTAATGTTGGCTGGCTCCATGATTTTATAGATATGCCGATAAAGGGTCTAATATTTGATTCTTACTTTGATGTCACTTCCTTTCTATAGGTTACTATTCTGCTAATTTCAGTAACATTGGAACCTTCACAAACATTGTTTGATGAAATTCATTATATGTTTAGTCAAATAATCCGTTAGTCATATGTAGGAGGCGACAATGGGGATCATAATTCTGTCTTTTTCTAGTCTTCCCAATCTTGACCAAATGCTCTGCATGTCTCCAGATTTGGAAAGGTTTGGGAAGGGGAAATTGAGGCATGTCGACAAATTGCACAACAAACTGGTATACTTGTGGATCCTGTCTATACCTTGGCTGCCTGGGAGCAGGCTGTTCTTCATTCACTTGAAGAAATTGAGAAGGATGTCAAAGTGGTGATGCTCCATACTGGTGGCACACTTGGCATGTTTGGATTGGCCCAAAGATACAAACCTTACTTCATTACTTCTGAACAACTTACTGTGCATTCTTTACCTTAAGCAATTAGAGATCCATTTGGCAAATGTGTAAAAGCTTATAGAATGACACTAGTTGCAGGTATATCATCTTGGTAAAATGTGGAAAAATTTTCACACAACAATGTCATGTGATTGTAAGTAATTTGTTGGGGGATGCAATGTGTAAAACATAAGTAAAATACTGGCGGACCACAAGGAAAGAGGATGTAGGCCACATTTAGCTTGTGTACCATTTTATTCTGTTTAGTACAGTATAATTTATTGCAAAGAAAGCAGCTTCAATCAAGAAGCAGGAGTTATTCTTGATTGAAATCTGACATGGTTACGTTCTTTGGCATAGTTTTATGTGGTGAAGCTGAAAGTGTAGCACTTTTAAAGTGCTGATGAACAACTATTTTTTATGGGCATCAAATATACTGATGGTCCAGGGAAATCAGGTTATGGTTTCATAACCTGCTCAGTGATGTTTAATGAATTCGCAGTAGAGACAAATGAAGCTTTTGATGTATCAATGTTGGTGTTTTACAAGTAAAGCTGGGACCAGAAGTGATGACAGGTCATGGAGTCCTCTTTGAGAAGCCATCAGGTAATCCTGGCATTACTGATGCAACCCACATGTTCTGGAGTATATTTTCAGCAAGATTGTGTTGCTGATCTTATCACTAGCATGCAGATCTCCATAAAACAGTCCAAGAGAAAGTAGAATGTTCCAAGGTATAGAGTATAATAAAAGCCCAAGATTATGCAGTTCTCAGGAAAAACATCAGCCAATTACCAGTACTGCAAGACCTTCCAGAAGCAACAGTAACAGGTCAGGATGAGGCACATTATCAGTGATAATTGCTTGCATAAAATGTAATAGGTCTGGGTGTACTGCATGGAATATTTAATGGATCATACTTGTTTACTGGAGCATTTTGGTCCAATTTCTGACTAGAAGAAAATTCTGTTTTAAAATCGCATGTCACGGCATTGCAGAAATCCCCTCTGAATTTGCAGGGTCAAAACATTACTTTCTCTAGAGGAGAATAACTGCAGATTTGTGGTCTTATATTTTGTCAATTTTATTCAGTTGCGTTCCAAAGCTAATGCTAGGGGTTAATGCGTGTGATAGGTTGATTAGCATGAAGCTCATGATTGTATATACTAGTTCTCCGCATTTGTACTGACAAAGAATTGAAGAAAAAGTAAATGGCAATTCAAAAATAAATTAAAAATGGTGTTGATGTTGGGGTTTGGAGCTGGATCTCTAAGCATTCAGGGTGGATGGTACAAATCTTTGTAGGATCTCATTTTTTTGGGTACATACGGGTGATTATATCACTCTAGTGTGAGTACAATCTAAAAAGTCAAAAAATAAAAGATTTTATAGGGTCTATGGGCAAGTCTTGTGCTGTCGTCAGGTCTAATCTTCGGCATACTTAGTAATGTATGAAGCAACTCAATCTATCGTGCTGTTCGTCTTTCAGAAGACATGCACAACAAACATCGCGATAGAATTACAAAAGAAAATCTAAATGTCACAAAAGAGCGAATGGGCCTTCAACAGCTTCATGTCATTTTGGATCCATTCGATAATGGTGGTAGAGTCTCTCTCTATAAAAATTTTCTCCATTCGTAGCTCATATTTAGTACAAATGATATCCACTCAGATGGCTTGAAGTACAACTCTCGGAACAAAAAGCTCAAATAGATATGTCTTTACTGCCAGCAACCTGGTGTTTAGACCTCAAATGACATAGTCAGCATGATTGTTGCCATCTCTAATATTACCATTAAAGTTAATCTTAACAAATTTCAAAAAAAGGGGCTCTTAGAAAATAAAAATAATCCTTTCTATCACTACAGGAATAGCATAGGAGTCTTAGAAATTCGAGACATCAAAGGATAGGCTAGTGTGCAGGCATCACCTTGGCTTCAAAGATTAAGCTACTCCTAGATAGTCAGATCTGATAGACGATATACGCTATCTTACCCCCTACGTATAGGTGGACACTTCGGTTGTACTCCAATGGATCACGTCCAGAAAGGGGTCCAACTAAGGACTGTTGTTCACCTCTCAAGACTAACCAGCCCCCATCCTCCAAATCAACCTCGCTTTTGGACAATGTAGGAGGGCATGCTCCATCGATGCGTCTTCCAACATACAAACCAGGCAACAAACTAGAAGCTTCATGCCCTATCCCTGAGTAATGTATGCATCGAAAGCCAATCCTTGGGATGAGTAGCCACTCTCCAGATTCGAGCAGCCTCGATCCTCCTATCTGATGAAAGTCTATACATCTCGGAGAGGTCTCTCATGGGAGCCTTTGGACAACATATTGAGCCCCACACCCTCAAGTCCTGACTCTAATGGATGCGAATTAGAATGACGAGAATCTGATCAATGAGTATACCACCAAAAAGATGAGTAACATCCTATACTTTCCAGCCCCTGTCGTCGATAGTGAACAAGTCATAGACCCATAGATGGTCATCCACCTCCATGATAACGTAAGTCAGCTAACAGGAGAGGGGCAAGCTGAAAATTCAAGCATCTTGGCTCACATTATCCGATGTCCTATCCCCAATCAACTATTTGACTTGGGCCAACATTCTTGGGGCATGGGCACAAATCTCATTTCAGATGGAGCAGCCACGATTAGTCTATATCTGGGACCCTTGACTCCATATCCCATACTAAGTCCTTATCGTCCTACTCCATAAACAATTAGACTGGATGAGAAATCTAGCTGCATGTCTAGTAATCATATCCTCTCTTGTAACCAACAGAGATTGAATCCTCAGGACTCCCGTCCCTCATAGCCTGGCAGACCACCTCCTAGAATAACAGATGGAGCCCACGATCATCATGCCTTGAGCCTTAAAAGAAGTTTCAGAATAGTTGCTCCAACCCCTGAGATGAGCTCGGTATAATTGTATTCACCAAGAGGTAGATCAGAATGAAGCTTTGGACCGATCTTACGAGGGTCATCTTGCCCATCATGAAAAGGGTGTTGGCTTGCTAGCTGTTGAGGCGGTCCTGGATCCGTTGGTCCATGGGCTTGCGGTCGGCCCTCTGAAGTCTCTGCCTTGTGATAGGAACCCCCAGATAGGTTAGAATCCTAGTTTGCTCCAGAATCTCTAGCCTATCCTAAATCATCTGCTTGATTTAGACCTTTATCTTGGGGCTAAAGATAACCGTAGACTTCTGCAAGTTCACTAGCTGGCCAGATGCTTGGCAGTAGGTCTCAACAATGGTCACAAAGCACATCATATTACAAACCAAGGTCCGACTAAAAAATAGGCAGCCATCTGCCAAAAGAAGATGCGAAAGTAGCTGAGCCCCAAGAGCGAGCCAATAAGGCTCCAACTTCGACTCTTGAATTGCCACCCTCAATGCATGGGACAAAGCATCAATGCACAAAATTAATAGTAGGGGAAAAAGGACAACCTTGGTGAAGCTCGATCATCGAGTGAAAGAAATCCATCGAAGCACCGTTGATCAGAATGGCAAAGCTCAGGTTTTCCACACAATCCATTACCTATTCGATCCACCTATCCTAGAAGCCAATCTCCTATAGCATCCGATGCAGGAAATATTAGCTCATCTAGTTATAAGTCCACTCTATATCCAGCTTGATTGCTATTGCACTCTGATGAATGGAGGCTTACCACGAATCATGCATGAACTTCTAGGCGAGCAAAATATTGTTGGTGATGTAGCGATCATGGACAAAAGCATCCTACTTTAGACTGATCAGACGAGGCATAATCGATTTCAATCGTCTGACCAAGACTCTAGCATGCAATTATAGAGAGTGGTATAAAGACTGATCAGTCTGAAATGCCTCAGGGTAGACGCATCACATCCCTTTGGGATAAGGGTGATTAGTGTCTTCTTTCACTCTAGAAGATCTTTGGAATCAAAGATCATTTGTATCGCCTCCACCACCTCCCTCCTGACAATAGGTCAGTATTGACGAAAGAAGAGGGGGGAACCCATTCGGGGCCTTATCCTTCCCAAGAGATCAGAGGGCCTCGCACACATTTACAATAGACACTGGATGAGTCAGGGTCTTATTCTCCTGATTGGAGATGTGGTTAGGACCCTTGGAGGGGGTATCGCTGTCCAAAAGCACGATCCATCACGATATGAAAAATTGGAGAATTTATCCTCTGATCTTATCACTATCATCCACCACTCTACCATCTCTCTCCCTCAGCTGTTTGATGTGATTGACAGACCTCCGGATCATAGTAGATTGGTAAAAGAATCTGGTGTTTCAGTCAACCTTCTTGTTTCACTATATCTTAGACTTTTGCCTCCACAGCATCTCCTACCGTGTTAGCAAAGAGTGGTGCATCGAGAGCTTGTGATGAAGCTCCCATAAGTCAGGCTCCCGGAGGCCCCCCTCCTAATCCTCTCTCATCTTCAACTTTGCAATATCTGCCTCCACCCTCTCAATCTATCTAAAGATGTCACCAACCTTAAGATGGTTCCATTGAAGGAGTCTGCACCTAGCTAGCTCCAGCTCTGATATCACCCGATATCTTGCATCCCTAGAGACCGACATTCTCCACACCTCTCTAATCAGATCTCGCAATACTGGATAGAAAGTCTAGAACTTCTCAAATCTGAATGGAGCCCGAGCCTGCATGAGCCATCAATGATGATGAGAATCAGGCAATGATTCGACGTGATCCTTGGGACGTGCTGAACCTGTGCCCTTGAAAGCACTGGAATCAATTTGCGATGGCTAGCATCCAATCAATCCTCTCCCAAACCCTCACCGCCTCCTATTGGTTGTTGCACTAGGTGAACCTAGATCCAGAATAGCCAAGATGAATTAGGCTCATGTTGCTGATGAACTCTCTGAACTCTTTAAACTCAATGCTATCCACATATTACCTATAGTTCATCTTTTCGTGGGACCCTATAATGTAATTGAAGTCCACAACGACAAGAGAAGGCAAGCTGTGGGATACCATCCTAAAAATCTCAGGCCAAAGCACTCTCTGGTCCCTATACTCGGTGCTTGTGTGCACTCTAGATGAAGCAAAGTTCTCTGGTTTGCTCCGAGATGACTCAAGCAACCTACTGCTCGCATTTATGGAAAGCATCCATCCTAACGAAGCCGTTGTTAGAATTTGATGCCTTGAGATTCAGCCCATATTGAGCCCACAGCGAGATTCGCGGCGAAAAATGGAGTCCAACGAGACCAAGATCACCCAAAACGGAGCTCGAATGGAGGAGATACGAGCTTTTGAAGTCGGCACGAGATTCGAGGCAGCGGAGGACCACCGGCGACCGGAGGCGAGCGGCAGTGGCAGCGGCGCAGCCGCAGGCGGCGGCGTGCGGGACGCGCGACCCAGGCCCGCGTGGGATGCGCGACCCACACGGGCGGACGGCCCAGGCACGCGCAGGCCCGCACGCGGGAGTGGGCCGGCCTAGGCCCAGCGGCCTGCTGGCCCTTTGCCCCGGTCCACGGCTGGGCCTGTGGACCATGCGGGCATTTCCCATGCATTTCACGCGGTCCACGGCACTATTCTGTGGACCGATCATGATCGGAGGGCGTGGGTTGATCTGTTTTTTGATCCGACGGTTTAGAACATGATTTGGGTTGATTAAGGACTCTTAAACCTAATCTAATTAGGTTTTAATCCTTTAAAAGGGCCTGTGGACGAACAGTAAGGTGAGGGTTCGGGTTTTCTCGCCGTACAGAAGCCGTATGAACCAGAGAGAAGAGAGAGGCGAAAGCGCTGAGAGGAGCAGGAGGCTCCTGGACAGCGGTCGCCAGGCACTTCAGGGGTTCAGGGTGTCTTCCAAGAGAGAGAGAGAGCTTTTGTGAGGGAAACTTCTAGTGAGAGAGAATTGGGTGTACAAGGGTTGAGGGTGAGGTCTCCTCTTGTAAAATTTTTTTTTTCTTAGTGAAGTTTGCATGCCCCATGGAAGCGAGCCCTTTTGTGGCTGATCCATATATTTTGATTGTTTTTCCTTTTATTTTGTTTCTTCTTTCTTCCTGCTGCATCGCGTGGTACTGAAAAGGTCTTGGGAGGTGGTGTCCTGACCAGACATCCACCCAACAAGTGGTATCAGAGCAAGGCGGTACAAGGATGCAGATTACAGCGGTGGTGAGCAAGATTGAAGATGGAGAAGACAGGAACAATCAAGATGGAGATCAACAAGTTTGATGGTAAGAGCAATTTCTCCTTGTGGCAGGCAAGGGTGAAGGACGTGCTCATCCAACAGAGGTTGATCGATGCTCTCTTGTGCGATGAGAAGCCGACCACCATGGAGGTGCGGGATTGGAAACGGCTACAGATGCAGGCGGTGAGTACCATCTGCATGTACCTGACGGATGAGGTGGTGATCCATGTGCTGAGCGAGACTTTCCCAACAGTGCTGTGGTCGAAGCTCGAGGAGTTGTACATGGCGAAGTCTCTCACCAACACACTTTTTCTCTGGAGGCAGTTTTACCAACTGCGGATGACTGAGGGACAGAGCGTGCAGGAGCATTTGAGCTACTTCCAGAAGATCCTCACCGACCTCCTCAGCATTGGCGAGAATGTTGAGGAGAAGACTAGGGCACTGGTTTTGCTGGCGTCGCTTCCCCCTTCGTACGAGTCCTTGGTGACTGCTCTTCTAGTGGGGAAGAGCACTATCAAGATGGACGAGGTCACCACGGCGATACTCCAGAACGAGGTTCTCAGGAGGGAGAATCCAGCTTCGAACTCAGGTGGCGGTAGCTCAGCTTTGGTGGCTTCTGGAGGAGCAGGAGGCGGTAGACGGAGCAACAGGAGATCGCAACGAGGGTGATCTAAGTCCAGAAGGGACTTGAGCAAAATCAGGTGTTACCGGTGTGAGTTGGGGCATCTAGCCAGAGATTGCCCTCAACTGAAAAATCGGACGGTGGCTGCTGTAGCGACGGCCGGCAGCGATTCAGATGGAGATGTCCTGGAGATATCTGACGAGGTATCTACTTCTTCCCAGCAGTGGATATTAGATTCTGCATGCCCCTATCATGTATGTTGCAGAGAGGAGCAGCTTGACTCCCTAGAGAACAGTGAGGGCACTGTATATTTGCCGGATGGATCGAGCTGTGCGATCAGAGGCATTGGGACGGTCAGCTGGAGGACACATGATGGTGCAGTGAGGAGATTGGAGGAGGTCCGATACATACCCGATTTCAGACGGAATCTTATCTCACTTAGCAGACTGGATTCGAGAGGCTACAGGACGGTAGCTGGTGGAGGAATCCTGAGGGTGTTACGCGGCGATAGGATTATGCTGGAGGGGAAGAAGGGGAGCAGAGGACATTATTACCTGGCGGGGAGCCCAATGCGAGGTGGAGCTTCGGGAGCCAGGTGGAGCCCAGAGCGAGGTGGAGCTCCAAGAGACGGATCGGGCACGAGACAGGAGACTCAGGAGGACGAGAGGCGACGTCGCAAGGTGAGATTCCTATTGCCGCAGGATGATGCCCCGAGCAGGTCTCAGGTCAGGAGGAGCACAGCATACGATGGAGATGGGATCGAGCAGCCTGGCTCGACTCCCATGTTTGTCCATCCATGATCAGTAGGCGATTGCCCCAGAGCATGGGGGTGAGGAGATCTAGAAGCTCTCGGAATTTGAAGGAGGCCGAATATCGAGTCGAGGTGGAGATTGTTAGGATTTGACGCCTCGAGATTCAGCCCACATTGAATCCACAGCGAGGTTCGCGGTAAAAAATAGAGTCCAACGAGACCAAGATCATCCAAAATGGAGCTCGGATGGAGGAGATACGAGCTTTTGAAGTCGGCACGAGATTCGAGGCAGTGGAGGACCACCGGCGACCGACGGCGGGCGGCAGCGGTGCAGCCGCAGGCGGTGGTGCACGAGACGCGCGACCCAGGCCCGCACAGGACGTGCGACCCACGCGGGTGGGCGGCCCAGGCGTGCGCAGGCCCACGCGCGGGAGCGGGCCGGTCCAGGCCCAGCGGCCTGCTGGCCCTTTGCCCCGGTCCACGGTTGGGCCTGTGGACCGCACAGGCGTTTCCCATGCATTTCACGCGGTCCACGGCACTATTCCATGGACTGGTCACGATCGGAGGGCGTGGGTTGATCTGTTTTTTGATCCGACGATTTAGAACCTGATTTGGGTTGATTAAGGACTCTTAAACCTAATCTAATTAGGTTTTAACCCTTTAAAAGGGCCTATGGACGAACAGTAAGGTGAGGGTTCAGGTTTTCTCGCCGTACAGAAGCCATACGAACCAGAGAGAAGAGAGAGGCGGAAGCGCTGAGAGGAGCAGGAGGCTCCTGGACAGCGGTCGCCAGACACTTCAGGGGTTCAGGGGGTCTTCCAAGAGAGAGAGAGCTTTTGTGAGGGAAACTTCTAATGAGAGAGAATTGGGTGTACAAGGGTTGAGAGTGAGGTCTCCTCTTGTAAATTTTTTTTTTCATAGTGAAGTTTGCATGCCCAGTGGAAGCGAGCTCTTTTGTGGCTGATCCACGTATTTTGATTGTTTTTCCTTTTGTTTTATTTCTTCTTTCTTCCTGTTGCATCGCGTGGTACTGAAAAGGTCTTGGGAGGTGGTGTCCTGGCCAGACATACACCCAACAGCCGTGCCTCCACATCACCATGATCCACCCTGATAGACCCCTTGACTCTACTGTATAGGTGTTCCAGACCACCATAATCCATCATCTAGCATAGGCAAGACTAGCCCCTAAAGCTGGGATCGAGTAGGATACAAATGTTAGGATAATGATGCTAGATATTTTTTTTAAACATCATCCGAAATGAGGGCTTCTCCGCCCATGGGGTGTTCTAGATCAGCAACCTCATTATGATAACTAGCGGGGAAGGGGGTCTGCACCAATATCTCCCTCAGCCTAAACATCAACCTCAGTCTTAGCTACCACCGAGTCCATTGCTGATGGACTCTCCTCTACCCCCTGAATGGCCTGCCTTAGTCGGACTACTGTATCCTCATGCTTCATGTTTTGACCTCCCACCGATGCATCCATATGCACCGGATCCTCTCCCTTGAGAGGCACAAAGTCACGCTCCATCAAGGGCTCTAGCCCCTGCTCAAAATGCATTTCCTCAGTTGAGGCACTAGGATCAATCGCCAACTCTTCCATCTGAAATGGTGCCTTTTCCTCCTCCACCAAGGTCCTGGTTGCAAAGATAATGACCCCAAGGTCTGCATTGACAGCAGCCAACTCCATTTGGGCTTTTAGGAGAGCCAAGACCTTGCCTTTGGCCCTATTCTTCTTCATTAACCCTCTTCTGGACCCACCTGGCCCTATTTCCCATCCACTGGGCCTCACAAGCACCAAGCTTGCATCAAAATCAAGGGGCTGGGCATGCTTGGGTTGGGCTGCACTTGCTCCTAATGTCCCCACTGACCCACCTCCAAACAGACTGTTGCCTGCATCCCAACCCAACACCAGCGGGCCGAACTTGTTGGCAAGCCATGCCACGTCTGGGCTCAAGGCCAAATCACCCTCAGCACTAATCTTGACATCCCCATCGCTCAATCCAGCCATTGATTAAGGCTTGGATCGGAGAGGTGATCGTCGCTATGCGATCTTGGCCAGCTTGATCTAATTGTCAGATTCAGCCATCAGGTCAATCCGATGCGAGTCCACCTGAGTTGGCTTCTTTTCGACTCGACTCATCCTGAGCTTTGACTTAGTGAGCTGAGTCAACTTGACCTCCTTCTCCAAATCAGCCAGTGCCTTCAGCCCGGGCTGCCACCACGAACAGCCACCAACCATGGCCCTAGGCACGATCCATCTGCTGCCGCTCCCATCTCCTCTCCTCCGGTCCGAACAATATTCTTTAAGCATAGTCTGATCGCCAAGCCTCCTCCTCCCCCTCTGGCCAAGCACGCCTCCTCCGGAAGGTGGAAGCGACCACATCAGAGACTAATGCTATTGAGGTTCTTATACATGAATTTTTGCCAAAAAGAGCCCTCTGCACCCCTGATTAGCACTCTAGTCTTAGTATCTGAAAACGGTCAATCTTCACACACTCCTAAGCAAAATCGAGTCTTCTCTACTCCACAATACATTCATCTACCAACAAAAGCTCTCCAACCAAATGAAGGATTCCCTAGGTTGCTGTCTCTCCCCAAAACTTCATTGAGAGCTGTGACAATCGGACCCAAATCAGGGCCGATTGAATGGCCATCTCTGATAGGAAGAAACCAGGCCATCATGGCTCTGCTGCAAGTGCTTAGCCAGCGACTACCCACGATCGATGGAATACCAGATCTCTCTCCCTGGTCCCCTTGAATCGGAAGAAAAGCAAGCTCTTCTCTAACCCATATCCCACCACCTCCTCTTTCAACCCAGCCTGTAGCCAGAAATTCCTTGCCACCACTTCCACTGCCACTCTCTAATCGAGGCTCCTCACCACCACCACCACTAAGCCACCCAACCCTCCGAGGATCTCTTTCGGTATAATATTTTATAAGGTTTAAATATATTTTCCATTTGATACCTTACAGTCCTTTTGACCCTCCGTAATACTATGTCATGCTTTGAACCCAACACCTAGGTCAGTCACGTGATAGCCACACACCCTTTAGGACAATGCTCTAAAGAATATGCAAGGGCTTAAAATTTGCTATAATCTCAAAATTTCATGAATACTATTGATCTCAATTCATAATAAATATTTCATATTAAAAAATATTAATCTTTATACAATTTATAAAATTCGATCATCCAACTGATATTGATGATGTTCTATCTAATCAATCCTTTCAAATCGAGATTAAAACTTTAGCCAAATACAAGCATCCTGTAGTTCTGAAAAAAGAAAAAAAATGAGTTATAAGTTTTACAACCCATCAAGAATCTCTGCATATCTACACCAAATAATAATATAATTTGAGAAAAGCAATAAGTAATATCAAAGTGAATGAAATTTTATATCAAATATCCAGGATAACTCAAATATCCATATAAATATGTATTAAATATCTATCTTCTCAAAAGATATATATTTCAATATGCCAATAAGCAAACTCTTTTTTCAGCATTAAATTCATGTGTCCTGTCATCTATTTTTCTTATCATAATTTTAGCTTTTTTAGCTTTATTCTTTTTGGCTTTGGACTGACCAAGATCATGTTTGGTCCATGACTGATAAATTTTCACACGCAAGCCTGTGGCGGCTATCCCAAATATAAGCTCTTAGAGGCTATCCTATGTGTAAGCTTATGGAGATTGTTCTAGGTATAAGCTTCTGACTGACTATCTCATGCATAAATCCATTATGGCTGTCCCGAGTATAAGCTTCCGACTGGCTATCCACTTGGTGAGGTTAGTCGAAATCATATCTTTTCCATCCAATTATCATATATTAATTCAATACATCAATTCTGAATTATAGTATGATCCAGATGAGCATATCATAAGCATATAACTATATCATCAATTACTGGTATATAAATATAGTCAATACATAATGTCCTCATGTCGAAAAATTATATAGGAATAGTAGTATCTCATACAAGATAAATCTATCAATACAAATCTAATGATACAAAACCGACAATACAAATCCAACGATACAAATAGTATATCTAATGGTGATCATATCTAGAGAATCTTACCTCTACTAATGACAAACTTTAGAATAGGGTTACTAGTCCACGATTAGTATGCCCACTCAATGACATAATTTTCAATACATCCTTGATCAACCATCAATATAAGAAAAATAAATTATCATTAAATTTTTATTTTTAAAGCTTTAATATTCGAATTACTTTTAATCCTAAATTTCTCGATGCTATCTAAAATATGACTATGTAATAAATAAATACCTAAAAATTTATTTTGATTTAGAGATTAGAATGTAAATCTTTCTACTCAATATTTCCTTATCTAGTTGATCATTCCTATACATAACCAAAATCAAAAACTAAAGAAAATCATAAAGTGACTGGATTATGGTGGAAAGATTAGAAAAGAGAAAGGACATGACTATTCGGATGATGATGTCTTTGGTATATCAGATCCTGATGACTTGATTGGTTGATCAAAAAAATCCAATAAGTTCAAATCTATAAAAACCAAAATGGAGATCAATGCAAGGGAAGATCATTGCGATTTCAATCTAGGACCCTGTACTGGGTTCAACTTAAAATTCATAAGCAAAATCTCTGACTCTCCACTGGTGTACACCAAGGTCTTCTACCAAATCTCCTGAACCCCTCTTGCACAAGTTCTTCGATCAATGTAGAGAGAGGAAAGAGCGAGGTAGAGAAGAGAAAGAGGGAAAAGAGAGATAGGAGAGAGAAAAGAGAAGAGAGATGAAAGACTCTCTTTTCCTCCTCTTCAAATGGACATGTGCTGCCCCCTTCTCTCCCTTCCTCTCCAATACATCTCTGTGCTAGTTACGTTTTCTTTTTATTGCTCAAATAAAATTTGATTGTTTAATTATATAGATCATATGGTTTTCAAATTTTTATTTAGATGTTCTAGTTCTTTATTTGTAATGTCATACATCTATCTCTCTCTAACTTTTCAGATAATATATTCTATTGATCAAGTGCTATTCAACTTTTAAAATTTTATTGATTGTTTAGATTTCAAATTAGAACTTGAACCATGATTTCTATGTCAAAAATTTGTTCTTTGTACTTCAAATGTTATCAAAGCTTACATTTTTTAACTTAAGATTTGCCACTCTGCCATAAATTAGTTCACAAATCCTCTTACTTCTCTAGTGGTTATCCTAAAAGATTGAAGAGTTTTTTATTATGGTAGGTGGAATTCCCAGGTTTATTTTGTTTTCAGAAATTCTTCTTAGGGTTTAATGTTTCTTACTGATTAAATGCTCATATTTATTTATAAATTAGAATTGAGCTTTATTTTGGAAATTCTATCTCAATTGTACCATATAATTATTATTAAGGGGAGCAATGATGAGGTCTCATGAATCAGTGATTGTGAGATAGGTGAGAAAGAAGGTAAGATAGAAGAGGGGTGGGGTAGTGCTGGTGGTAGTGAAGTAGGGTTGAGGTTAGAGAGAGAGAGGAGCAGACAAAGATGGAGGTGCAATGGTGGTACAATCATGTGATGGCTATCTACAAGGTGGAAGAAAAGAGGCAATAAAGAAAGATAAAGACTAATGTCCTAAAGAAAAGAAAAACAAATGGAGGGAGCTATAGAGTTTTGCTTCATGCAATTTGAGGTGAACAAGTAGGATTTTGTGGACTGATCTTTTAAAAAAAATGTTTACCGATTAATCACTTGAATATTGAAATTTGTATATTAGTCCCCATTTTTTTTTGAAGACTTAATCCCTAAAGTTACATTTTTATGTTTACACATTATCATGACCCAAGTTGTAAACTGACCTTATAACTTATCTATTATTCAAACTAAGAAAGGGTTGTAGTTATCTTCCTTTTTTTTTTATCTTTCTTTTTCCAAATTCAAGACTTTCCTTAGTAGGGCTCTGAATTTTTCTTCTTAATCTCTCATTCTCTTCATCTTTAACTTTTTATATTACCCCCTAAAACTATGCATGCTAGATAATAGTTCTTCTATATTTACCTTACCCCAAGTTGTAGACTAACCAATATACTTTTGTGCTAAAGGAGAGCTATTAAGTTAGTGATCTAGGAGGATCACCAGATCTATTCTAGATTACTCTAGTCATCCTAGATAGATCAAGGTAGGATTTTGGAGTATTTTAAAGTAAAATATGCCACATGCAGGACTTGATTACAAACCCCAATTCTCAAACGCTATAGCTTTCTCTTCTAGTATCCATTTCCGATATGCTTGGCACTAAAACAAAGCTTTATATGTATACTATGACAATATATCCATCTTTAAAGGGTTTGATACACTTAGTGATTGAAGGTGTATGATGATATTTGGATCTCAAAATAAGAGATTTTTTATCCATTTACTGTTATTTTTAAAATTATTTATCGAAATAATATTTCTTAAAAAATATTTACCAAACTATTGCCCACAAAAAAATCGTTCTATGGTAGGGCGACTTTAAGTGCCATCTGGATCCCCCTCCATGCCATGTGGGAGGGTGTGGGGTGGTGAGTCAGTCGATAATATCAGTGTTTGAGAGGACGACTTTCATAGTCACTGGATGGAAGGGTGACTTTTATAGTCGCCTTATGGAAGGGCAACTATATAATCGTCCTCCCACACGATGACTAT
Organism: Elaeis guineensis; assembly: GCF_000442705.2. NCBI lineage: Eukaryota > Viridiplantae > Streptophyta > Magnoliopsida > Arecales > Arecaceae > Elaeis > Elaeis guineensis. The sequence goes on from NW_027332424.1 coordinate 3,055,090, forward strand.
AAAAGTCGTCGTTCCAATCGCCAAATCTTAAGGGACTTACCCAAAAAAATAAAAACCACAGTGGCCTCTCTCTTTCTGTGACAAACCAATTGGTCCCCCCTCCTCCCGGTGACACTCGGCTTCCCCTCCAACAACACTCGTCCCCCCTCCTCTTTGCGACACTGGGTCCCCCCTCCTCCTCCCCGCATGATCTCTCCCTCTCGATCCCCTCCACCTTGTGTGATCTCTCCCTCTCGTCCCCCCTCCTCCTCGCGTGATCCCCGCCGCTCAGTGCTCCCCTCCTCGTGCGATCTCTCCTTTTGGTTCCCCCTCCTCCCCATGTGAACCCCGTCGCTCCTCTCGGTCTCCGATGCAAATGCCCCACCTCAGTCCCCTACGGCCGTCCCCCTCCTCCTCTCTGGTGGCCCTCCCTCCTCTTGGCACGAGAACCTCGATCTCCTCCTCCTCCCGATGTACCTCTCCATACTGTCGCCGACATTCCTCAAGAATAATTTTTTTTCACACACATGCTTGAATACAGATGTAATACGAGATCATCCACAGTTGATGCATACATGATTGTCGATGTCATTAGAGGATCAGTTAGAGCAGAGATATCCATATCCATATCAGCTTGCTAGGCTTATATACGTAATGCATAGCAGTACGAGATATCTTATAGAAAGACGTAGATAGCTAAACCACTTATTATGGGTGAGCTATTTGGAGATTGGACAGATTCTATAATGCATTGGGTCATTGGCTAGCTGCAGTTCATCATGCCAATGAGGAGATCGTAGTAGATTTTGCAAAATTTTCTACAACAGAGGCAAATACATAGGTGTTCCATCGAATTTTTTGGGCATTTAGTCCATGCATTCAGGACTTCCAGTTCTATCGCCCATTGATTAGTATCGATGCGAATATCTGTATGGTCGATATAAGGATACCCTCATGATAGCTGTGGGAAGAGATGAAAATGGGAGTATCTATCCTCTAGCATTGCTATTTATGAAGGCAAAAATCATAGTAGTTGGTCAGGTTTTTATGGCATTTGTGCTATTATATGGTACGTGATCGTATGGAGATTGACGTAATTTCAGACCAGCATAAAGAAATATTAGCTACTATTTTAGATCAATCTGTTGGATGGACAGCACCATATGGATATCATAGATTATGTCTTCGACATATTGAGGCTAACTTAAATGGTTTATTTCATGATGCTGCATTTTTAGCTTATTTCTATCAAACTACAAAGCAAAATCAACTCTGAAGTTTGATCGAAGCATGTAACATATTGATTTTGCTACCTCTGTCTAATTTTATTGACTGTTACTCCATAATATTTAAAAATATGGATTAAAATCATGCATAAAGTAGGATATTTATGCTCTACCCATCGCTTCTTGCATAGCCTTGATGATCATTTTTGGAAGGTTGAATAGGATACATTGTTAGAAGGTTGAGTGAGATGTATTGAACTATATGATACATAATTGCTAAGTCTCTCTCTGTTACAGTATCAAATCTTTCTCTACGTTGTATAATCCAGCAAACAATGATATGGAGGAGCCTCATTTCAATATTTAAGTATCGCCCATAAATTTTATAAAATTGACCGTGATCATCTATCCTAAGAATAGTTTCTATTCTTGCACTTCTATCTCCTCTATTGTCCTGTAGGTCACTACAGTTAAAGTTTCAAAATTTATCCTAGTATTTCATCGTCAAAATAATTTTTTTTTCTTTCACCAAAGATGATATAGTTTTTTCTTCAAATAAATATTCTCATAAAACTCTCTAACTAACTTCATAAATATTGAGGCTTCAGTTGTGCAGATGAATTCCATCCCATACTCTAATTAAGTTTATAATCTCGAATCTCTCTGAGTCTAAAAAATTCATATCAACAATACGGCCTGAGAGAATATTTTTGTCACTTACTGGAGTTTTTAGAGGAGGTGATCTTGAAGGAGGTGATAAAGCTGGTGCTTCGCTTGCTCCTCTTCTCCTACTTTCTTCACTTCTGGTTGCTCTTTGGCATTGGGAAAGATGCATCTTCAGAGCCATCAGGTTGAAGGTTGGCTGAGAAGGAGATGGGAAGGAGGTTTTTTGTTTGAGAAGGAGATGGAAAGAAGATTTTTAGTTTGAGATTTAAGATGTGAGTGAAGATGGTATGATGGTTGTAGAGACGGAGAGCTAGAATTTTGAGGGAAAGAACAGAAAGTCGATATTTTGAACTAGTTCAGTGACTTAGGTTGGATCCAATGAATATAAAAGCGGTGAAAGGAAGGAACCTAAAATCGGACCCAATATAGTGGATGTAGGCACCTACATTTAGGATGATGTAGGCGCCTACATCTGTGTCCCTATTCCTTTCTTTTTTTTGTGTCTTATTTATATTTTTTATTTTAAGTTAATAGCTTCATTTATTTTATCTTCATTAACTTTAAAATATAAATATAAATAAGCAAATATCTCTCTATTTAGAATCAATAAAAATATCAAAAAAATTAAAATTCTTAAGAATAAGAAGTCAAAATTTGAGTTTTAGTTCAATTTTTTTCCAAATCCAAATTTTTAAAATTTTTTTCTTCAGAATGAATAGGTTAAAGGATCTTAAAATTTATTAAAATTATTTTGTGACTCACTAACATTCAAAGATCAATTACCATCAATTTTAGTTTTAAAAAAATATATACTTTATATAGCCCTCCATATAGGTGCTAGTTTTCTGACTTAGAAAATTTTCAAGAATCGTAACGGTAGATAGTCATAAATTGTGTCCAACTGGCTTCAACAAATTTTTACAAGATAAGTTTAATTCAAACTACTTTGAATCAAAGATTAAATTATAAACTACTTTGAATTAAACTTATCTTATCAAAATTTGTTGAAGCCAGTTGAGCATAATTTGTAACTATCTGCCATTATG
>NW_027332424.1:3058106-3073215 GCF_000442705.2 Elaeis guineensis
ATATATATATAAGGAATCTTTCACCCGCAACTGCTAACTCATCTGCCAGAGTTTGTGACGACATTAATTTAGAGCTTAGAAAGAGATTTTTCTTGCTACCGGAAAAATGAAAAATCATAACTTATATATTAATTTCTAAAATCTTTTTATTCTATAATAATTTTTAAAGTTATTCAATTAATTGTATATATATTCCTGCTGTCCAATAATTTAACCATACTTGAGTTGGATTTTTGTGGAGTATTATTTGATGGGGGTTCAGCAATCTACTTGGAATTTTTTTTTTTTTGCCTGATAATTTCAATTATTTTGGATATATATATATCTTAGTATTTTAAACACACAAACCATCATAGAAACATCCATCAGTTTCCCATTCATCATTTGGGCAAAGCCCCGTCCATTCTTTGAGAACATGATGATTTTATAATCAATTGATTGCATAAATATGTGTTTACTGATGTTGGTCATTTAGAAGCTACGTGTTGATGGAGCTCTATATACCCATACTGCATTAAAAAGGTAATCAGATTTTTTTAGAACCTATCAAATTTACCCATGAATAGAATATTTTTGATTTGTAATAAAATTAATTATACAGTAACCATCAATGTAGGTTGTTTCAGAAAAATTGAGCAAATAACGATCCCTCTTGCATTTAAATCATAAATCCAATGCTATATCTCTAACTTCTCAAAATCCCTTTTTCCTCTATTTCCCTCTCTAGCAATCTAATCTTCAAATCTCTTCACATGTTTTAATCTCAATCTTTAATGTTTAACTCTTCCTCTGAATCTTTATTTCAAAAGTTTGATATTCGAATTTTTATTATTTATTATTTATAAATTTATGTAAATTAAAATAAAATATACAATATAAATGTAATTTAACCTATTTAAATAAAATTATTTTATTTCCATGTGTAATGCATATGAAATGGCTCAAACTTTCAAAGAGTATGTTAGGAATAAAGCAAAATAGAATAAATGAATTTATAAGCAACCCAATTGGTTTAGGATTCAAGCTTACCTGAGTTGAATTGAGTTTATTTCTGTATGCAATGCATGTTGGTATTCAAGTAGGGACGCAAAACAAGACAAATGGTGGAAGGAGATGGAGCAAACATGTGTGTCTAAGAGAGTAAAGGTCCAAAACCCCAAGTTTTGACCTGGGCTTGGAGGATTCGAGAGTGAAGAAAAGATTTGCTCCAATCCATTCAACCCAAGCCTCTTAAAAGAATAATAATAAATAAGAGAATTTGTGAAAGTGTAATTTTAGGTTCTTTTTTCTTTTATTAATCAAATAATAAAATTGGTTATAATACCTCTCTTTATATTAGTGCTCATTAGGTGTAGGGTTTCAGAGTGGACATGCACAGCAGAAGTATAATAGATTTAAAATTTTAAACTATGAAATCCTAAATATTAAATTCTTAAACCAGCACCTCCTTATGATTAAGAATCATATATAAATATTCACAACAAAATTCAAGCTATAGAAGAATACCTGAAACGGTTATTCCAAATTTCAGCAGAACCTCTATCAGTGCCCAAATGTTCGCCCTTCAACGGTATCCACACAGAGCATGATCAGGACACCAACTCTTTAAGATGATTTTCCTTCAAAATTTTCACTCTAAGAATTTTTTTGGACAGCAGATCTCAAACCTTCTTTCTCTTCTCCTAGCCTTCCTATCCCTACCTTTCTTCTCTCCTTGTCTTCCTTAAATCTCTTCCTAAGCTCTTGTCCTAAAATCGGATTTTCCTTACTATTTTTCGGACTTGTTCTAATAAAAAAGAAAAAAGTAATTGGATAATAGGGAGAGGATGTTAAAAAGAAGAGAAGAAATTAGAAATCTGAATGAAACAAATCCCCCGACTCACCCCCTATAAATAGTTAGCGATAGGTTGCCTTCGGATTTGATTCGCACCCCCTCCACATGCCATCTCACATCCATCAGAATTTCTCATGCCCCCTGATGAAATTCCATGCCTATCTAAAATCTTTTGACACATGGCAATCATCAGAAAAAAAAATTCGAGAGATATTTCGCGCTGAAAGACTCTTCGGAATATTTTTCTCAATGATTCTCTGATGCATCGCGAGGCTTTCTTAGGCACATTTTTTCTCTACTATTCATCCATGCAACTTTGTCCATCCGATGGCCCAAAATTGAGATGCTAACCTAGTGTTAGCGTACAAAAAATCTGAGATCAAGATGAGGTATGACAATTAGCTAAAAGTCTTTCACAACATGGACTCTAGGTTAGGCGTATGGATTAACTTGGCTAGTTTTCAAACTTCAATCAATTTCCATGATTAAACCGGAAGGTGATTTAGCCATAGAAGGACCCTCTGCCTTAGAAAGAAATCACGATTCTTTAAAAAACTATTTCACCATGAAAACATATGGATAAGCTCAAGGAAGGGGCATCCCATCTCATGGGATGCCAAATCTATTTTTGCATGCAAAAATGCATCCCATGTGTAAAAAACATTCTTGATGCGTGAGCACCTAGTTACTTGGCTCCAAATCTTTGGTACATGCAGCCAAGGGCTGACCCAACTCAAACTCAAAATTAGTTTGAATTAATTTAGATTTAATTAGCCCAATCTGGAATTAATTTCGAACCCGATTCGAAATAAGGAGCTAAGATTTGCAACATGTATTAGCATATCAATTTTGCAAATATGATCTAATCCAATTAGACTCCTGATCAATTTTCTTTATATGTGATCCATTGAGTTTTACATCTAGCCAACAGTGGTCTGAGTGAAAATCGATCTGATTTGATTAGAATTTAATCTAACCGATCTAGATCTAATCGAGCTAATCCGATTTCAGCAATTAGAACTCTTTCTAATTGACGATCGAATTAAATTATTTAATTTAATCAAATCTACAAGATAAAATTGACGTCTAACAATGTATCATGTCTACTTGAAAGATATAAAATTTTGATAAAAATATCCTTCAATAAAAATTATTGTGCAATTCGATCCTCGATCTCCTTGCATCCCGAATATGACTCTGGATATGGAATGATATCAAATTCAATGTCATATTCATATTTCTCTTAATTTTTAATGATGATTCATTAATAAAATATTAAAATTTTTTCTAATTTTCATCCTGCTTTGATCAAAAATTTCTGAATCATCAATCGATCAGAGCAAGTAGGATGTAACTCCTCTTACCAGGAGTGATCGATTCATATTGACCTACTTACAACCTCCATACATATTCTACCATATCCAGATCACCCCATACATGACTAAGTCATAAATGAATATGAACCAAAATATAGATTCATGTATATAAGGTTCTATGGTAGTCTTAGATCAAAGGATTACATGCAAATTCCTACTATAAGAAAATATCTTTTGATGGGTAAGTAGATTTCATAAGATTTTCTTAAATCGGATCAATTTAGTGAACTCATTCTCTAATAAGCACCTACATCCTTGTATTAGTATCTCACATAAGTGGCTTATAAGATCAGCCATCCTCTCCATTGAGCATACATAGGAAGTGCTAGTCTGTCTAGAATATTGATCTCCTACTCAATGCTTCTATGACTATTAATATTCTAAATCAGAATTTTTAAGATTTTAGGTCTCATTGGTATGATCTCATCATAATCTTAAAATCATTATTTGATTTATGAGGTTCATCATAATCATTACAAAAGTAAGATGCAGCATATGATGAAAAATATTTTTATTTATAAAATATCAATTACATGAGTCTAGAAGATTACAAAAAAATCATCAAAATATAAATTTTGATTGCTTGTAGGGCATATTTTTTTTAATCTCCCACTTGCACTAAAGCCAATCACCCTTATATTTTATCCCCATATAATTGAGCGGCGATCGAACTGCTGCTGTGGTGGAGCCTTAGTGAATGGGTCTGCTATGTTGTTCTTTATTTCTACTCGTTCAATGACTACATCTTATCTTTCGACTATTTTACAAACGAGATGGAAGTGCCTCAGAATGTGCTTGGATTTATGATAAGACCTTGATTTCTTTGCTTGAGCAACTGCTCCAGTATTATTACAATAAAGTGATACTGAATTTTCAATCTTAGAAATAACACCCAACTCAGTGATAAATTTATTCATCCAGACAGCTTTTTTGACAGCTTCACTTATAGCTATGTACTTTACCTCAGTGGTTGAGTCAACTACAGTCTGCTGCTTAAAACTTTTTCAATTTACAGCTCCACCATTTAGAATAAAGATATACTCTGAAGTGAACTTACTATCATCAGGATCTGATTGAAAACTAGAGTCAGAATAGCCTTCTAGTTTTAGATCAGATCCTCCATATATCAGAAAAATATCTTTAGTCCTTCTCAAGTACGTAAGAATATTTTTCACTACTTTCCAATGATCCTCTCCTGAATCAGCCTGAAATTTACTAACTATGCCTAAGGTATAGGCAACATCCGGCCTAGTACATAGCATAACATACATAATCGACCCTACTGTCGATGCATAGAGAATAGAACTCATTCTATATCTCTCTTTCGGTATTTTAGGAGACATCCTTTTAGAGAAATATATGCCTTGACTCATGGATAAGTAATATCTTTTACTTCCATCCATGCTAAATTTTTTAGCACTAAATCTATATACCTAGATTGGGACAAGCCTAACATTCTCTTAGATCAATCCCTATAGATCTTTATACCAAGTATATAGGATGCTTCATGCAAATTCTTTATAAAAACTTACTTGATAGCCATATCTTGACTGATTGTAATATTGGGATACATTTTTAATGAGAAGTATATCATCCACATACAAAACTAAAAAGATAATGGTACTCCCATTAATCTTTTTGTATACACAAGATTATCTATATTTTTGATAAAGCCAAACTCTTTGATTGTAACATCAAAGCAGATGTTCCAACTCCTCGAGGTCTGCTTTAATCCATAAATAGATTTCTTAAGCTTACATACCTGATTTGTTCTCCTTTTTGAGATAAATTCTTCTGGCTGAGATATGTAAATCTCTTCCTCAAGATAACCATTAAGGAAGACGATCTTCACATCCATTTGTCAAATTTTATAATCATGATATGCTGCTATTGCAAGCATATCCATATAGATTTGAGCATGACAACAGGTGAAAATATTTCATCATAATCTATACCCTATTTCTGCCTAAAATCTTTAGCCACAAATCTGGCTTTATAGGTTTCAACTTGGCCATCTTCTCCAATCTTTTTCTTATAAATCTATTTACAGCCAATAGGGGTCACACCCTCTAGTATATCCACCAAAGTCCATACTTGGTTAGAATACATGGAGTCCATTTTGGATTTTATAGCATCTAGCCATTTATCTGAATCTCCACTCATGATGGCTTCTGTATAGGTCAAAGGTTCATCATTCTCAAGGATGTGGGTTTCATTATTCTCAATAACGAACCCATACCTTAGAGGTGCATTTCATACTCTATCCGACCTTCAGAGAGGAGGTATATCTTGTGGTTGTACCTCATCAATGGGTATTTCTAGTTGAGGATTATCTGGTGCTTCTATTATAGATCCTGAACTTCTTCAAGTTTAATTTTCTTCCCACTGCCTCTTTCTAGGATAAACTCTTTTTTATAAAAATGGCATGTTTACTGATCTTTTTGTTCAGTAGGATGGTTAAAGAGGTATCCTGTACTCTCTTTAGGATAATCTACAAATAAGTATTTATCTACCCTAGCACTTGACTTATGCCCAAAATTTTTTTTAATATATGCTGGACAGCCCCATATCTTAAAATACTTAAGATTAGGCTTCTTTCCTCTCCATATCTCATATGGAGTACTTGACATAGATTTTAAAGATACTCGATCTAGGATATAGATAGCAGTTTCTAGGGTATATCTCCAGAAGAAAATAGGCAAGTCTGTAAGGCACATCATGGACCACACTATATCTAATAAAGTGCGATTCTTTTTTCTACTACACTATTTAACTGTGGTGTATAAGAAGAGGTCCACTCTGAGAGAATTTTATTTTCTTTAAGATAATCTAGAAACTCATTAGATAAGTATTCTCCTCATCAATCAGATCAAAAAATTTTAATACTTTCTTTTAGTTTGTTTATTGACCATACTTTGATACTCTTTAAATTTATTAAAGGGCACGGATTTGTATTTCATAAAATACATATATCTAAATCTAGATAAATCATCAGTGGATGTTATAAAATAAAAGTATTCTCCTCTGGCTTTTGTTGTCATAGGACCATATACATCAATATGTACAAGTCCTAATAACTCACTTATTTTTTCTCCATGTCTACTAAATGGAGTCTTAGTTATTTTTTTCATAAGACAAGATTCACAAGTTCCTAATGATTGATAATCATAAGGATCAAAGAACTCTTCTTTGTATAACTTGTTAATCTTTGTCTCACTTATATGACCAAGTCGATAATGTCAAAATAAATATTATTTATTTTTCTCTCTTTCACTTTTTGCTTTTATCAATATAAAAAATATTATCATTAGATAGAATTAGAAGATCATTATTAACAATGCCATGACAAAAAATTTTATTAAAAAAAAAAGAGCAATTATTGCTCTTTCAATTTATTTCATAAGTTTGTTGTATAATAATAATGGTACAGAAATAATATTCTTAATAATCTTAGAATTATAATAACAGTTTTCTAGCTTTAAGATCTTTCCACAAGGTAACTCCAACATATATGTCCCTACAGTCTCTGCTTGGATGGACTCTCCTCCAATACCGTAGAGTTTGAAGTCATCCTTCTTCAGTACTCTAATGTTCTGCAGCCCCTACAATGACTTGCATATATGAGAACTACAGGCGGTATCCAATACCCAGGAGTCTGAATTGAAAGAACTTAATGATAAAATTGTATGTATCTCATACATACCTTTTGGTGCGTCGTTTGCACCAACCTTTACAGTTGCAAGATATAACTTGTAATTCTTTTTTCAGTATCCTGTCTTACCGCAGTGAAAGCAAATATCCTGTCTGAAAACTTTCTTCCCCTTCTTCATCTTGCCACCCTTAGGGTTTAGTGCTTTCTTTGAACCCTTAAAGCTTGACTTCTTCTTAAAGGTTTTACCCACAAGAAGAAGTAGAGCCTTTTCTTTCTTTATGTGGCTCTCAGCTGTTTTGAGTATGTTCAACAGCTCAGGCAAGGAGATATTCAGTTTGTTCATGCGATAATTCACGATAAATTGAGTAGATGACTCAGAGAGAGATTGCAGGATCAAATTCTGACTTAATTCTCCATTTATCATAAAATCTAATTGACCCAATCTGGTGATCAGATCAATAACCTTGAGGATATGGTCTTGTACGGATGACCCTCAGTCATTCTAGCACAGAATAACTGCTTAGATATCTCATATCTAGCAGTCCTACTCTGTTCTCTATACAACTCTTTAAGATTGAGGAGTATGGATTGAGTATCCATGCTCTTATACTGTCTCTGCAATTCATTGCTCATAGAGGTTAGTATGATGCACTTGATAATTAAACTGTCATTCTTCCACATCCTATATATGGATATCTCCTCCTCTGTGGTATCATCCCCAACCTCTTGTGATTCGGAGACATCAAGAATATAGGAGAGCTTCTCTTGAGCGAGTATGATTTTTAAATTTCTCAACCAGTCCACATAATTGAGATCGATCAACTTGTTAGAATATAAGATTTCTCACAATGATAATGAAGATGCCATTTATAGAATTTAATCTACAATAAATAAAGAATATTACATAAGCAAACAACTCATGTGGACTTACACAATTAAATAAGGTCTTTTAGATTTAATTATGCCTCTCACTATTTTATTGAACATCATAACCCTCTACTATGATAAACGAGATATATTGTATATTAATCTTCGTGGAATTGAGATTCTAATTCCTCGTAATAATCTTGTGTTAACACAACAAACCCTTATGAGTTTATAGATAGAAAACTCTTTCTAATTATATCTTATGCAATTCTTAATATTATATCTTAACCTCTAAAATATTATTAGCCTTGTGGTAACACAACAAGCTATAATATTTTAGTTAAGTAAGACCCTTCATTTCAATACAATCAAATTCAAATATTACTATTCTTGTAGTAACACAACAAAGCAATATATCTAAAATTACTGTAAGCATCATTAATGCACCAGAATTATATTATATTAGTCCTTATGACAAGTCTTGTGGTAACATAACAAGCTTGCCATAGTTTATGATATAATATTAACCTAGCATGAAGGAAGGCCCCTAGTAGTATTTTCAATATTACGATTTTTTCAATAACAAGATCACTTAATCAAATTGATAAGATAAATAGGTGGGGTTTCTCCTGTTGCTTTTCTTAGATATCAATAAATTGATCAGGTCAGTCAACAGAACTAATTAAAGAACCATCTATAGTACTTTTCTAGATACCAATTGATTAATTGATCAAAAATTGGTTAACCCATTGTTGCTAATTACTACTACTTAATATAATTTTTAATGAGAACTTCTTTGGTCTCAAGCACATTCTAACTATATAATGCTAATTTATACTAATATATATTAGTATTAAAATATTTTATATGTATCAGTGTTGTTAGATGTGTGTCCTAGATGTCAAATTGGCTAACACATTCCTATACAAATCTAAGGACAAACTTGTAATTTTGACTATAAATCAATAAATGGGTTATTCTTCTATCACATTGTGTACATTGTGTCTGTGATACATCCTTTGAGTTAGTAGGAATGTCAATTCATATTTTCAAGAGTTGAAAATTTAAGGCATGAATTTACATAACTAACTCATAAACAGCTCCTGACCATAAGATCATCACGAGGATGCTGATCGATCCGGAAAGTTGGTGTATGATCGCTTTCTTAGGATAGATGTGTCTTGAGTCTATGGTGTGGAGATACCGGAGTGAGAGTATAGGTATTCATTGAGAACGAGAGTACTGAGTGTGACCACTTCGAGCAGTCATAAGGAAGTCTACCTTCTCGTCAATTACTAGCTCGATGCTGCAGTTGTGTGTCTAGTTCTTTGACCTGAGGTGCATCGACAGTTTACTTTGAGTGTGTTATAGTTTGACTACACCATAACTCTATCTCCTAGCCATTCAGAATCCTGAGGTGTATGTTGGCTGTAGCATATTCATTGTAGGAACTAGGTCACACCAAGATGGGATCTATCAACCTCGATAGATGAGAGTAGTCCTATGATAATTGAAAGATCAAGTCCTTAAGCACATGGTCATGGCAGAGCAAAATAATAGAAAAGAGTTTTCCATTAAGGTTTCACATCGGACTCAGATCGATCGATTAACTCATATGATTGATGTTGGGTTTGACGAGTTCACCTTAACCCTAATTCAGTCGGGACTCATGATAGAGGAACTCAATCACACAGGTAGCTCCATCGAGAAGTTCATCTTCAGTTCTGATGGGTTGCCACCATATACTGCTAGGTGTCACTGGTAGATTTTGAGAGCAATTAGAATGATATTGATGATCGATCATTCTAATTATCTGAATCAGAAGAGTTCTGATCCATCGAAAGATGTTTCGATGATGTCGATGATGAGATCACGACATGTCTCATTACCATACAGAATTGAATCTAACTGGGTCACACAAATAAGGGTTAGGATTTGGATGTCATCAATTAGGCTAACCCAATTGATTTGGATAAGATCCAATTAGATTCAAAGAAATCGTGCTAGCACACGATTGAGCCTAACTTTCTCCTCGTGTAATTTTTTCTGTCTCTACTGAGCCAAATATGATTTGACTCATTTAGAGAACTTTAGGAAGGTTTCTCTCAGTCTAAATGAAGCTTGTCTAGCTCAGAAAAAGCTTGTCTTAATTCATGAGATGAATTTAAGACAACACCTGCTAATTCCTAGCACCTGCCAATTTCATTTTAGGATATCTGTCAAAAGTTGACATATGGATCTTAAACTGAAGAGGGCTCATTGGAGAATTTTTGTAGAGGGTCCACAAGCCAAGCCACATCAAATTGGGCACCATAATCAGATTATGGTGTGAGCCCAATTGGATTAAAGTGGGCGCCCCAAGTGGATAAGGATTGGAGAGTCTTGATCAATTTAAACTCTTAGGCGCCACCTCTATTTGTGCTTATCCAATGTTGGTGCCATCTTTTGGAGATAAGGTGGGATTTCTATCTGATATGATCAGATGACATCACTCCACTAATCAAAATTTTTTCAAAATTTATTAAAATTTTTTGATTGGTTGAATGATGTGGCACTGCATAGCATACAAGGTCTATATAAACCCTGCTGCGCCTAGGATTTCGAGGTAGAAGATATTTTATGCACAAAACCCAATAGTTGCCACCCCCTCCCCTCTTCTCCATGTCCTCCCTGCTCTCCTTCCTTCCCTCTTCACATCCAAAGAGTTGGACGTCCATCTGGCAAACATCCAAGGCGTGGTGACGCCTGGAACAGAAGGCTGTAGGACTTCTTCGACAAGCTGCTGCTCCAACTTTAGGAAGACTTTTGAAGATCTTTCTAATCAGATTTAGATCTAATTTTTGGAGCATAGATTCATGAGGAGAAAATATTATAGATCCTACCCAAGTAGATACCGGTAGAGGCCAGACGCTTGCATGGCTACATCAGAACCTCGGGCTGTGCAGAGATCATCTATAGGATAATCAGATTACCCTTGAGGTATTACTTATTTCCTCATCCCTTTTAGATTTATTTTAGACTTAATATCAGATATAAAGATTAGATCTAGAGACTTAGATCTGAAATATATGTAGGATAATTTTTTTTTTAATTATTTCACCCCAGATTTGATGAAATCTGGAAGATCCTACGAGGAAAAATGGTTTTCCTCCTTCAACTGGTATCAGAGCCAGATTGTTGGCTCTATTTCAAATCTAATTTAGATCTAATTTTAATTTTAATTTATTTGATATTAAATATTTTAGATATCACATCAGATGTGATAGGATCTGAAATCAAAATATTTAAAATTAAATCTAAGAAGATCTAACATGCATATGATGCATGACTAGACTAGGATTAGTTGAATCCATGAATAGTATTAAGTCTTATATTTTAATGAGATTAAAATATAATTTAAATTTAATTTATTTTCTATTTTTTGATATTATAAGTGTTATAATCAGATCAAAAAATAAAAAATAAAATTTTAGTTTTTTCATAAAATTGATCTGCTGCATACCTAGACTAGTTGTAGAATTGTTCAAGTAACTTGTCTAGAATAGATTTAATTTTGAATAGTTTAATTTAAATCTTATTTTTTAGATATTATATGTGATGTATTAGATCTGAAAGCATGTTAATTAGATTGATTTTTGATACATGAGATTTATGCAAAGCATGTATTAGTTAGATCTTAAATTGTATATGTGATATGTTAATTTAGATCTAACTAGTTTTGTAGTTAAATTTATATTTCTGATTAAGGTATTCCTCATGACCGTCCGGTCATAAGAATGAAGTAAAATTTTTAGACCCTCTCTTTCCATTCAATGGGGTGTTCATATGACGTGTAGGGGTGCCGCGCATTCATCCTTAATCAAAAATCAAAATTTACTTTCTGCAAAACCCTAGATCCCAAAATCCTAAGATTTATTTTATATATTTTGTTTATGAACCCAAACTTAATTAATGAATTAAACTTATGAAATTAAGTTAGGTCTAAAATTGAGAATTTCATATCTAAGATATTTTCATAAAATTGGGTTCGGACTTGGGTAGCTCAATTAGGTCTAGCGGTTGATCAAACCGAATCAAGAGTTGGTTAGGTGAGATCATAAAAGCTAATAATTGACCAACCTAATAGGATTAAGTTTGGGTCAAGGTCGAATCATATTTAGATGTGACTCGATCAAGTTAAGACCTAATTTGGCTCTGAGGTTAGAGCCTAGATTGTAGGCTAACCCAATTAGTTCTGGTTCGATAATTTGGTGTCTAAGGTAAGTTGGGCAGATACGATCGACTAGTTTTTAATTGGGAGCTACTCGACTCGAATGCGTTCTTGTCGAGTTAATGGCATTTCCCTCCCACCGATCTCACTTACCTGGCCATATGTGTCGACTCAGTTCTGATTAGAGGTGGCTAACAATTCGAGCTAACCCATGCTACTAGATTAGTCATAATTGTTATGACTATGTTAAGTCAAGTTTAATGAGACCTAAATCAAATCTTCCTAAGAAAATATTAAGTCTAGATCTTTCACCATTGTAGATGTGCGGGCCCTTCTCGAGATTGATTGTTCTCGACTGGTTATAGTGGCTCAATTGCATCGAAAAGATGCAACCATATCCATTAGGCATTGGATGCTACGAATTAGAGGATGGATTGGGCTCAATATTTCGGATACGGTGAGGGACCCAATTAGAAATTAAGTTCGTGCAAATAGTGAGTCTGACTTAACTAAGGATTGGAGCAATATCCCAGACACGGTGAGTTTCATAAATTAGAGATAAAGTTTTGGGTGCACCATGATTAGAGAATCATTGGACAAGAGTTGTCCACTCATCGGTTGACCCAACACCAATAACTGTTAGGTGAGGTGGTGAGCCAGTCGGTGAGACTGCACCACCCACTAGAAATCACTGATCACGGAGATTTTCACATCTCTACCAAGGGAGTGTAGGGATCTGAAAAAATAGTAGAAGCCTAATTTATTTAAAAATGAAACCCCTAAACAAATTGGTTAAGTCTGATTACAAAATCTAACTAGAAACTTTCGACTCTCTACAGGAAACATGTCTACCTCAAATCCCCTAACCAAAATACTAGACACCCATAGATTGTCTGGATCCAATTTCAAGGATTGGTTGAGAAACTACAGAATTATTTTGGATTTCAAAAAATTAACTCATGTCTTGGACCAAGACCCACCTGCCATGTCAGCACGTCAGACTGCTGAACAGAGAGCGTCTCTGAAAAAATGGACAGATGATGATAACAAAGTAAGGTACTACATGTTAGGTGCAATGTCTGTTGACTTGCAGTGCCAACATGAGAATATTTTGACTACCCGTCAAATGTTGGCTCACCTACAAGAGTTGTTTGGTGAACAGAGTCACGCGGCCAAGTATCAAGTCTGTCAAAGACTTTTTAAGGCTAAAATGCATGATGGGCAGTCAGTCCAAGATCATTGTTTGACAATGATCAAGGATCTTGAGGAGCTTGAGAAGCTCGGTATCATCTTAGACAAAGATTTTCAGATTGATGTGATCCTTCAGTCCTTGTCCGATGCATATGGTCAGTTCATCATGAACTTTCATATGCATAAGATGCAGTGTACCTTGGTCGAGTTAATGAACATGCTGGTTACGGCTGAGCTTTCTATGAAGGGTTCAAAAGGCTCAGTTTTTACTGTGGAGCAGACTTCTTCCAAGAGAAAGTCTTTTGGAAAGAAAAAGAAGTCTATGAAGAAGCAGAAGGTGGATGGCAAGAAGAAGAAGACAGAACCAAAGAAGAAGGCAGCTGATAAGAAAAAATATTTTCACTACCAATCAGATGGCCATTGGAAGCGAAACTATCCTCAGTACCTTGCCACCCTGAAGAACAAAAAGGATGATCCTTCTGGAGGTATGCTCATTTTAGAATCTAACCTTACAGTTTCTTCTGCATCCAGTTGGGTGCTTGACTCTGGTTCTAGTGCTCATTTGTGCACTTCTATGCAGGGTCTTGAGGAGAGCAGGAGGCTGAGGGATGGGGAGATGATCCTACGCATCAGAAATGGAGCAAGAGTTACTGTTGTGGCCGTAGGAACCTACCCTCTGCGATTACCGTTAGGATTAGATTTATTTCTTAGAGATTGTTATTATATGCCTGCAACAAGCAGAAATTTGATTTCTGTTTCATGTTTAGCACAAGAAGGCTATGTGATTAGCTTTCATAAGGACCATTGTAATATTTTTTATGAAAATAATAAAGTTGCAGATGATTTTCTTATTAACAGTCTCTATCAGCTACATATTGATGTATCTGTATTTAATATTGAGCAAAATATGAATGTCATAAGAATTAAAAGGCCTAGAGATAGTCTAAATGATAAGTATCTGTGGTACCTAAGGCTAGGTCATATAGCGAAAGACAGGGTTAACAAATTGGAGAAATTCGAGCTATTGAATCTGTTGACTTTTGAGTCATATCCAGTTTGTGAATCATGCCTTCAAGGCAAAATGACCAAGCTTCCTTTTGTGGGACATGGAGAAAGGGCCACAGACCTACTTGCCCTAGTACATACAGATGTGTGCGGCCCATTTGATGTGCCGGCTAGAGGCAACTACATCTACTTCATTACCTTTATCGATGATATGTCTAGGTACGGATATGTGTTTCTAATGAAATACAAGTCTGAAATTTTTGAAAGGTTCAAAGAATTCAGACATGAGGTAGAAAAATAAACAGAAAAGTACATTAAGGTTCTTCGATCAGATCAAGGAGGTGAATATCTTAGTCGAAAGTTCCTAGACTATCTTAAAGACAATGGCATAGTCTCTCAATAGACTCCACCTGGAACGTCTCAACTCAATGGGGTTCAGAACGGAGAAACCAGACCCTATTAGATATGGGCCATTCCATGATTAGCTTCACAGACCTCTCTGAATTTCTTTGAGGATATTGTCTCATGACAGCAATTTATGTATTGAATAGGGTTCCCTCTAAAATCATTCCTACCACACCATATGAAATATGGTATGGTAAGAAGCCAAGTCTGAATCATCTCAAAATTTGGGATTGTCCGGTTCATGTCAAGAGATAGCAGGCAGACAAGTTAGAGTTCAGATCTTTTAGAGCTCGATTCATAAGATATCCTAAAGAGTCATTAGAATACTATTTCTATATTTTGGAAGACCACAATGTGATTGTGAGTCGAAATGCTATTTTTCTTAAAAAATAGTTTATTCAAGATGGTGGCATCGGAAGAATAATTAAGCTCAAGGAGAATATCTCCTAAGAGCAACGAGCTAAAGAACCTGAGGAACCTAATCAATCAGAACCAGTCTTAATACAACCTCTTCCACCTTGTAGATCGACTAGGGTTTTCCGTCCTCCTAAAAGGTACTTAGGTACCAT
>NW_027332424.1:3073315-3113375 GCF_000442705.2 Elaeis guineensis
TGATGATGTATCTTTACATCTCACCTGCATGCCACACCAGTGTCTCTACACTCCTTGGTTAAGAGGACAACCAACCTATATGGCCTATAGCGACCTATGCTCGATAGAAGCTGTCGTCCTTATTAACAGCCTATCATTTGGTCGTGAACAGTTTCAAGAACTAATCGATAAATCTTCTCTTTATCGAACCTAAATAGTCCTAAGAATTTCATCACAACAACGGAGTTCATTAGAAGATAAAAACTTATGATAAAAATACCAAAAATATATTTTATTTATTAACAAATTAATTACATTACAAGATTGCTCAAACGTCAACAAGCTGACGATTGACTTTTGGGACATATTTTCCAACAACTCCCACTTGTCCTAAAAGCCACTCGACACAGTTTCTAATATCATCTTCGACTTGTGGTTGTTGAACTCCTTTATTGCCAGGGCTTTAGCGAAGGGGTCAGTCAAGTTCTCCTTTCCGTCGATCTTCTGAAGGTCAATGTAACCTCGATCCACGATCTTCCAGATCAGGTGGAAGCGGTGCAAAATATGCTTCGTCCGTTGGTGTGCTTTTGGGTTCCTTTGCCTGAGCAATGGCACCAGTGCTGTCACAGTAGAGCAGGATCGGACCATCGGAGGGAGGGTGCTACTTCGAGCTCGGTGATGAATTTTCTCAGCCACACAACATCCTTCATGGCATCCGATGCTGCGATGTACTCCACCTCATAAACAGAGTCTGCCACAGTATGCTGCTTGAAACTCTTCCAGTAAATGGCTCCACCATTCAGAGTAAAGATATAACCTGACACGCTTCTACTGTCATCATGGTCAAAATGAAAATTGGGAGTCTGTGAACCTCACAAGTTTCAGATCTGACTTGCCATAAACCAACCATTGATCCTTAGTATTTCTCAAATACTTAAGGATGGCTTTAACCACTTTTCAGTGATTTTCTCCAGGATCAGATTGGTATCTACTCACTACTCCTAGTGAGTATGCCACATCTGATCTTATACATGTCATGGCGTACATGATAGATCCCACGATCGAAGCATATGGGACTCTACTCATACGCTCTCTCTCCTCAGGAGTTGTCGGACAATCCTTCTTAGAGAGAGAAATTCCATGGCCTATTGGTAGATAGCCCTTCTTGAAATTCTCCATACTGAACCTCTTCAGCACAGTGTCTATGTACGTGGACTGGAATAACCTAAGCATCCTTTTAGATCTATCCCTATAGATCTTCATCTCTAGGATGTAGGATGCTTCACCCAAGTCCTTCATGGAGAACTATGATGACAACCAAACTATTATTTCCTGTAGTGTAGGGATGTCATTTTCGATTAAGAGAATGTCATCCACGTACAAGACAAGGAATATCACAACTGGACCATTTGCCCATTTATAGATGCAGGGCTCTTCTCTGTTCTTAACGAAGCCATACGTTTTGATCACCTTATTAAAACGCATGTTCCTACACCGAGAAGCTTGCTTTAATCCATAAATGGATCTCTGAAGCTTGCACACCTTGGACTCATCTGTGGATGTAAACTCCTCAGGTTGTATCATATACACCTCTTCGATCAGCTCTTTATTCAGAAAAACTGTCTTTACATCCATCTGCTAGATCTCATAATCCAGATGAGCAGCTATTACAAACATTATCCAAATGGATTTGAGCATTGCCACAGGGGAGAACGTCTCGTTATAGTCAATACCATAATATTGATGATACCCCTTGGCAACCAGACGGGCTTTATAAGTCTCCACCTTTCCGTCTGCGTCCCTCTTTCTTTTGAAGATCCATTTACACCCAATGGGTTTAACCCCTTCAGGTGGGTCAACCAATGTCCATACATCGTTGACCTTCATGGACTCCATTTCAGATTTCATGGCTTCAAGCCATTTCTCAGAATCAGGTCTCTGCATTGCATCCATATAGGTGATCGGATCCTCATCGTTCTCATCGAGTTTGATGGGATCACTGTCCCAGACCAAGAAACCATAGTATCTGTCTGACTGATGCGATACTCTATCGGATCGCCTTAATGGTGTAGATACATGAGGCACCAGATCTGATCTAATCAAATCTGACTTAGGTTCAGCTATTGGTGTCAGTCCTTCTATCTGTTGAACTTCATCAAGTTCAACCTTAGAGGCAATGGTTCCTTCACCAAGGAACTCTTTTTCTAAAAAGGTTGCCTTAAGGCTGACGAACATCTTTTGTTAATCAGTATGGTAGAAAAAATATCATTTGGTCTCTTTGGGGTACCCTATGAATGTGCATTTATCAGACCTAGGTCCAAGTTTATCTGTAACTAACCGTTTGACATAGGTCGGGCACCCCTAGACTCTAAGGTATGAAAGTGCTGGCTTACGCCCAATCCATATCTCATATGGAGTCTTGATTATAGACTTACTTGAAACTCTATTTAACAGATAACAGATCGATTCGAGTGCATATCCCCAGAAGGATATCGGCAAGCTGGCAAAACCCATCATGGATCGGATCATGTCTAACAGAATCCGATTTCTCCTTTCAGGCACACCATTATGCTGTGATGTTCTTGGAGGAGTCCATTGGGAGAGAATCCCATTCTCTCCTAGATATGTGAGAAACTCACCAGAAAGGTATTCTCCTCCTCGGTCAGATTAAAAAGTTTTAATACTCTTTCCAGTTTATTTTTTTACTTCATTTCAGAATCGTTTGAACATTTCAAATGAATCCGACTTATGTTTTATCAGATAGACATATCCATATCTGGATAGATCATCTGTAAAAGTGATGAAATAGAAATATCCACCTCTAGTACTTGTGCTCATGGGCCTGCATACATCAGTATATACTAGGCCCAAGAGCTCAGTAGCTCTCTCATCTTTTTCAGTAAAAGGTGATTTGATCATTTTACCAAGAAGACAGGACTCATAGGTTGAAAGTGATTCACAATCACTGACTTCGAAGATTCTCTATTGAGTCAACCTGTTTATCATGTTCTTGTTTATATGACCTAGCCTATAGTTCCATAAGTATATATCTGATACACTATCTAATCTAGGGTGCTTGCTAGTAGAATAGACTATGTTAACAGGTTGTGATAACATATACACACCATTGTTCAAATGTCTACAAAAAATAGTAACACCATTCATAACGATATTACAAACTTATTTCTTTATTAAAATTTCATAATCATTTTTGGCCAGAAGACCTACAAAAATAATATTTAAAAAGAAACTGGGACAGAAATGATAATTATTAAGACAACGGTATGGGACTCAAATACAAGTTTCAAGTTCCTAATGCTAGAACTGGAACTGGTCTTCCATCTCCAACATTCAGGAACCTCTCGCCTTACTCGAATCTCCTACTGACCTGCAACCCCTACAACGAATTGCAAATATGGTAAGGGCTACCAGTACCCAATACCCAGTCAGTTATATCACAAATAAATTGCAAGGAGTTATCATATAAATACTAAAGAAAAACCAGCTTTTTTCTTATAGGATCTTCCAGATCTAATGAGATCTGGGGCAGAATATTTCAAAAAAAATTATCCTACAATATTTTAGATCTAAGATCTATTAGATCTAATTCCTATTATATGATATTAAATCTAAAATTAAATCTAAAAATATGAGGAATAGAGAAATACCTCTAGGATAACTAGATTACCTTGTAGATGATCGCAGCAATGCTCGAGGTTCTTGATGAAATCAAATATTTTGATCACATCATTGAAATGAATATTCCAGCTCCAAGATGCTTGCTTAAGTCCATAAATGGACCTTTGCAGCTTGCAGATCTTGTGATCATCATCACTGGATGTGAAACTAAGCGGCTGTTCCATATAGATATCTTTCTCAAGATATCCATTTAAGAATACCGTTTTCACGTCCATCTGCCATATTTCATAATCGAAATAGACTGCAACAGCAAGCAATGTGCGGATAGATTTTAGCATGGCTACGGACAAAAAAGTATCCTGATAGTCAATGCCTTCGCGCTGACTATAACCTTTCGCTACGAGCCTAGCCTTGAATGTCTCCATATTTCCATCTGTACCTATCTTTCTCTTGAAGATCCATTTACACCTAATAGGTACAATATCTTCAGGTGGATCTACCAAGGTCCAGACTTGGTTTGAGTGCATCGAGTCAATTTCTGATCTCATTGCCTCTAACCATTTCTCAGAGTCGATATCTGATATCGCCTCGTCATAGGTCTTGGGGTCATCACCATGAGCCCTATTTTTTGTGAGGAATATATCCTCTACTTCTTCTTGTATAGTACCTAAGTACCTTTCAGGAGGACGAAAAACTCTATTCGATCTACGAGGTGGAAGAGGTTGTGTTAGGACTGATTCTAATTGATAGGGTTCCTCAGATTTCCTAGCTCGTTGTTCTTGAAAGACATTCTCCTTGAGCTTAATTATTCTTTGGATGCCACTATCTTGAATCAACTATTTTTTAAGAAAAATAGCATGTCGATTTATAATCATATTGTGATCTTCCGGAATATAGAAATAGTAACCTAATGACTCTTTAGGATATTCTATGAATCGAGCTCTAAAAGATCTGAACTCTAACTTGTCCGCCTGCTGTCTCTTGACATGAGCTGGACAATCCCAAATTCTGAGATGACTCAGACTTGACTTCTTACCATGCCATATCTCATACGATGTAGTAGGAACGATTTTAGAAGGAACCCTATTCAATACATATATTGCTGTCATGAGACAATGTCCCCAAAGAAACTCAAGGAGGTCTGTGAAGCTCATCATGGAATGGACCATATCTAATAGGGTCCGATTTCTCTGTTCTGAAACCCCATTGAGTTATGACGTTCCAGGTGGAGTCCATTGAGAGACTATGCCATTATCCTTAAGATAGTCTAGGAACTCCTGACTAAGGTATTCACCTCCTCGATCTGATCGAAGAACCTTAATGGGCTTTTCTGTTTGTTTTTCTACCTCATGTCTGAATTCTTTGAACTTTTCAAAAGCTTCAGACTTGTGTTTCATTAGAAACACATATCCGTACCTAGACATATCATCGGTGAAGGTAATGAAGTAGACATAGTTGCCTCTAGCCGGCACATCAAATGGGCCACACACATCTGTATGTACTAGGGCAAGTAGGTCTGGGGCCCTTTCTCTATGTCCTGTAAAAGGAAGCTTGATTATTTTATCTTGAAGGCATGATTCACAAACTGGATATGACTCGAAAGTCAATAGACTCAATAGTCCGAATTTTTCCAATTTGTTAATCCTGTCTTCCGCTATATGATCTAGCATTAGGTGCCGCAGATACCTATCAT
Source organism: Elaeis guineensis (assembly GCF_000442705.2). NCBI lineage: Eukaryota > Viridiplantae > Streptophyta > Magnoliopsida > Arecales > Arecaceae > Elaeis > Elaeis guineensis. The sequence goes on from NW_027332424.1 coordinate 3,078,627, forward strand.
TTAGACTATCTCTAGGCCTTTTAATTTCTATGGCATTCATATTTTGCTCGATATGAAATACAGATACATCAATATGTAGCTGATAGAGACCATTAATAAGAAAATTATTTATAACTTTATTATTTTCATAAAATATGTTACAATGATTCTTATGAAAGCTAATCACATAGCCTTCTTGTGCTAAACATGAAATAGAAATCAAATTCCTGCTTGCTGCAGGCACATAATAACAATCTCTAAGAACTAAATCTAATCTTATATATTAATTAAATTTTTATTTTCTATTTTTTGATCTGAATATAATATTTATAATATCAAAAAATCAAAGAATAAATTAGATCTAATTTATATTTTAATCATATTAAAATATAAAACTATAAGACTATTCATAGATTAAACTACTCTTAGTCTAGTCATGCATCTCATACATGTTAGATATACTTAGATTTAATTTTAATTTTTTTTTATTTCAGATCCTATCACATCTAATGTGATATTCAAAATCTATTAATATCAAATAAATAAGAATAAAAATTAGATCTAAATTAGATCTAAAATAGAGCCATCAACCTGGCTCTGATACCAGTTGAAGAAAAAATCATTTTTTCCTTGTAGGATCTTCCAGATCTAATGAGATCTGGGGCGGAATATTTTAAAAAAAAAATTATCCTACAATATTTCAGATCTAAGATCTATTAGATCTAATTCTTATTATCTGATATTAAATCTAAAATTAAATTTGAAAATATGAGAAATAGAGAAATACCTCTAGGGTAACTAGATTACCCTATAGATGATCGCAGCAATGCCCGAGGTTCTAAAATAGCCACGTAGTCGTCTGGCCTCTATCGGTATCCACTCAAACAGGATTTGGATCATATTCTCCTCATGAATCTTTGCTTCAAAAATTAGATCTGGATCTGATCTAGAAAATCTTCAAAAGATCTTCTGAAGCTGGAGCAGTAGCTTCTCGATAAATCTCTGCAGCCTTCTAATCAAGAAGCCACCACACCTTGAACAAGCACCAGATGGATGCCCAACCTCTTGGATGTAAAGAGGGGAGGGAGAGGAGCAGAAGGGGCATAGAGAAGTGAAGAGGATTCAGGCTTTTGCTGGTTATTGAGCAGAGTCTCTTAACCCTAGGCGCAGACAGGGTTTAAATAGATCCTGCTGCGCCATGCAGTGCCACATCATTCGACCAATCAAAAAATTTTAATTAATTCTGAAAAAATTTTGATTGATGGAGTGATATCATCTGATCATATCAGATAAAAATCCTCACAATCCCTCCTACTGTTGGTGCCAACACTGGATAAGCACAGTGAGATTGGTGCCCCACAGTCCAAGTTGATCAAGGGATCAGAGTCCTCATCTCATGGGACTCTATCCTATCCACTTGGGGCGCACGCCCAATCTGAATATGGCACCCACTTTGAGGGCTAATTTAGCAGGTGGACGCTCAACTAAAACTCTCCAATGACCTTTTGCCAAGTGGCCTTCAGTCCAAGGTCTATGGGTCAACATTTGACCAATGTCCTAAAATGAAAATGGCAGGTGACAGGAATTAGCAGGTGTTATCTTAAATTCATCTCATGAATTAAGACAAGTCCTTTTTGAGCTGGACTAGCTCCAGTCAGACTGTAAGAAACCTTCTCAAGATTCTCTGGGTGAGTCAAATAAGATTTGGCTCAGTCGAGATAGAAAAGATTACACGAGGAGAAAGTTAGGCTCAATCGTGTGCTAGCACGATTTCTTTGAACCTAATTGGATCTAATCCAAATCAATCAAACTGGGCTAGCTCAATTGATGACATTCATACCTTAACTCTTGTTTGTGTGACCCAGTTAGGTTTATTTTCGTATGGTAATGAGATATGTCGTGATCTCATCATCGACATCATCAAAACTTCTTTCGGTGGATCAGAACTCTTCTGATTCAGACAATTAGAATGATCGATCATCAAGATCATTCTAATTGCTCCCAAAATTTACCAGTGACACCTAGCAGTATATGGTGGCAATCCATCAGAAATGAAGACGAACCTCTCGGTGCAGCTACCTGTGTGATTGAGTTCTTCTATCATGAATCCCGACTGAATTAGGGTTAAGGTGAACTCATCAATCCCAACATCAGTTATATGAATCAATCGATCGATCCAAGTCCGATGTGAAACCTCAATGAAAAACTCTTTTCCATTATTTCACTCTGCCATGGCCATGGGCTTAAGGACTCGATCTTTTGATCATCATAGGACTACTCCTCTCATCTACCGCGGTTGATAAATCCCATCTTGGTGCAATCTGGTTCCTACAATGAATATGCTACAGCCAACATACACCTCAGAGTTTCGAATAGCTAGAAGATCAAGTTATGGTGTAGTTAAACTATAACACACTTAAGGTGAACTATCGATGTACCTCAGGTCAAAGAATTAGACACACAGCTGCAGCATCGAGCTAGTCATCGATGAGAAGATAGATTTTCTTATGACTGCTCGAGGTGGTCACGCTCAGTACTCTCATTCTCAATGAATATCTGTACTCTCGCTTCAGTATCTCTACACCGTAGACTCAAAATATATCTATCCTAAGAAAGAGATCGTACACTAACCTTCCGAATCGATCACCATCCTCGTGATGATCCTATAGTCAGGAGCTGTTTATGAGTTAGTTATGTAAATTCATACCTTAAATTTTTAACTCTTGAAAATATGAATTAACATTCCTACTAACTCAAAGGATGTATCATAGACATAATGTACACAATGTGATAGTAGAATAACCCTTTTATTCATTTATAGTCAAAATTATAAATTTACCCTTATATTTGTACAGGAATGTGTCAACCAATCTGGCATCTAGGGCACACATCTAACAAATATCTTATCCAGCAACAGTTTGCTTCTTTCCCTGCCTGTTCGGGTCCAGAGAGGCAATATACTGAGGACAGTTCCTCTTCCAGTGCCCCCGCTTCTTGCAAAAGAAGCATTCAGTTTGACTCTTATCGGGCTTGATCTTTCTAATCTGGCCCTGCACTGATGTTTCAGCCTAAACTTGCACCTTCTTCACTTTCTTCTTCTTGTTCTTCTTTTCTTTCTTAAAAGGTCGAGGACCAGAAGACGAACCTCCTACTAAGTTCACCGACTCTTTGTGGAGTTGGTGATCCTTCTCAAAGTTCTGAAGCAGCCCCAGTAACCCATAATAGTATACTTTAGGCTTTGTCATTCTATAATGAGTGAGGAATGGGAGATAAGATTTGGGCAGCGAGTTCAGTATTGCATCTTTCCCAAGCTACTCATGCAAGGGAAAGCCGAGCTTGCTCAAACGCTCCATCAGCTCAATCATGTACAATACATGATCAGTGACAGAGGCACCATTCCGTATTTTGGCGTTGAAGATGGCACAACTAGTCTTGTGCCTCTCCACGTCATCAAGTGTGCCAAAGGCATCCTCCAACACTTGAAGCATATCTTTTGGCTGAGCCATCTCAAATCTGCGATTGAACTCATTGCTCATGGCAGCCAGCATGATGCAGCGCACCGTGATCCATCACTAAGCCACTTCTGGTAAGTGTCTTTGACTGTTCCATGTGCATTGGCAGCTGTCTCCTCAGGTGCAGAATCCGTTATCACATATAGGATCCGTTCATGCTCCAAGACTATCTTCAATTTTCAGTACCAGCTACCGAAGTTGGGTCCCACCAACTTATCATTGTCCAACAATGATCGGAGCGATAGAAAAGTGGCCATATCTGCATAAAAAAAATCATAACCTAATTAGTAATTGATTCATTAAACCTAAAGATTTAGACTTTAATCAAAAAATTTCTCTCACTATTTTATTCGAATTGATAGCCTCTACCTCTAATTCGAGGAATTATCCTAATTCCTTAATGGGTACTAAAATCCACTTAGACTACACACAAGCCCAACTTTGGTTGGCCAACCCATGTACATCTAAGGATATGTTTATAACCAATTATTTTTTTAAATAATTTTTAGTAATTTTAATTTTGCTCCAGTCCCTAATCAGTAGGCTTTGGCCTCCACTGAAAAGGTCTGGTTAGGTCCAACCATTAACATGACCATACTTAGCCCATCTAGCCAATGAATGCTTAGGCCCAATTTTGGTTGGCTAACCTAACCACCATTTAGAAAGATGCAGTAAAAAATCATATTATGAATGACAATTTCATCAGCCGATAAGCACCAGACCTTTGGGCCTCCAATGATTATCCAACTGCTGGATCCATTATCATCCATTTAATGGGAGGCTATGATCTAGTTATCATCATAATTATTTTATTTTAAGGACTTAATAATTTTAGAAGATTTAATTGATTTAGAGGAGGAGGTCAGATGAACCAGCTTATCATGATCCTCCCACTAGCTTCACCAAGTTAGCTTAAAGCAGACCATTAAAAGGGCTGGTCTAGGAGCACCTAAATCAGTCACACTGATTTACCTAGCTGACATGGATCAACTCAAATAGTCAAGTGATCCGATCAAAATATAATTTCACCAAGAGGCCAGGTAAGTTCAATCGATGGGAGGGTCTGCCAAAGCTTGCCTTAGACACCATCAGAAATGATCAGGTAAGCGGGCTGTCAATTAAAAACCACCGATCTGGTTTACCTTAGACACCAACTGATTTAATTAGTTTCGATTAGATCAACCTCATAGTTCGTGCTAAACCGCTTAGCTAAGAATCAAGTCTATTTGGTTCTCGTTAAAGACATGGACTTGACTAACTACAACTATTGTAATTGATCTAGAGAATCCTTGACCTAATCTAAGACAACAATTGATTAGATTTAGTCAGTTCTCTAAGTAAGTCCATCTTTAATCTAACCTTAGGTCTAACCCAATTAATGGACTTAATTTCCACTAACCCATTAACCCAATGTGTTATGGTTTGTGTCTTAGGTTCTTTAATTCATAATCCTAGAACCTAATCAAACAACTTCTTAATTCTCAATTAAATTTTGGGCTGAGGTTTGGGATTCGAATTTTCAAAAATAATTTTTATATTTGTAAAATATTTTTACAACATGGTTCTACCAACCAAGTTGCATGTTTGATTCATAATCAAAATGCAAGTGAAATAAGCATGAAACTACTTTAGATCTAATCTAAACAGGTTCATGTAATTGAAATAATTTCAACTTTAAACTGCATAAATTTTTCCGACAAATATATGATGGTCGAGTTAGCTCTTCATTGAAGTCAAGCTGGCTCGATGACATTTCGCCCAAGCATCAGTTCTGTCTATCCGAGAGAGCCGGCTCGAATCAGCACTGAAACGACTCGATAAAACCCCGAGTCAGCCCGACAGGTTTCAATAGAACTGCCAATGGTTCTTTGCACGGGAATTATTAACAAAGAAATTTTATTTTAGATTTAAATATTTTTTAAATCTAATAAATCATAAATTTAATCTAGATCACATCTAACAAATTTATGATTAAAAATATATCTACACAAACTAGGACAACCTTTGCATTGTGAGGGGTAAACCTTACAGCAGGACAACCTACAGTTCGTGATTGATCTAAAAATTTTAATTTCAGATTTAATAATCAGATTATAAATTAGATCAAATCTAAGAAATAATCTAAGCATGTATAAATAATTATGTAATAAACAACCTTGCTCTGATACCAATTGAAGGAACCAAATCTAGGGTTTCAGGGTTAGATCTTGAAACTTTTTCAAGATCAGACAGTGGAAGACTAAAATAAATTAAAATTTATCTTATAAAATTAGAAAATCTCTAAATCTAAGATCCTATTATATGATTATTACATAACATTAAATCAAAAATTAAAATATAAAGAGCAAGAACTACATGTTGATCATATCAATATGTTTCTATATTAGATGTATGTAAAATATAATAGATCAAATCTATTACCTTGCAAGTTAGAAGTTTTAACTTTGCTGATCCGAACTTGAGGATGATGTTGCGAGCCGCACATGCATCCGACCTCTAGGAGTCGTCCACATGAGCCCACGAATCACGATCAAAAGTTCTGGTCCAGAAAATCAGCACAGTATGCTAGTACTGTGCTGATCCTTCTTCAATGATCGATTAGATACCTTCTTCTTCTTGATTTGGACTCTTCCAAAGATGAGAAGTAGGAGAAGGAGTTTTAGATGTGAGACACTCTCAAAAAATTCACAGATGGAGGAAGGGAAGAGGTGAACTCAGCAACCTTAGAAGAAGACCCTCTTCTTCTTCTCTTTGCTCTAACCCAGATACTTAGTTTTGTGTCTATTATATCTCCACACCCCAACACTATTTCTCTCTAATTTTCACATGCCCAAAGGTCTCTCAATGCTCTATAATCCATGAAAATTTTCAAAAGAAATTCATCTTAAATCCAGAGATATAAAGAATCTTTGTCTAGGTCAAATACCTAGTCAAGAAAAATCCAAACAGGGCAAGACAAGGGGTGCCCAACTCTTAGGCGCCCCTCCTTTTTCTACCATGGACCATCAGCAAAAGGCACATAATATGTGCCATAAAATCCACAAAAATTTCAAAAAAAATTGGGTAAAATCAGTGCCATAAGGAAAGAGTTTTGATTTCTTAAAATTCTATCTCATAGAATTTGAAATCCAAACTAATTCCTACTTTGACTTGGTCCACAACCACATTCTATATAAGAGAGAAAGAGTGGAAAGCTTTGAGTGTGCGTGAAGGCCTGGGAGAGAAGGTTTTGTCACACAAAATAAGAGAGAGTGGGTGTGGGGGGCTAAGGTGGCACAAGATGGAATCCTAATCTTACTAGGGTTCAATCTATGACTTGTTGAAATTTGGTTTCTCAAACCAAATCAAACCAAAACCAAATCAACTCAATTAAAATAGGTCTTAACCCAATTAAGAACCTAATTTAATCAGATTAAATTAGATTTAAATCTGATTTAATTTTTTAATCGAATTAGAAATTAGGTTGACCCAAATCCTAATTGAACTTGGACTTGTTTTTCCTTGCACTTGGCTTATCCAATAAACCAATTGGACTTGATCCAATCAAGTCCAAACTAAATCTAATTAAATCATATTCAATTAGACTTAATCTCAGCCCATTGACTTAATCAAATTAAGCCAATTAGCAATCGAATTGCTAATCGATCCTCCTACAACACTTGCACTAGGTTAAATGTCAATCGTATTGATCGTTTAACCCTAGAACGATTCTTAATTGTTGATCAACCATCCGATCGGATCGTGAACTCTAATGTGTGTGACCTCATAGGTCCAAACCTAAGCAGGTAGCACAGGAATAAATTTCTGTACCAATCGAAATGACCATCTAGCAATGGTACCCGATGGCCGGATAGGTCAAATGTGTAGAACAACATCCTTAGAACCCATGCGGATATAGTTTTCATATAATTCATTTCCTTGACCAAAATGCTCATAGGACACCTCAGAGTTCAACCGTCAACTCTGATCAGGTTGTCCACATTGTATTTCAAAATATCAAATCCATCTGATGGATTATCCTGATTAAGATTTTGCTAAATTGAAATACAGCGACTCATTCTTCTCCAACTCTTGGAGTGGTCAATCACATCTTGATCACACTCTGACTCGCTAGTACTTGACTGTACCCAGAAGCCTTCCGTTACTGAATTAGAAATTCAGTTAGTCCAGTACCAAAGCACAGTGAGTTACTTGTAAGTCACTGAAGCGATCTCAGGTCTAAGGAACATTATACCTATATCCCATCAGAGACATTCTCAACAGCAGAATGCTCTAGAGTTGGTTACGTTCAATGATGATGTACCCTTACATCTCACCTGTATGCCATACCAGTGTCTCCACACTCCTTGGTTAAAAGGACAACCAACCCATATGGCCTACAGCGACCTATGCTTGATAGAAGCTGTCGTCCTTATTAACAGCCATCATTTGGTCGTGAACAGTTTTAAAGACTAATCGATAAATCTTCTCTTTATCGAACCTAAATAGTCCTAAGGATTTCATCACAATAATGGAGTTCATTAGAAGATGAAAACTTATGATGAAAATACCAAAAATATATTTTATTTATTAACAAATCAATTACAATACAAGGTTGCTCAACCGTCAACAGGCTGACAATTGACTTTTAGGACATATTTTCTAACAAAAGGGTGCACTATCAGATGGTTCAGTCTTAGTGGCTTGACAAGCTCAACATAAAGCGAGTCAAGTGGCTGAAGCTACAAAAGTTGGATGAAGCCGATTTGAATTTTGTGCTGCATGTTTTGATGGGTAGAGCAACCACCCTGACCTGAGTTTGTATGGGACATAAAAGAGCTATCTTCTTGTTGGTTTTGCTGCTGATGTCTTACTTCAGTCAAGGGAGAGTGGTCTTCATTGCTGATCCACAACTCCTATCCTTCGTTCTCATCTTATCTTGATTAGCTTGTGAACCCATAGTAGACTCTTCGTAATTTGGTTCTTGTTCTGAAATAAAATTAACCACTACAGAAACATTATAAATATATTGACCAACATTTACCTCGCATTCCTAACCCATCTTGAGCTCTTGGATAAGCAGATTGGAGCAGCTAGTCATACCAAGTATACCAAAAGTGGAGCTCATGACCTTAATAGAAAGGTTATCGAACATAGATTTAAAGTGGAAAGCTTGGTCCCCGAGGATCATTACCCCATGACCTCATGGAGGACCCTATATAATCAAGGCTATCTACCCTATAGATGCTTACCAACTCAATAGAAGGATGCAAAGCATGCAAACGATGTCTCTGATCTATGGAATGCAGTGTGCCTCGAAAGTTACCATGCTTAGCCTAACTACTACTTGGTGCTACTCCCAGCATTCACTGAATCCCATGCTACATGAAAGAGGCCCGGTCACCTACTTCACTGTACTCACACTCCATCAAACCCTTTTAAACAAGAAGTTATCAGAAGCGGCCAAGAGTTGACCACTGTAATTATCAAAAAAAATTGCGAGGGGCAACAGAGATCTAGAAAATAAAATTTTATTCATTGATCACAAAAGGCTCTTACATCGTGGCATAAGAAAGGAAAATTTTGCAAAATTTCAAAAAGCATTGGATTGGAAGCTAAGAAGACAATAATTGGCTCAATGGCAAGAGAAATGATGCTTGGAGAGTGCAAGGGTAGAGTTTTCACCAATAGAAGAATCTATAGGTGCTAGATATCTCAAGTCAACTCGTCCTATGTCACTGTCACATATGGTCAACATCTGCCTCAACGACTTTTCAAATTTCTTGAGATAAAATACCCTAGCATCAGAGAAATTATACCCTACATTGTATACACCATATGACTGTGCATGCCACCAATTACACTGTATGCACCACATGACTGTGCATGCCACCAATTACAGTTGCTTATTTTTTTAGACCCTATCATCAAGCGCTTGTCTTGATGCACCACTATAAGAATGAGAGGCTATGATTATCAGCATGTATGACCATATGGTCTACACTGTGTAGGAGGCGGTTCAGGTATGCAAATGAGACATGACATTCTAGATCCTACACTTATTTATCTCTTCATCATTTCCTCAAGTGGCAAGGGTGATAGATCTGAGCAAGTGCTAGGTGGTTATAATTGAAGCAATAACACAGTTAATAAGGTTATAACTGAGGCATATCTATTGCCAGTTGAGCTCATTAACATTTGACGTGCATATTGGTGGGTTTGTGGGCATCACCTTAAGCAGATACTAATTAACCAATTCTTAACGATGCTAATTGAATACAAAGTTTCTCACAAAGGTTAACAAAAGATATGACCTAGGGGTTGTAACTCAGCGGATGTCTTTGATCTCTATGTAGTTCATTACTCGTGAAGACTTTTAGGGGCCTCAGGCAAGTTGAAGGCTTAGCAGATCTGCTCTAGCTTAGGTTTATGCAACTGGTGATTGGGATTAAAGTCTATCTTTACTGGACTTCGATAATCTAAAGATTACATAACTCAGTGGACTCCAATGGTCCCTTCAATCTCATTCGACTGCCTCATCTCTTTACTAAGCATGCAAGCTATCACATGATACAGTTTGTCAGAAACCAAACAAGCTCTCAAGAACCCAATTGAGTAATTAATTCAGGAATAAGATAACTGGATCCTCTAATTTCACATGCGGAGGATATGGCACCTTTCTACTCCGCCTACTGTTAACACTATAAAAGCAGCAAGCTTTTCAATACCAAAAATAACTCCTAACTAGAATCCTCTTTCAGAGGTTTAAACCTCTATAGAAAAGGATCTTAACTTTTCAGTTCCCATAATAACTCTGGAGTCTATGTAGCTTCCTTTTTTTTAAATTTATTATACCCCAGTCCTATGGCACGATCTTAAAGCAGGTCCCAAATTGAGAAAAAAATGCTTTTAGGTCCAGCACGCGCAGCTGGGATTCAGCAGAAGGAACTCCCGAAGGAGTTCGCTTCCTTCTTAACTTCCTTCAACCGAGAAGTCCTAAATCCACTCGGCCTTCTAATTGAAACCAATCTCTAATTCTTCTCACAAAAATCTATTTAAAGGCCTCAATTTCCTTGGTTTTCCTCATCGGAAAATTGCCGCCGTCGCTGTCCCTTTTCTCTTTTCTTCTTGATATACCGACGGGTTGATCTTATTTTGGCCACTAGAAATCAAAGCAATTCCCATCTAAGACCAAGTAAATTCCTCTAATTGTTTCTCCTCAATCTTCTATGGCTCCTAAAGCATGGATTCTTGCTAAATTTTTGCTGAAAAATTCTTAGAAAAATCTGATTACAAATCGTCAGTTTTTCCATACTTTGTTCTTGGTTTTTCCAACACCGTATGCCACCGCCGATCACCGGAAAGGAACTCCGGCCACATCACCATGCCCCAGTCACCGTCAGCCATAGCCTCGGCTGACGGTAGGTCCCCTGTCCAGAGAGGAAACGGGGGAACGTAAGTCCCCTCTTCCACCAAAAATAATAAAAAAAAAAAAAATAAAAAAAGAAAGAAAAGAAAAGAAAAGAAAAGAAAAAAAGAAGAAGAAGAGGAGGAGAAGAAGAAGAAAAAGAAGAAGCAAAGAAAGTTTCTTTCTTCCCCCTCTTTGAATTCCTACTTTCTCTTTTTCTTTTTATAAATTTTCTCTCTCTGGATCATTTTTCTCTATGATTGATCCAGTAAAAAGTTTCTTTCAATAATTATTGATCGGACCTTAGCAAAGAATATCCTAACTTACGATCGTCGGACAGCGTACCGGCATCCACTTGGTTATATTTGAATACTATTAGATTTGACTATTTATGACTTTTATTGAATCATCTGTATATTAATTTAATCATGATTTGATTAAATCATCTTAATTGGATCGATAGAAATATCAGATAGTGTTGCTTGATTGATCATATTCCATCTTATTAATTTATCTTTCCTCTGATATTCTCTCTCTATATGATTTATGAATCCAATGAATCTGACCCATTGCTTTGAATCTGAATTGATTCCAATAGGGATTTTAAAATGGTCTATTAGTTGGACAACTTGTCCAAACCATCCAAGTCTTTATCTAGCATCACAAGGTTTGGTCCTTATTAATCTCTATCAAATCATTATATCTCTGATTAGATGAAGTTACTTGATCAAATTAACCGTTGACTGTCCATCAATATTTCGATTTCTACTTTGACTCCTGTCGAGTGCTACTGATTTGATCACCGTTGATCTTTATTGAACCATCTATTGTCTATTCTGATCATGATCTGATAAAATTATCTTAATTTGATCGATCGGGATGTTGAATGCTACTATGTTTGTCAGCCTTATGAGAGTGTCAGAACTTAGAATTTTATTAGTTGTAGCTTAAGACTAATAGAAGAATATATTTTGAATAATAGGTTCTGAAGGATGCTTGCAGGATTGATTGAATATGTCGATTCAGCATTCTGCAGAAGTAAGTAATAAACAATCTTCTTAAGATATTTCATAATTTATTTTGAAAGTAAATAATTAGTCTTTGATTTATACATGATTTATAAATTATATTTTAAACAAAAAGTAATTTATAAATTTGAGATTTTGAAATATTATGATTTATTAATTTATTTAGAATATGTATCATTAGATAAAATTATAATATATATGTTATCTTGCAATGTGCTTTGATATGGATCAGATTGTGCTTCAGCTGAACTATATTCTGAACCCAACCAATGGAGGGTTATACATTGATTTTTGACACTGTCAATGAGGATGGTGAAGGAAAAATCGATTTTTTTCTTGTACGATCTTCCAGATCTAATGAGATCTGAGATGAAATATTTCAAAAAAAAAATTATCCTACGATATTTAGATCTAAATCTATTAGATCTAATTCCTATTATCTGATATTAAATCTAAAATTAAATCTGAAAACATGAGGAATAAAGAAATACCTCTAGGGTAATAGATTACCCTATAGATGATCGCAGCAATGTCCGAGATTCTAAAATAGCCATGCAGTCGCCTGGCCTCTACCGGTATCCACTCGAGCAGGATCTGGATTATCTTCTTCTTATGAATCTATGCTCCAAAAATCAGATCTGGATCTGATCTGGAAGATCTTCAAAAGATCTTCTGAAGCTGGAGCAGCAGCTTCTCGATAAATTTCTGCAGCCTTCTAATGGAAGCCACCACGCCTTGGACAAGCACCAAATGGACGCCCAACCTCTTGGATGTGAAGAGGGGAGGGAGAGGAGCAGAGGGGGCATGGAGAAGTGGAGGGGTTTCATATTTTTGCTGGGTATTACACAGAGTCTCTAAACCCTAGGCGCAGATAGGGTTTAAATAGACCCTGCTGCACCATGCAGTGCCACATCATTCGACCAATCAAAAATTTCAATTAATTCTGAAAAAATTTTGATTAATGGAGTGTTATCATCTGATCATATCATATAAGAATCCCCACAATTCTCCTACTGTTGGTGCCAACACTGGATAAACACAGTGAGATTGGCGCCCAACAGTTTGAGTCGATCAAGGCATAGAGTCCTCATCTCATGGGACTCTATCCTTATCCACTTGGGGCGCACGTCATATCTGATTATGACGCTCACTTTGAGGGTAAAATTAGCAGGTGAACACTCACAAAAACTCTCCAATGACCTCTTGTCAAGTGGCCTTCAGTCCAAGGTCCATGGGTCAACGTTTGACCAATGTCCTAAAATAAAAATAGCAGGTGATAGGAATTGGCAGGTGTTGTCTTAAATTCATCTCATGAATTAAGACAAGACTTTTCTGAGCTGGACTGACTCCAGTCAGACTGTGAGAAATCTTTTCAAGGTTCTCTGGGTGAGTCAAATCATATTTGGCTCAATCGAGATAGAAAAAATTATACGAGGAGAAAGTTAGGCTCAATCGTGTGCTAGCATAATTTTTTTGAACCTAATTGGATCTAATCCAAATCAATCGAATTGGGCTAGCTCAATTGATGACATCCAGATCCTAACTCTTATTTGTGTGATCTAGATAGATTCATTTTTGTATAGTAATGAGACATGTCATGATCTCATCATCGACATCATTGAAACTCCTTTCGATGGACCAGAACTCTTCTGATTCAGACAATTAGAATGATCGATCATCAAGATCATTCTAATTGCTCCCAAAATCCACCAGTGACACTAGCTATATATGGTGGCAACCCATCAGAAATGAAGACGAACCTCTCGGTGCAGCTACCTGCGTGATTGAGTTTCTCTATCATGAGTCTCGACTAAATTAGGGTTAAGGTAAACTCATCAAATCAACATCAGTCATATGAATCAATCGATCGATCCAAGTCTGATGTGAAACCTTAATAAAAAATTCTTTTTCCATTATTTCACTCTGCCATGGCCATGGCTTAACGACTCAATCTTTCAATCATCATAGGACTACTCCTCTTATCTACCGAGGTTGATAGATCCCTTCTTGGTGCGATCTGATTCCTACAATGAATATGCTACAACCAACATACACCTCAGAATTCTGAATGGCTAGGAGACCGAGCTATAGTGTAGTCAAACTATAACACACTCAAGGTGAACTATTGATGTACCTCAGGTCAAAGAACTAGACACACAGCTGCAGCATCGAGCTAGTCATCGACGAAAAGATAGACTTCTTTATGACTGCTCGAGGTGGTCACACTCAGTACTCTCATTCTCAACAAATATCTGTACTCTCACTCTGGTGTCTTCACACCATAGACTCAAGACACATCTATCCTAAGAAAGCGATCGGACACCAACCTTCTGGATTAATCACCATCCTCGTGATGATCCTATGGTCAGAAGCTATTTATGAGTTAGTTATTTAAATTCATGCCTTAAATTTTCAACTCTTGAAAATATGAATTAATATTCCTACTAACTCAAAGGATGTATCACAGACATAATGTACAAAATGTGATAGTAGAATAATCCTTTTATTTATTTATAATCAAAATATAAATTTGCCCTTATATTTGTACAGGAATGTATCAGTCAATCTGGCATCTAAGGTACACATCTAACAAACTCTCACTTGACCTAATGCCAATTGGCTACATATCTAAGTCCCATCTTCTCAAGGTGGGCTTCGATCTTCTGCTGGCCTAATGGCTTTGTCAGCGGGTCTGCCACATTGTCTGAGGAGTCGACTCTCTTAACCTCGACATAACTTTTTTGAGATAATCATGGATCAGATGGAATCGCCGCTCGATATGCTTGGACTTCTGGTGAGACCTTGGCTCCTTAGCTAAGGCTATGGTGCCATTATTGTTGCAGTAAAGAGGGATGACATCTGATGACATCACTTCAAGCTCTGCGGCAAACTTCTTGTACCAGAATGCCTCCTTCGCATCTTCCGATGTAGCAATATACTCTGCCCCCATGGTGGAATCAGTAATCACCGTCTGTTTGGAACTCTTCCAGCTAACTGCACCATCATTGCAAATGAACAGACTTCTAGATGTCGACTCTCGATCATCTATATCAGATATAAAGTCTGAGTCTATAAATCTCTGAACCTGGAGTTCTCCATTCCCAAAGACTAGAAACATATCCTTAGTCCTTCTTAAGTACTTAAGGATACATTTCACAGAAATCCAGTGCTCTTCGTCTGGATTCGACTGATATCTGCTTGTGACACTCACAGCATGGGCTATATCAAGTCGTGTACATAGCATGGCATACATGAGGCTTCCTATTTTCGAAGCATAAGGATCTTGCTCATGCGTTCAATCTCCTCAGGTGTGCTAGGGCACATCTTCTTGGAGAGATGAATGCCATGTCTAAAAGGTACTAAACCTCTTTTGGAGTTTTTATGCACATCTTTTGTGAGAGTCCTAGCATCCTATTTGGTCTATCTCTATAGACCTTAATACCCAGTATAAAGGATGCCTCTCCTAGATCTTTCATAGAGAACTCCTTAGACAACCATATTTTGACTGAGGTCAATATGGAAATATCATTCCAATTAGGAGGATGTCATCTACGTACAGTACGAGAAAGACAACTGTGCTCCCACTGATCTTATTGAACACACATGGTTCCTCCTCATTCTTGATGAAACCAAATATTTTGTTCACATTATTGAAATGAGTATTCTAGCTCTGAGATGCTTGCTTAAATCCATAAATTGACCTTTATAGCTTGCAGATCTTGTGATCATCATCACTGGACCTATCTTTGCAGCTAGCTCTACATTTTCATCTGCACCTATCTTTCTCTTGAAGATCCATTTACACCTAATAGGTACAATACCTTCAGGTGGATCTATCAAAATCCAGACTTGGTTTAAGTGCATCGAGTCAATTTCTGATCTCATTGCCTCTAACCATTTCTCGGAGTCGATATCTGATATCGTCTCATCATAGGTCTTGGGGTCATCACCATGAGCCCCATTTTCTGTGAAGAATATTTTATCTACTTCCTCTTGTATAGTACCTAAGTACCTTTCAGGAGGATGAAAAACCCTAGTCGATCTACGAGGTGGAAGAGGTTGTGTTAGGACTGTTCTAATTGATTTGGTTCCTCAGGTTCCTTAGCTTGTTGCTCTTGGGAGACATTCTCCTTGAGCTTAATTATTCTTTCGATGCCACTATCTTGAATAAATTATTTTTCAAGAAACATAGCATGTCGATTCACAATCACATTGTGATCTTCTGGAATATAGAAATAGTATCCTAATGACTCTTTAGAATATCCTATGAACCGAGCTCTAAAAGATCTGAACTCTAACTTGTCCGTCTGCTGTCTCTTGATATGAGTCAGACAATCCCAAATTCTGAGATGACTCAGACTTGGCTTCTTACCATGCTATATCTCATACGGTGTGATAGGAACGGTTATAGAGAAATCCTATTCAATACATATTGCTATCTTGAGACAATGTCCCCAAAGAAACTCAAGGAGGTCCGTGAAGCTCATCATGGAATGGACCATATCTAATAGGGTCCGATTCCTCCATTCTGAAACTCCGTTGAGTTGTGGCATTCCAGGTGGAGTCCATTGAGAGACTATGCCATTGTCCTTAAGATAGTCTAGGAACTCCCGACTAAGGTATTCGCCTCCTCGATCTGATCGAAGAACCTTAATGGGCTTTCCTATTTATTTTTCTATCTCATGTCTGAATTCTTTGAACTTTTCAAAGGCTTCAGACTTGTGTTTCATTAGAAATACATACCCATACCTAGACATATCATCGATGAAGGTAATGAAGTAGACATAGTTGCCTCTAGCTGGCACATCAAATGGGCTGCACACATCTGTATGTACTAGGGCAAGTAGGTCTGTGACCCTTTCCCCATGTCCTGTAAAAGGGAGCTTGGTCATTTTGCCTTGAAGGCATGATTCACAAACTGGATATGACTCGAAAGTCAACGGACTCAATAGCCCGGATTTCTTCAATTTGTTATCCTGTCTTCCGCTATATGATCTAGCCTTAGGTGCCATAGATACCAATCATTTAGACTATCTTTAGGCCTTTTAATTCCTATGGCATTCACATTTTGCTCGATATGAAATACAAATACATCAATATATAGCTGATAGAGACTATTAATAAAAAAATCATTTGTAACTTTATTATTTTCATAAAATATATTACAATGATTCTTATGAAAGCTAATCACATAGCCATCTTGTGCTAAACATGAAATAGAAATCAAATTCCTGCTTGCTGCAGGCACATAATAACAATCTCTAAGAACTAAATCTAATCCTAACAGTAATCGCAGAGAGTAGGTTCCCACGGCCACAGCAGCAACTCTTGCTCCATTCTCGATGCGTAGGATCACATCCCCATCCCTCAGCCTCCTGCTCTCCTCAAGATCCTGCATAGAAGTGCACAAATGAGCACTAGAACCAGAGTCAAGTACCCAACTGGATGCAGAGGAATTCGGAAGATTAGATTCTATAACGAGCATACATCTAGAAGGACCATCTTCTTGTTCTTCAGAGTGGCCAGGTACTGAGGACAGTTTCATTTTCAATGGCCGTCTGAATTATATTGAAAACTGTTGGGTGTAAAACCCCCCCAGCCGAAGTTCATGTCAGGAGTGACCCCTCGGGGATTCTACCGGCATCCGACCTACGGGAGCCGGACTCCATCTCCGACTTCAGCAGCAGGAAGACTTCGTCCGGACTCCTACGGGAGCCGGACTTCGTCTCCGACTCCAACTACAGGAAGGCTACGCCCGGACTCCTACGGGAGCCGGACTCCGTCCCCGACTTCAGCAGCAGGAAGACTTCGTTCGGACTCCTACGGGAGCCGGACTTCATCTCCGACTCCAACTACAGGAAGGCTACGCCCGGACTCCTACGGAAGCCGGACTCCATCCCCGACTTCAGCAGCAGGAAGACTTCGTCCGGACTCCTACGGGAGCCGGACTTCGTCTCACTCCAACTACAGGCAGGCCTCGTCCGGACTCCTACGGGAGCCGGACTCCGCCCACAACTTCAATCACAGGTAGGCTTCGTCCGGACTCCTACGGGAGCCGGACTCCATCTCCAACTTCGACTGCAGGAAGACTTCGTCCGAGCTCCTACGAGAGCCGGACTTCACCTCTGACTCCAGCTACAGGTAGACTTCGTCCGGACTCCTACGGGAGCCGGACTCCGCCCACAACTTCAATCATAGGTAGGCTTCGTCCGGACTCCTATGGAAGACGGACTCCGTCTCCAACTTCGACTGCAGGAAGACTCCGTCCGAGCTCCTACAGGAGCCAAACTTCGCCTCTGACTCCAGCTACAGGTAGGCTTTGTCCGGGCTCCCACGGGAGCCAGACTTCCACCCTGAACTCCTGCTGAAGGTCTCGGCCGAGATTTCTCGACAAATGATCCCCATCCGGACTTCTGCGGAAATCAGACTCCAACCGAACTTCGACCGACAAGTCTGGATCCTCTGGCAGGCCGCAGTAATGGCCACGACTCTGCTCCACTCCCTGCGGCGGACCTATGCGGCTCCATCACTCCCTGGCAGGCCGCACTAACGGCCACGACTCTGCTCCACTCCCTGCGGCGGATCCTACACGGCTCCACCACTCCCTGGCAAGTCACGACAACGAACGCCACTCCACTCCCCGCAACTGATTCCACGTGGCGAGCCATGGTGACAGCCACAACTCCACCCCATTACTCTTCATGATAAATTCCTCCTGACCCCGTACGGCCCACAACGAGGCGATCATAAACAGTCGCTATCAATCCTTTGCTCCCCCTGTCTATAAAAGGGGGACCCAGATACGTTATTCTGTAGGCTCTATTTTCTATCCCAAAATTCTACTAAAATTTTCATTCGAGCACTCCATTCTTGTTGAGGCAGAGAGCTGACTTGAGCGTCGGAGGGTCTTGCCGGAGCAACCCCACCTCCGGTTTAGACTTCTTTTGTAGGTCCCGACGGCGACCGTGACTCCCTCGACTCCAGCTTCTCCAGCGCAGGCGGATTTTTGCACCAACATGATTGGCGCTAGAGGAAGGGACTGTGTCTTCGCAGTACCCTTGTTCTTAAAGGAGCGCTCAACGAGATCACCTCCGGTCATCTTTTTCGGCATCTTCTCCTCCTTCCCCCACTAGATTCTCGCCTGATGCCTTCTCGCGAAGCATCCACACGGCGACCCACGGCCTCCGCGGTCAGATCTCAGGCTTCGGCCTCACCTCCAGTTTTCCAGGCCCCACATCCTCCGACAATGGCCGCCGGCATGGAGCAGTCGGACAATCGGCCTCCGACGGATTTCGCCAACACCATCTCGAAAGAATCCCGATGGAGAGCGACCGGCGTATTGGCCGGACTTCCCAAGCGGCAAAAGATCGAGGAATCCATGACTTTCACCGAAGAAGATGCTTAGGGAGTTCAATTTCCTCATAACGATGCGGTTGTAGTTTCCTTGAATATAGCTAATTACGACGTCTGCCGCATTCTTGTCGACAATGGAAGTTCGGCCGATATTTTGTTCTACGATGCCTTCTCAAGAATGTCCATCCTTGACGGCCATTTGAGGCCGATTAGCTCTCCTCTAATAGGGTTTACCGACGATGCTGTCCTGATGGAGGGAGTGATAACTTTGACTGTAGCTGCAGGTCGATATCCAAGACAATCCAAGGCTCTGATGAATTTCCTGATGGTGAAGGCGCCGTCAACCTACAACGCGATCCTCGACCGACCTGGCCTCAATGCTCTCCGAGCCGTCATGTCAACCTACCATTTGAAGTTGAAATTCCCTACCAACCAGGGGATTGGAGAGGTCAGAGGAGACCAAGCCCTGGCCAGACACTACTACAACATAGCCTTGCAAAGAAGCAACCAATCCGACCCCTGTCCAGTTGATGGGCTGGATGCCCGCGACGACCTCACTGAGGAGAGGGGCGGCCCAATCGAAGATCTAGTTTCGATCCCTTTGAACGACGGGAATGCGGAGCATGTGGTGAAGATCGGCTCCAACCTAGGGGAAGAGGTGCGGACGCATCTCATCGATTTTCTACGAAAGAATGCGGATGTTTTCGCTTGGGTTCCAGCATACATGCCGGGGATTGATACAGAAGTCATGGAGCACCGCCTGACCGTCGATCCCAAGCATTGACCGACGAAAGAGAAAATCCGAGGTCATGCACTAGAGAGGCAGAAAGCGATAGCCGAGGAAGTGGACTAACTCCTGAAAGTCGGATTCATTAGGAAAGTCAATTATCCTGACTGGATTTCCAACGTTGTCCTAGTCAAAAAGGCAAACGGCAAGTGGAGGATGTGCATAGACTTCAAAAAGCTGAATAAAGCCTGCTCAAAGGACAGCTACCCTCTGTCCAGAATTGATCAACTGGTGGACGCGACCTCGGGCCATGAGCTCCTCATCTTATGGATGCATTCTCCGACTATAATTAAATCAGGATGGTGCCGGAAGATGAAAAAAAGACTGCTTTCATTACTAACCGTGACCTTTACTGTTACAGGGTCATACCTTTCGGCCTCAAAAATACAGGCGCAACCTACCAACAGCTGGTGAACAAAATCTTCAAGGAACAGATTGGCCGCAATATGGAGGTCTACGTGGACGACATGCTCGTGAAAAGCAAATCTTCCATGAACCACGTCGTCGATCTCGAGAAGGCCTTCGATGCCCTCCGAAAAAATAAGATGAAGCTGAACCCGACTAAATGTGCTTTCAGAGTGACCTCGGGGAAGTTCTTGGGCTTTATGGTATCGGGACGCGGAATCAAAGCCAACCTAGAGAAAATTTGCGCCATCCAAGAGATGGCCGCCCCAGAGTCGATAAAAGAGGTTCAGCACCTTACAGGGAGGGTAGCAGCCCTGAATCGCTTTGTCGCGAGGTCGGTCGAACGGCACTTACCCTTCTTCCAAACCCTCAAGCGGTCGAAGAACTTTTGTTGGAACCCTGAGTGCCAACAGGCGTTCGAAGAACTAAGGAGCTACCTCGGCTCACCTCTGCTGTTGGCGAAGCCAGAGCTTGGAGAGGAACTATTTTTATACCTGGCGGTCTCTCCCATGGCTCTCGCGGCAGTCCTTGTCAAGGAAGAAGCAAAAGTCCAACGGCCGATCTACTACGTCAGTGGCGCGTTGAGAGACGCTGAGATCAGGTATACTAAATTAGAAAAACTGACTTACGCCCTATTGATTGTAGCCCGGAGGCTCCGACCCTACTTTCAAGGGCACACCGCAACGCTGCTCACCGACTGTTGCCCAGCTATGCAACCCAAGAGGGGGGGGTGAATTGGGTTTCTAAAAAATTTTAAGCTCAACAGATACTTATGAAGAACAAAATAAAGACTTTAATTCAATATTAATTCTCTAAGGCAGGAATGCAAGAATATAATAAAGAAATAAAGTGAAGAGATAAAGCACACCACAAACACAAGGATTTATAGTGGTTCGGTGCTAACCTTGCACCTACATCCACTCCCCAAGATCCTACTTGGGAATTTCAATCCACTATCCTTTGTATTCAACCCGAATACAAAACGTCGGAAACTCCGACACTAGCTATCCCAAGCTAGATCACTTGTTTTCCGGGTACAAGTAAACCCAAAACACTCCGATTTCAGGTTCGGATCAACCTTTTCTTATTTTGGAAATCCTCCAAAAATAAGAACAAAAACTCACAAAGAGTTAAAAAATTTTGAGCACGGATTAATACAATAACAGCTCCTTAAATGAGCGAATATAATAATAAAAGCTTTACTCAAATGAAGAACCCCTTTTTTGGATTTTCTCAAAGTGGATGAACGCTTGAATGCTTGAGAAGAGGTTGATTGTTGATTGAAGATCTCTTGAAAGCTTTGAACGATCTCTAGATCAAGGTTGAAACAATAGGCGTGAAGAATTCTCTCCTTGAAAGCTCTTGCTTTTCTCTTTCACACTCTCTCTGGTATATTGTGGATCCTCTCTCTTTTTCTTTTTGGATTTTTCGTTGATCTCAGGCTTTTTCTTGCAAATTTCGGATCCTCTCTTCTGTTCTTCTCTCTTTGATCTGCCGATTGATCTTCTTGTTTTTCTCTCCAATTTGATCTGCTATTTAAACTGCAATTTCTTTCACCATTTCAAGCATTTTGTAGCATTAGAAGCAAGAGAAAATAATTTAGGTAGATAAAGAGCCGTTAGAGCAATTTTAGGAAGCATAAATGGCAATTAAAACGGGCAAAAAAATAGCCGTTGCTGACATTTCCCGTCGCAGGGGTCGACTCATGAGTCGACTCATGCTTCAGGGGTCGACTCATGAGTCGACCTCTGTTGCAAAAACCAGACAATGCGTTTCTGGAAATTCTTGGCTCAAATTAGCAGGGGTCGACTCATGCCTTGTGGGTCGACTCATGGGTCGACTCACAGGTCATGCCAAGCCAGAAAACTAGCGTGCCAAGGAGAATTTTTGCGTGCCAATCAGCTCACAGTGCCATGAGTTGACTCATGAGTCGACTCATGCACTTTAAACCTTCATAACTTCAAAAATATAAGTCCAAACACAATAAAATTTTCACCAATAGATTTCAAATCATTTGTTCTACCAAATGGTACTATCAAATCAAGATTTTAGTGAAATTATGATTTTGTCTTTGAAGAACATAAGGACTTTTTCATTTTAAAATTATTTGTATCCCTTCAATCTGCTTTGTAATTATCAAAATCAATCTAGGAGCAACAATCTCCCCCTTTTTGATGATGACAAAATATTTGAACAAAAATATTTATGTTAATGCATTAATTTCAAAAGAATCCATTATAGGTGTATATGCTTGAAAAGAGTATGATTCTTTTGGCATGTAATATAAATGCAAAAATAGTTTGTCCTTTTTCTTATAGATTTGAAAAGGATATTAGATCATTTTGAGTTTAAGATATATCAGAGCAAGAGAAGAGAAATAAATTTTGCAATGTATCAGAGCAAAAAAAATAATTTTTACAATGATATTAGAAAAGATTTTATAATGTATCAGAGCAAGAAAATTTTATAATATATCAGAAAAAATTTTACACTGTATTAGAGCAAATGTCAGAGAAAATTTCACACTGTATCAGAGCAAATGTCAGAGAAAATTTCACACTGTATCAGAGCAAATGTCAGAGAAAATTTCACACTGTATCAGAGCAAATGTCAGAAAAAATTTCACACTGTATCAGAGCAAATGTCATAATTTATCAGAGAAACCTTCACACTGTATCGGATTAAATTTTATCATGTATCAGAGCAAGTTAAAAGAAATTGTAGGGTGTATCAGAGTAAAATAAATTTCTTAAGATGTATCAAGGTGAATAAAATTTCAAAAGATGTATCAGAGCAAGTTTGAATTTTGAAATATATCAGAGCATATAAAAAAATACTTATTTGCATTGTACTTATGATTTTGCTTTTGATGGATGGCTTTTTGTTTAAGTTCTGTCTAATACCAAATTTCGATACCAAATTTCTCAAAGTTTTGTTTAATCTTTCAATCCTTGTTTTTGTTTAATTTCTCCAATATTTATTTAATTTCTCCAATATTTGTTTTAATCTTCCAATCTTTGTTTTTGTTTAATTTCTCCAATATTTATTTAATTTCTTCAATATTTGTTTTAATCTTTCAATCTTTATTTTTGTTTAATTTCTCCCTCTTTTTTTCATAATTTAGGGTTTTGCTTTTTGTCTAATTTTAATTTTTGTTTTTGTTTAATTTCTTCCCCTTTTTGACATCATCAAACATAGTTAACTCTTCCTTTTCTTTTTCTGAAATATTCTTTATTTTCTTCCTCTTTAGAGTTTTTCACAGATGTTTGCTCCCCCTTAATATAGCAATTATCAACAGTAAACAACAACAAGGAGAAGACAATATTTCAACAAGAAGAAAATATATAACCAAAATATGATCATTACAAAGAGGTAGAAATATAGGTAAAAGATGATTCCATTAATATCATAATTGTTTCAATACATAGTTCTTAAAAAATAAAATTCAACCAGCTAATTGTCAATACATGGCCCCGAGGTGTAGATCCTAGAACAAGACACTAACACCTAGGATCTAGTAAAGATCAAGATAAGTCAATGATCGGAGTCATCAGATATAGGGTGAGGAGATGATGGATCAGAAGTGCGTCCTCTACCCCGTCTGCCTCTGCCACGAGTAGGAGAGCGAGATGAACTGGGTGGCTGAGAATGCTGAGATGCTAGGGCTGATACCATGAGTCTGATAGAATCAAGTACGTTCAGTGCTCTGGAAACAGATTGAAGTAGAGCAGTGAACTGGGTGGTAGCATGCTCACTCGATCCTCGGATCTCTTTCCTCAGTAATTCATATCCACCTTCTAGTGCTCCTCTGAGCCTGCCAGCCTCTGTAGTGAGGTCTGTGACCTCAATAGTAGACTCCTGTGGCTGGGGATGGGCCAATGCAAGGACTTGCCCCTGCAAGTCAAGAACTCTGCCAGTCAGTCTCCAGACTGTGTCCTCAAGCTGCTGTATCCTGACGGACTGATCTGAAATCATCTGAAATACAGTGAAGATGTGGGGAGTAATGGTCTGATCAGAAGAGGTAGCTCCAGGTGCAAAAGAAGTACTACCCCACTGACTAGACAGCAAAGAAGCCACACGCTGTGAAATATGCTCGATCTGATCGTCAGCCAGTCTGAACTCTGAATGAGGTGCTCTGCTCTCTGGCTGATGCACTGGTGTGGGCATCCTAGTAAACTCAGAAGGGCCAGCCTCAGTATCAGGAATGAACTGGGTATCTGGTGAAGCTGCCCTGAAATCATGTACAGGAGAAGATGGACCTTCTTCTTCTACTCTGCCTTCAGTTCTATCTTCAGCTCTTTCCTCAACTCTCTCCTCAGCTCTTTCTTCAGAGCCCTTGATCCAACCACCAACAGTCTTTGTAATTCCCATTCGGTGCAGGCTGTGTTGGTTGAAAGTGTCCACATGTGAGAGCTTGGTAGCAGCCTCTCCCTCACAACTAACTCCAAACCTCCTAAATACTCTGGTAAGGGCCATACCATAAGGCAAGTGTGCCTTGGATCTATTCAAAGTTTCTCTCATGGCCTCTATCATAAGTGCAGGGAGGTTCAAGGGGGTCTGAGTGATGACATGAAACATGATACATACATCTCTGCCAGACAGTAGATCATGCCTACCACTCCTAGGAAAGAATAGCTTTGTTACAATCTGATGCAGGACCCTCATCTCAATGGATAATAGCTTTGCTTCCAATTTGTTTAAACTTCCTGAAAAAGCTTCTCCTAAGATAATTCTGATCCCTTCTTCTTTAATTGGGAGTTCCATATATGAGTATCCTTCACTAGGCAACTGAAGTATTTCTTCCAATATCCTAGAATCCAAGCATATGTCAATCCCCTTGACAGTTGAAGTCACTGACCCGTTTCCATAATGTAGGTTCTGGTAGAACTCTCTGACTAGATCAACATAGGTGACTTCCTTAAGAGAGCAATAAAGTTTCCATCCTTGATTTTTTATCTTACTTGCAAAAGTAAAGCCTTCTTTCTCAAAGAACCGAAAATCTATATTTTTCTCGGTTTCTACTTTTCTATCAGAAAGAGGATTTACACTGGGGCTTATGGAGGATTGAGAGGGACCTTGAGCAGGTACTGAAACTGGATCGGGAACACTGGAAGACTGAGCATGCCTTTTCTTTCGGACAATTTTCTCAGGCTCACGGATTGATTTCCTTCTTTGGGGAAGTTTCATCTTTGGAGCCATATCCAATAAAGTAGCAGACAAGAAGACTTGAATTGAGTGGAGGAGGGATCATAAGAGAGTGACGAAGGATTTTGGTGGAGAAAAGAAGTGGATTTTGGAAGTTCGGTAAAGTGCTAGGGCACGTTCCAACCGCGCCAAGCAAAGCGAGAAAGCACAGAAAATCCTTTTGAAGGAGGCGATTTTTGGTGGAGAGGAGGAGGGAGAATTGCCTCAGAATTGATCCTTGGATTTGGAGCAAGAAAGAGTTGGAAAGAACGGCTTTCGGAAGGAAGACGATGAGAAGATGAGTCGTCTCACAAACAGGGTTCCCGTTTAAAAACAATGAGCCCGTGGGAAGTTTGTGGGATTTACAAGTTTGCCATTGAGTCGACTCATGGGGGTCAACTCATGAAGTTTAGAAATTCAGGAAAAATACAAATAAATTCCAGAAAAATTTGAAATTTTGAGTGAAGGAATTTTGCTTAATAATAAGTTTTTAGAGTGATAAATCTGAGCTTTTGGGACCAGGATAGATGTTGAAAATTGAGCTCTAAGAGTTTTTGACATCTATTCTTTGGAAATTGAGAAATTTCAGACAAATGGATCTAGAATTCCTAGATTTCTCCTAATTTCACAGAATCTATCCTCACTAAGGGCCTTTGTAAAGATATCGGCTAATTGATTTTCAGTGCAAATATATTCAAGAATTATATTTTTGTTTTGAACATGTTCTCTTATGAAATGATGTCTTATTTCAATATGTTTAGATTTTGAGTGTTGAATTGGATTTTTAGATAGATTTATGGCACTTGTATTATCACATTTTATTGGTGTTTCATTAAGTTTGATTCCAAAATCTTCAAGTTGTTGCTTAATCCACAAGATTTGAGCACAACAACTTCCGGCTGCAATGTATTCGGCCTCAGCCGTAGACAGTGCCACCGAATTTTGTTTCTTGCTAAACCATGAGATTAGGTTTACTCCAAGAAATTGGCAAGTTCCACTTGTGCTTTTTCTATCTAATTTACATCCAGCAAAATCAGCATCTGAATATCCTAATAAATTAATTTGTGAGTCCTTAGAGTACCATAACCCTATAGTTTGTGTACCATTTAAGTATCTAAGGATTCTTTTAACAGCATTCAAATGAGATTCCTTAGGATTAGATTGATATCTTGCACATAAGCAAACACTAAACATGATATCATGCCTACTTGCAGTTAAATACAATAATGAGCCAATTATACCTCTGTAGTATTTTAAGTCTACGCTTTTACCTTCATCATCCTTGTCAAGCTTACTTGAGGGACTCATTGGTGTGCCAATTGGTTTGCAGTTCTCTATTCCAAATCTTTTGAGTAGTTCCTTGGTGTACTTGCTTTGGGTGATGGAGATTCCCTCTTTTGATTGTTTGATTTGGAGTCCGAGAAAGAAAGTGAGTTCTCCCATCATGCTCATCTCGAACTCTCCCTGCATAAGCTTAGCAAAGTCTTGACAAAGGGATTCATTAGTAGACCCAAAAATTATGTCATCAACATAAATTTGTATAATTAGCATATCATTTTTATTTCTTTTAATAAATAGAGTTGTATCTACATTACCTCTTGAAAAACCATTATTCATTAGAAATTTGCTTAGCCTTTCATACCATGCTCTAGGTGCTTGTTTTAATCCATATAAAGCTTTATTTAATCTAAAGACATGATTAGGAAAAGCATGATTTTCAAATCCAGGGGGTTGTTCTACATATACTTCTTCAGAAATATATCCATTTAAAAATGCACTTTTAACATCCATTTGAAATAGTTTGAATTTCATAAAGCAAGCATATGCAAGTAGAAGTCTAATAGCTTCTAATCTAGCAACAGGTGCAAAGGTTTCATCAAAATCAATTCCTTCTTCTTGATTATATCCCTTAGCAACCAGTCTTGCTTTATTTCTAATTACATTACCATGCTCATCTAATTTGTTTCTAAAGACCCATTTTGTTTCAATTATTGAGTAATCTTTAGGTCTTGATACTAAGGTCCAAACATTATTTCTTTCAAATTGATTAAGTTCCTCTTGCATAGCATTAATCCAATTATGATCATTTTCAGCCTCTTCAAAAGTTTTAGGTTCAAGTTGAGATACAAATGCACAATGATTAAGTACATCTCTAAGTGAAGAACGTGTTTTTACCCCATGCATAGGATCACCAATTATTAACTCCTTAGGGTGGTTGTGAACATACCTCCATTCCTTGGGTAGGTCATTTGTACCTTGAGGTTGTTCTTGAATTTCTTCACCTTTCTCATTTTGTTCGTCTTCTTGATCCTTGTCTTTTGGTGTTGCTGAGTCTTTCAGAGTGATCTCCTTCATACCTTCTATTAGTGGCTCTGCATCATCAACACCCTCATTCTTCCTTGAAGGAAGATCGTTAGATTCATCAAAAATAACATGTATGGACTCCTCAACTACTAAAGTTCTTTTGTTGAAAACTCTAAATGCTTTACTAGTGGAGGAATAACCTAGAAAGATTGCTTCATCTGATTTTGCATCAAATTTACCAAGTTTTTCTTTGCCATTATTTAATACAAAACATCGGCAACCAAAAATATGAAAATATGCAATATTTGGTTTTCTTCCTTTCCAAAGTTCATAGGGGGTTTTCTTTAAAAATTGTCTAATTAAAGCACGATTTAAAATGTAACATGCTGTGTTAATAGCTTCCGCCCAAAAATATCTTGGAAGGTTGCTTTCACAAAGCATGGTACGGGCCATTTCTTCTAAGGTTCTGTTTTTCCTTTCTACTACCCCATTCTGTTGGGGTGTCCTAGGAGCAGAGAAGTTATGGCCAATTCCATTTTCATCACAAAAATTTTCAAAATCTTGATTTTCAAATTCAATTCCATGATCACTTCTAATATTTTGAATTGAAAACCCTTTTTCATTAGAGACTTTTCGATGAAATTTAGTGAAAATATGAAAAGTTTCATTTTTGTGAGCTAAAAAGAAAACCCAAGTAAAACGAGAGTAATCATCTATTATTACAAATCCATATCGTTTTCCTCCTAGACTAGTGGTTCTAGTTGGTCCAAATAAATTCATATGTAAGAGCTCTAAAGGTCTAGAAGTTGAAACAATATTTTTGGGTTTAAATGATACTCTAGTTTGTTTACCTAATTGGCATGCATCACAAATTCTATCCTTTTCAAAATTCAGTTTTGGCAAACCGAGAACTAAATCCTTTTTAATTAATTTTGAGAGAGAATGCATGCTAATGTGTGCAAGTCTACGATGCCACAGCCAACTAGTCTCATTTATTTTAGCATTTAAAGAAACTAGGCATTGCATGTCTAATTTTGTTAAATCATTCAAGTCTACCATATAAACATTGCCATGCCTATGTCCTATAAATTTAATGCCATCGTTAATAGGACTCGTCACAATGCAAACAGATGATTCAAAACTTACTTTATACCCTTTATCACAGAATTGACTAATGCTAAGTAAGTTATGCTTTAAACCTTTAACTAATAAAACATTCTCAATGTATTTGGAGGGAGTGATACCAATGTTACCTATCCCGATGATCTTTCCTTTGCCATTATCTCCAAAGGTGACCATCCCTCCATCCTTAGCATCAAGCGTGATGAATTGTGATTCATCACCAGTCATGTGTCTCGAGCATCCACTGTCAAGATACCATTTTCTGTTTCCTTCTTGGGATGCTAGACACACCTGCAAGCAAAGGTCACGTTTCTGTCTTAGGTACCCAAGCTTTCTTGGGTCCTTTCAGGTTAGTCAGAATGGTTCCTTTTGGAACCCATATTTTCTTTGTGTTTGCATATTTGTTAATAAGACATGTGTATGATTTATGTCCTATTCTTCCACATTTAAAACAAGTAATATTTATAGACTTGTTACTTGAATAATTTACATAAATATCTTTCAGAAATTTTTGTTTCTTCAGGGGTTTATAACCAAGTCCAGCCTTATCATATATAGCTTTCTAATTTTCAAGGATCATATTTAGTTTGTTTGAACTTAAGGTGAACTTATCTACTATAGATTTCAGCTTGTTCATTTCATCCTTTAAGTTTTGATTTTCTTGAATCAAGGTGAATTTTTCAATTGAAAGATTTTCAGCTTGTTTCACTAAGGACTGATTTTTTAATTTCAGCTCTTTGTTTTTCTTCCCTAGTTTCTTTAATTCATCAATTGAATCATAGAATGCTTCATGCAATTCTTCAAAAGTAAATTCACTAGTGGATTCAGAAGTTACCTCATTTTCGTGTGCCATCAGGCACAGGTTGGCTTGTTCTGTTGAGGTTTTCTCGTCGGAGCTTGAGTCATCACTCGCACTCCAGGTCGCCATCATTGCCTTCTTTTTGAACTTCTTTGGACCTTTCTTCAATTGTGGACATTCGGATCTGAAATGTCCTGGCTTCTTGCACTCATAGCATATAGGGGGTTGATCTTTCTCCTTTTCTTTGCTTTGATCCCCTTTTGTGAATTTCTTTCTCATCCCCTGTTTCCTTTTTCTTAGAAACTTCTTAAATTTTCGGGTGATGAGAGCCATCTCTTCATCCTGATCTTCATCTTCAGAGTCATCCGTTTCATAATCAGGCGAAGTTGTGGATTTGAGGGTAATGGTTCTTTTCTTTTTGACTTCATCCTCTTGATGTTGCTTCATGCTAAGTTCATGAGTCATCAAGGATCCAAGAAGCTCTTCTAGAGGTAGAGTGTTCAAGTCCTTTGCTTCTTGGATGGCAGTCACCTTGGCTTCCCAAGTTCTTGGCAGTGACCTGAGAATCTTCCTTACAAGTTCACTATTAGTATAAGATTTGCCAAGACTCTTTAAACCATTGATTATATCAGTAAAACGAGTAAACATAGCAGTTATGGACTCATCATGCTCTATTTTGAACAATTCATATTTATGTACAAGCATGTTTATTTTAGACTCTTTTACTTGATTTGTTCCCTCATGGGTGACTTCTAACCTATCCCATATTTCTTTAGCAGATGCACAAGTAGAAATGCGATTGAATTCACTAGCATCTAGTGCACAATAAAGAACATTCATGGCTTTGGCATTTAATTGTGCCAATTTCTTGTCAACCTCATCCCATTCTTTCTCGGTTTTGGTTGACTCCTCACCATCTATAATCTTGGTGGGTGTGTGAGGACCATTCACTATGATACTCCACATATCATAGTCGAGTGCTTGTATGAAAATCTTCATCCGAGCTTTCCAATAGGTATAATTAGACCCATTGAAAAGTGGAGGTCGGTTTGTTGATTGCCCCTCGGCTAGAGAAGTACCAACATGGGTTGCCATAGATCTTTGGCTCTTTGATTATTAGATCAAAGAAGGGCTAGAGCACTGGCTCTGATACCACTTGTTGTCCAGCTATGCAACCCAAGAGGGGGGGGTGAATTGGGTTTCTAAAAAATTTTAAGCTCAACAGATACTTATGAAGAACAAAACAAAGACTTTAATTCAATATTAATTCCCTAAGGCAGGAATGCAAGAATATAATAAAGAAATAAAGTGAAGAGATAAAGCACACCACAAACACAAGGATTTATAGTGGTTCGGTGCTAACCTTGCACCTACATCCACTCCCCAAGATCCTACTTGGAAATTTCAATCCACTATCCTTTGTATTCAACCCGAATACAAAACGTCGGAAACTCCGACACTAGCTATCCCAAGCTAGATCACTTGTTTCCCGGGTACAAGTAAACCCAAAACACTCCGATTTCAGGTTCGGATCAACCTTTCCTTGTTTTGGAAATCCTCCAAAAACAAGAACAAAAACTCACAAAGAGTTAGAAAATTTTGAGCACAGATTAATACAATAACAGCTCCTTAAATGAGCGAATATAACAATAAAAGCTTTACTCAAATGAAGAACCCCTTTTTCGAATTTTCTCAAAGTGGATGAACGCTTGAATGCTTGAGAAGAGGTTGATTGTTGATTGAAGATCTCTTGAAAGCTTTGAACGATCTCTAGATCAAGGTTGAAACAATAGGCGTGAAGAATTCTCTCCTTGAAAGCTCTTGCTTTTCTCTTTCACACTCTCTCTGGTATATTGTGGATCCTCTCTCTTTTTCTTTTTGGATTTTTCATTGATCTCAGGCTTTTTCCTGCAAATTTCGGATCCTCTCTTCTGTTCTTCTCTCTTTGATCTGCCGATTGATCTTCTTGTTTTTCTCTCCAATTTGATCTGCTATTTAAACTGCAATTTCTTTCACCATTTCAAGCATTTTGTAGCATTAGAAGCAAGAGAACCCTGCTGAAGTGACCAACAGAACCCTGCTGCAAGGGATCAAGACAAGGCTCGAAAAGGTGAAGAAAACTTGGGCAGACGAACTTTATCATGTGCTGTGGGCGTATCGAACTACCCAAAGACTGCCCACGGGGGAGACCCCCTTTGCTTTAGCCTTCAGAATGGAGGCTGTTATCCCAATTGAGCTTAAACTCCCATCGGCACAAGTCGTGGCATTCAACGAACATCATAATTCGCAAGGTTTTAAAGCCAACCTCGACTTACTGGAAGAAAAGCGGGAGGTAGCTTAAGTTCGGATGGCAGCCTACAGATAGAAAGTCGCCCGCTATTACAATTCTCGGGTCAAGAATAAAGTCTTTAGAGCAGGAGATCTAGTGCTTCGACGAGCCGCTGTCTCGCAACCTCAGGATCGAGGGAAGCTCGCCCCAAACTGGGAAGGCCCGTATGAAGTCAAAGAAGTAGTCCGGCCCGAAACTTATTACCTCAAGGAGCTCGGAGGAGCAGACCTCCCACGGCCATGGAGCTCGAAAAACTTACGAATGTATTACCGATAACTTTATTTTAAATAAAAGTTGCATATCTACATGTCTCCTCTCTTGGCACAAGCCTATATCGACAGGACAGTCAAAAAACCGTGTCGGAAGCGGGAGGAGAACTTCGTCTCGATAAAGTCGAAGGCCCGATTCTCTTTAGACCGAATGGGGGGAGAGGCCAACCAATGCCCATATGTGCCCCCACAGCCCTGTTAGGGACAGGAGGAGAACCTCGCCCTAACTTGAGCAAAGTCGAAGGCCTGGTTCTCTTTAAACCAGATGGGGAGAGAGGCCCTGCAACGCCCATATGTGCCCCCACAGCCCTGTTAGGGACAGGAGGAGAACCTCGCCCTAACTTGAGCAAAGTCGAAGGCCCGGTTCTCTTTAGACCGGATGGGGGGAGAGGCCAAGCAACGCCCATATGTGCCTCCACAGCCCTGTTAAGGACAGGAGGAGAACCCCGCCCTAACTTGAGCAAAGTCGAAGGCCCAATTCTCTTTAGATCGGATGGGAGGAAAGGCCCTGCAACGCCCATATGTGCCCCCACAGCCATGTTAGAAACAGGAGGAGAACCTCGTCCTAACATGAGCAAGGTCGAAGGCCTGGTTACACCTAGACCAGATGGAGGGAAAGGCCCAGCAGCGCCCATATGTGCCCCTACAGTCGCGTTAGGGACAAGAGGAGAACCTCATCCTAACCAGAGCTGAAACCTGTTACGACAGAAATAGGGGAAGAACCTCGTCCCGACACCAATTAAGGTCTGATCATTCAAGACTAGATGGAAAAAAGGGGACCTTCCAAGCAGCCCCTTTGCAAGAAGACTTCATCCGGACTCCTACGGGAGCCGGACTTCTCCCCCAACTCCAATTACAGGTAGGCTTCGTCCGGACTCCTACGGGAGCCAGACTTCGCCCCCAACTCCAATTGCAGGTAGACTCCACCCAGACTCCTACGGGAGCCGGACCTCGTCCCCAACTCTGGTTGCAGGAAGACTCTGCCCGGACTCCTACAGGAGCCGAACTCCCGCAACCCCACCAAGAGCAGAGGAAAAAATCCCACTCGAAAAAAAAAAGGGAAAAGGGGAGAGGAGTTAAAAAGGAAAGCGATGGACTACGTCAGCGACGAATGGAAAATAAACAGCATCAAAGATGCAGAGAACCTCATCTCAGCAGGGATTGGGGTTCTTATCAAGAACCCCAGCTTTCTCTCAACGCAAGTCCGAGATAAGACGACTTCCTCAGGGTGACGAGAAGCTCAGACCTCCGAGCTCGAGCCTTGATGGGGGGCGCCAAACCCGAGCGGCCCCAGGCAAATCTGCGGCCATGGACAAAAGGATGGGTCGATGCGATGGCAATCGGGTACCTCCGAACGACGCAAAGGCCGAAAGAAGCTCGGCAAGCGATAATTCAACACATGAGTAAAAGAGGTAGCAAAAAATTTCCTTCTCATATTATTTATTAAATATACATTATAGAGCCATTAAGGCTGAAGAAGAAGGATAACTGGAAAGGCAAGCCGACGTGGCAACAACCAGCAACCTCCGAACGACGTCAAAAAAAAAAAAAGAGAAAGAGAGAGAAGGGAATACAACAATAACAATGGTAAAGGAAAGAAGTTCGGCAGGCACCAATTCGACGCAGAGTGCGGACGAAGTAACAAAATCTCCTTCTCATTTTTCGATTAACAAGATGTACGTTACAAGACCCAGAGAGCCAAAAAAAGAAGACATTACTACAAGACTCGAAAGGAATACACCGGAGACCACTTCAAGCTGTCGACTTCTCTTCCCAATTCCGTCCTTCTCAGCAGTATTTTCCAGTGCGTGTGATAAACCTCTCGGCTTTCGCCCCCCGCCTCGTTCCACTCCATCGTCGAAACCCCAACCCAAGGGAGAAAAGGATGGGATAGAATTCAAGGGGCAGCGAAGGCAACGGCAGCGGCGACGATGACCTGCATCAAGAAGAACCGGAGGTACCCCGGAGGCTGCGATGGCGCCGGAGGCATGCGCCACCACCGTGTCCTCCACGACAACCACCGTCCAAGGTACTCTGACGAGGTCGGCATGTGCTACTTCCACCGTCCCCGCAACAAGTTCTACTGCCCCACCGTCGGCGCCGACCGCTTCTGGTCCCTCAGCCCCGACGACATCAAGAATCCTGCCACAGCTTGTGACGACAACTCTGCCCCCTTGACTGGTGTCACCCCGTTCAGCTACTCCAAAATTCTCGAGCGGAACGCCCTCACCGGTTGTCCCCGTTATTAAACCCCTATTGTTGAAGGAATTCTCCCTCGAGCCCCCTTTAAG
>NW_027332424.1:3113475-3224861 GCF_000442705.2 Elaeis guineensis
TTGAAATACAATGTGGACAACCTGATCAGAGTTGACAGTTGAACTCTGAGGTATCCTATGAGCATTTTGGTCAAGGGGATGAATTATATGAAAACTATATCCGCATGGGTTCTAAGGATGTTGTTCTACACATTCGACCTATCCGGCCATCGGGTACCATTACTAGATGGTCACTTCGATTGGTACAGAAATTTATTCCTGTGCTACCGACTTAGGTTTAGACCTATGAGGTCACACACATTAGAGTTTATGATCCGATCGGATGGTTGATCAACGATTAAGAATTGTTCTAGGTTAAACGATCAATATGATTGACATTTAACCTAGTGCAAGTGTTGCAGGAGGATCGATTAGCAATTCGATTGCTAATTGGCTTAATTTGATTAAGCCAATGAGCTGAGATTAAGTCTAATTGAATATGATTTAATTAGATTTAGTTTGGGCTTGATTGGATCAAGTCCAATTGGTTTATTGGATAAGCCAAGTGCAAGAAAAAACAAGTCCAAGTTCAATTAGGATTTAGATCAACCTAATTTCTAATTCGATTAAAAAATTAAATCAATTTAAATCTAATTTAATCTGATTAAATTATGTTCTTAATTGGGTTAAGACCTATTTTAATTGAGTTGATTTGGTTTTGGTTTGATTTGGTTTGAGAAATCAAATTTGAACAAGTCATAGATTGAACCCTAGTAAGATTAGGATTCCACCTTGCGCCACCTTAGCCCCCCACGCCACTCTCTCTTATTTTGTGCGACAAAACCTTCTCTCCAGGCCTTCACGCACACCCAAAGCTTTCCACTCTTTCTCTCTTATATGGAATGTGGTTGTGGACCAAGTCAAAGTAGGAATTAGTTTGGATTTCAAATTCTATGGGATAGAAGTTTAGGAAACCAAACTCTTTCCTTATGGCACTGATTTTATCTAGATTTTTTCTGAAATTTTTGTGGGTTTTATGGCACATATTATGCGTCTTTTGCTGATGGTCCATGGTAGAAAAAGAAGGAGGAGGCACCCAAGAATTGGGCACCCCTTGTCTTGCCCTGTTTGGATTTTTCTTGACTAGGTATTTGACTTAGACAAAGATTCTTTAAATCTCTGGATTTAAGATAAATTTCTTTTGAAAATTTTCATGGATTATAGAGCATTGAGAGACCTTTTGGGCATGTGAAAATCAGGGAGAAAGAGTATTGGGGTGTGGAGATATAATAGACACAAAACTAAGTATCTGGGTTAGAGCAAAGAGAAGAAGAAGAGGGTCTTCTTCTAGGGTTGCTGAGTTCACCTCTTCCCTTCCTCCATCTATGAGTTTTTTGAGAGTATCTCACATCTAAAACTCCTTCTCCTACTTCTCATCTTTGGAAGAGTCCAAATCAAGAAGAAAAAGATATCTGATCGACCATTGAAGAAGGATCAGTACAGTACTAGCATACTGTGCTGATTTTCTGGACCAGGACTTCTGATCGTGATTCGTGGGCTCGTGTGGATGACTCCTAGATGTCGGACGTATGTGTGGCTCACAATATCATCCTCAAGTTTGGATCAGTAAAGTTAGAACTTCTAACTTGCAAGGTAATAGATCTGATCTATTATATTTTACATACATTAGATGTAGTATAGAAATATATTGATATGATCAACATGTAGTTCTTGCTCTTTATATTTTAATTTTTGATTTAATGTCATGTAATAATTATGTAATAGGATCTTAAATTTAGGAATTCTCTGATTTTATAAGATAAATTTTGATTTATTTAGTCTTCCACTGCCTGATCTTGAAAAAATTTCAAGATCTAACCCTGAAACCCTAGATCTGGTTCCTTCAATTGGTATCAGAGCAAGGTTGTTTATTACATGATTATTTATACATGCTTAGATTATTTTTTAGATTAGATCTAATTTATAATCTGATTGTTAAATCTAAAATTAAAACTTTTAGATCAATCACGAACTGTAGGTTATCCTGCTGTAAGGTTTACCCCTCACAGTGCAAAGGTTGTCCTAGTTTGTGTAGATATATTTTTAATCATAAATTTGTTAGATATGATCTAGATTAAATTTATGATTTATTAGATTTAAAATATATTTAAATTTAAAATAAAATCTCTTTGTTAATAATTTCCGTGCAAAGAACCATTGGCAGTTCTGCTGAAACATGTCGGGCTGGCTCAGGGTTTTATCGAGCCATTTTAGTGCTGATTCGAGCCGACTCTCTCGGATAGACAGAACTGATGCTCGGGCGAAATATCGTCGAGCCAGCTTGATTTTAATGAAGAGCTAGCTCGACCATTATATATTTGTTTGAAAATTTGTGCAGTTTAAAGTTGAAATTATTTCAATTAAATAAATCTGTTTAGATTAGATCTAAAGTAGTTTCATGCTTATTTCACTTGCATTTTGATTATGAATCAAACATGCAACTTGGTTGGTAGAACCATGTTGTAAAAATATTTTATAAATATAAAAATTATTTTTGAAAAGCCGAACCCCAATCCTCAGCTCAAAATTTAATTGAGAATTAAGAAGTTTGATTAGGTTCTAGGATTATGAATTAAAGAACCTAAGACGCAAACCATAACACATTGGGTTAATGGGTTAGTGGGAATTAGGTCCATTAATTGGGTTAGACCTAAGGTTAGATTAAAGATGGACTTACTTAAAAAACTGACTAAATCTAATCAATTATTGTCTTAGATTAGGTCAAAGATTCTCTAGATTAATTACAATAGTTGTAGTTGGTCAAGTCCATATCTTTAACGAGAATCAAATGGACTTGATTCTTGGCTAAGCGGTCTAGCACGAACTATGAGGTTGATCTAATCAAAACTAATTAAATTAGTTGGTGTCTAAGATAAACTAGATCGATGGTTTTTAATTGACAGCCCGCTTACCTGATCATTTCTGATGGTGTCTAAGGCAAGCTTTGGCAGACCCTCCCACCGATTGAACTTACCTGGACTCTTGGTGAAATTATATTTTGATCAGATCACTTGACTATTTGAGTTGATCCATGTCAGCTAGGTAAATCAGTGTGACTGATTTAGGTGCTCCTAGACCAGCTCTTTTAATGGTCTCCCTTAAGCTGACTTGGTGAAGCTAGTGGGAGGATCATGATAAGCTGGTTCATCTGACCTCCTCTTCTAAATCAATTAAATCTTCTAAAATTATTAGGTCCTTAAAATAAAATAGTTATGGTGATAACTAGATCATAGCCTCCCATTAAATAGATGATAATGAATGCAGCAGTTGGATAATCATTGGAGGCCCAAAGGCCTGGTGCTATCGGCTGATGAAATTATCATTCATAATATGATTTTTTGACTGCATCTTTCTAAATGGTGGTTAGGTTAGCTAACCAAAATTGGGCCTAAGCATTCATTGGCTAGATAGCCAAGTATGGTCATGTTAATGGTGGGACCTAACCAGACCTTTTCAGTGGAAGCTAAAGCCTACTGATTAGGGACTGGGGCAAAATTAAAATTACTAAAAATTGTTTAGAGAAATAATTGGTTATAAACATATCCTTAGATGTACATGGATTGGCCAACCAAAGTTGGGCTTGTGTGCAGTCTAAGTGGATTCTAGTACCCACTAAGGAATTAGGATAATTTCTCGAATTAGAGGTAGAGGCTACCAATTCGAATAAAATAGTGAGAATTTTTTTTTGATTAAAGTCTAAATCTTTAGGTTTAATGAATCAATTACTAATTAGATTATGATTTTTTTTTGTACAGATATGGCTATTTCCCTATCGCTCCGATCATTGTTGGACAATGATAAGTTGGTGGGACCCAACTTCGGTAGCTGGTACCAAAAATTGAAGATAGTCCTGGAACATGAACGGATCTTATATGTGATAACGGATCCTGCACCTGAGGAGACAGCTGCCAATGCACATGGAACAGTCAGAGACACTTACTAGAAGTGGCTTAGTGATGGATCACGGTGCGCTGCATCATGCTGGCTGCCATGAGCAACGAATTCAATCGCAGATTTGAGACAGCTCAGCCAAAGGATATACTTCAAATATTGGAGGATGCCTTTGGCACACCTGATGACGTGGAGAGGCACAAGACTAGTTGTGCCATCTTCAATGCCAAAATACGGGATGGTGCCTCTGTCATTGATCATGTATTGTACATGATTGAGCTGATGAAGCGTTTGAGCAAGCTCGACTTTCTCTTGCATGAGCAGCTTGGGAAAGATGCAATACTGAACTCGCTGCCCAAATCTTATCTCCCATTCCTCACTTATTATAGAATGACAAAGCCTGAAGTATACTACTATGGGTTACTGGGGTTGCTTCAGAACTTCGAGAAGGATCACCAACTCCACAAAGAGTCGGTGAACTTAGTGGGAGGTTCGTCTTCTGATTCTCGATCCTTTAAGAAAGGAAAGAAGAACAAGAAGAAGAAAGTGAAGAAGGTGCAAGTTTAGGTTGGGATATCAGTGCAGGGCCAGATCAGAAAGATCAAGCCCGATAAGAGTCAAACTGAATGCTTCTTTTGCAAGAAGTGGGGGCACTGAAAGAGGAACTGTCCTCAGTACATTGCCTCTCTGGACCCGAACAGACAGAGAAAGAAGCAAGCTGTTGCTGGATAAGGTATTTGTTAGATGTGTACCCTAGATGCCAGATTGGCTGACACATTCCTGTACAAATATAAGGGCAAATTTATAATTTTGACTATAAATGAATAAAAGGGTTATTCTACTATCACATTATATACATTATGTCTATGATACATCCTTTGAGTTAGTAGGAATGTTAATTTATATTTTCAAGAGTTGAAAATTTAAGGCATGAATTTACATAACTAACTCATAAACAGCTCCTGACCATAGGATCATCACGAGGATGGTGATCGATCCGAAAGGTTGGTGTACGATCGCTTTCTTAAAGTAGATGTGTTTTGAGTCTATGGTGTAGAGGCACTAAAGCGAGAGTACAGATATTCGTTGAGAACGAGAGTACTGAGCGTCACCACCTCGAGCAGTCATAAGGAAATCTACCTTCTCAGCGATGACTAGCTCGATGCTGCAGCTGTGTGTCTAGTTCTTTGACTTGAGGTACATCGACAGTTCATCTTAAGTGTGTTATAGTTTAACTACACCATAACTTGATCTCCTAGCCATTCGGAACTCTGAGGTGTATGTTGACTGTAGCATATTCATTGTAGAAACCAGATTGCACCAAGATGAGATTTATCAACCGTGGTAGATGAGAGGAGTAGTCCTATGATGATCGAAAGATCGAATCCTTAAGCCCATGGCCATGGCAGAGTGAAATAATGAAAAAAAGTTTTCCATTGAGGTTTCACATCAGATTCGGATCGATCGATTGATTCATATGACTGATGTTGGGATTGACGAGTTCACCTTAACCCTAATTCAGTCAGGACTCATGATAGAAGAACTCAATCACACAGGTAGCTACATCGAGAGGTTCGTCTTCATTTCTGATGGATTACCACCATATACTGCTAGGTGTCACTGGTGAATTTTGGAAGCAATTAGAATGATCTTGATGATCGATCATTCTAATTGTCTGAATCAGAAGAGTTCTGATCCACCGAAAGAAGTTTCGATGATGTTGATGATGAGATCATGACATATCTCATTACTATACGAAAATGAACCTAACTGGGTCACACAAACAAAAGTTAGGGTATGAATGTCATCAATTGAGCTAGCCCAGTTCGATTGATTTGGATTAGATCCAATTAGGTTAAAAAAAATCGTGCTAGCACACGATTGAGCCTAACTTTCTCCTCGTGTAATCTTTTCTATCTCGACTGAGCCAAATGTGATTTGACTCACCCAGAGAATCTTGAGAAGGTTTCTCACAGTCTGACTGGAGCCAGTCCAGCTCAAAAAGGACTTGTCTTAATTCATGAGATGATTTAAGACAACACCTGCTAATTCCTGTCACCTGCCATTTTCATTTTAGGACATTGGTCAAATGTTGACCCATGGATCTTGGACTGAAGGCCACTTGGCAAGAGGTCATTGGAGAGTTTTAGTGGTGTGTCCACCTGCTAAATTAGCCCTCAAAGTGGGCACCATATTTAGATTAGACGTGTGCCCCAAGTGGATAAGGATAGAGTCCCATGAGATGAGGACTCTGATCCCTTGATTAACTTGGACTGTGGGGCGCCAATCTCACTGTGCTTATCCAGTGTTGGCACCAACAGTAGGAGGGATTGTGGGGATTCTTATCTGATATGATCAGATGATATCACTCCATCAATCAAAATTTTTTCAGAATTAATTAGAATTTTTTGATTGATCGAATGATGTGGCACTGCATGGTGCAGCAGGATCTATTTAAACCCTGTCTGCGTCTAGGGTTGAGAGACTCTGCTCAATAACCAGCAAAAGCCTGAATCCTCTTCACTTCTCCATGCCCCCTCTGCTCCTCTCCCTCCCCTCTTTATGTCCAAGAGGTTGGGCGTCCATCTGGTGCTTGTCCAAGGTGTGGTGGCTTCCTGCTTAGAAGGCTGCAGAGATTTGTCGAGAAGCTGCTGCTCCAACTTCAGAAGATCTTTTGAAGATTTTTCAAATCAGATCCAGATCTAATTTTTGGAGAAAAGATTCATGAGGAGAAGATGATCTAGATCCTGCTCGAGTGGATACCGATAGAGGTCAGGCGACTACGTGGCTATTTTAGAACCTCGGGCATTGCTGCGATCATCTA
Organism: Elaeis guineensis; assembly: GCF_000442705.2. Classification (NCBI taxonomy): domain Eukaryota; kingdom Viridiplantae; phylum Streptophyta; class Magnoliopsida; order Arecales; family Arecaceae; genus Elaeis; species Elaeis guineensis. The sequence goes on from NW_027332424.1 coordinate 3,120,170, forward strand.
TAGGGTAATCTAGTTACCCTAGAGGTATTTCTCTATTCCTCATATTTTCAGATTTAATTTTAGATTTAATATCAAATAATAAGAATTAGATCTAATAGATCTTAGATTTGAAATATCGTAGGATATTTTTTTTTTTGAAATATTCCGTCCCAGATCTCATTAGATCTGGAAGATCCTACAAGGAAAAGTTGATTTTTCCTTCAACTGGTATCAGAGCCAGGTTGATGGTTCTATTTTAGATCTAATTTAGATCTAATTTTTATTCTTATTTATCTGATATTAATAGATTTCAGATATCACATTAGATGTGATAGGATCTGAAATCAAAAAAATTTAAAATTAAATCTAAGTAGATCTAACATGTATGAGATGCATGACTAGACTAAGAGTAGTTTAATCTATGAATAGTCTTATAGTTTTATGTTTTAATATGATTAAAATATAAATTAGATCTAATTTATTCTTTGATTTTCTGATGTTATAAATGTTATATTCAGATCAAAAAATAAAAAATAAAAATTTAATAAATACATAAGATTAGATTTAGTTCTTAGAGATTGTTATTATTGTTGGAGCACGATCCTGGCTCCTCCCACGGACCTTGGGTATAGCGAAACCAGCAACAAACAAATCTGGAGACTTCTAGACTCGATTGAAGGCCCTTGACAAAATCAGCCTGGTTGCTGTCTTCTTCGTCAGCCTTTCGTTCCAAATGAAGAATGCCTCTAAGATCACCTCTAAAAAATCCAAGATCTGGTATCCAACCAGATCAGGCCTGGATCGAGGTCTTCCAATTCATAGATCTTGAATCGGGATATTCTAGATTGGAAAGAAGGTAGATAGAACCAGACCTTGCAGATCTGTCCTGCTGCAGCCTTTTCTGTAGATCTATTGATGAAGATCTCACCCGCACCTCAAACGACCTCAGATCAACTCCAGATCTGAGAGAAACTTGTACCAACCTCTTCTCAAGAGATTCGAGGTCATGGACTTGATGTTTGGATGGCTGCAAGAGAGGAAGAGACAAAAGGGTTGGCGGCACAAAGGGGGAGGGGCTAGCGCCTCCCCTTGCTTCTCCTGCCTTTTTGGGACTTGGCAGCAAGAAACCCTAGGGTTTCTTGCTCCTGGGGCATGGAGAATAGCTGGAGAGAGAGGGAGAAGAGAGAGAGAGACTTGGGAGAAAGAGTTTCTGTATTCCTTGGCTTTATCAAACCTATACAGTGCATGTATATATAAACACAGGGTCAAGTGATCCAAACCCAAAACTCCCTTGACCAACTCTATGGGAGATTAGGTTAACCCAAGCCCATGTACACCCATGACTCGACCTAATCTCACCTATCCTGGGCCCAGACCTGGCCCACAAAGAGTTGATCCCTTGAGGCCCACATAACCTAGACCTCAAGAACCCGAAAGGCCCACAGCCTTTCAACCTAAGGCCCAACTAGCCCTAGAGCCTCCATGAAGCCCTCATGAATGATGGACCTTGGTCTTAGCTTTGGTCCCCTGGGTCTTGGGCACACCACCTGGATCACAACAATCTTCACCTTGGTGTCCCAAGGCCTCAACCAGCTCCACTCTGTCCATCAGCCGAATCAGCTCAACACATCTCTGAAAGCTGTCCCGTGGAAGTACCTTCGTAAGTGCATCAGCTGGGTTCTTCTTGGTGTGTACCTTTACCAACTCCACCTCGCCATCCTCCACAAGCTCCCTGATCCGATGATACTGAATGTCGATGTGCTTTGTCCTTGCATGATAGACTGAGTTCTGTGCTAATAGAAGTGCACTCTGGCTGTCACAGTGTACTCTAATGGCCTCCTGAGTAAGGCCCATCTCCGTCAACAAACCCTTCAGTCAAATTACCTCCTTAGCTACTTCTGTCAGTCCGATGTATTCCACCTCTGTAGTGGATAGGGCCGTGATAGGCTACAGACTCGATCTCCAAGAAATAGGGCCTCCATACAGGCTAAAGATGAAGCCTGTCATAGACCTCTGGGTATCCACATCTCCACCGAAGTCTGCATCTACATAACCGCCAATCAGCCCCTGAGCCTCCCTGGACATGTCAGAGTATCCCACTGCACCTCCTCGCTGTCCGTAGCAGATGCCAACTCCAACTGAACCCGTCAGGTATCTGAATATCCACTTCACAGCTCTCCAGTGCTCCCTGCCAGGCTGCTCCATGAACCTGCTAACCTGACTCACTGCATGAGCGATGTCTGGCCTACAACAGACCATCGCATACATCAAGCTCCCAACTCCTGAAGCATAAGGAACCGTCTCCATCTCCTGAGCCTCCACCTCAATCTGTGGCGCCATGGTCTTCGAGAGTCTGAAGTGATTGGCAAGTGGCAGCTCCACCGGCTTTGCTCCCTTCATCCCGAACCTCTCTAAGACCTTCTGTATGTAGCCCCTCTGAGATAGATGCAGCACCCTTCGGGCTCGGTCTCTGAAAATCTCCATGCCTAGGATCTTCCTTGCAGGGCCCAAATCCTTCATCTCAAACTCTCGAGATAAGGATGCCTTCAGATCCTGCACAACCTTCCTACTTTTGCATGCTATAAGCATGTCATCCACATACAAGAATAGGAACACCCTAGAACCATCCTCAAGAGACTGAACATAAACACAGGGATCAAACTCACACCTGAAAAGTCCAATGCTGCTCACATAAGAGTTGAACCGCTTGTACCATTGCCTCGGCGACTGCTTTAGCCCGTACAGCGACTTCTGCAACAAATAAACCTTTCTCTCTAATCCTAGATCCCTGAAATCGGATGGCTGCTCTATGTAAATTCTCTCCTCCAAATGTCCATAGAGGAACGCTATCTTGACATCCATCTGCTCTAGCTCTAAATCTTGAGCTGCTACAATGCTCAGCAACACTTTGATGGAAGTATATCTGACGACGGGAGAGAAGACCTTGCTGAAGTCGATGCCTTCCTTCTGGGAGTATCCTTTGGCCACTAATCTCACCTTGAATTTGATACCTCCCTACTCTGAAGGTCCTTCCTTGCGACTGTAGACCCATTTGCAGCCAATGGGCCTCCTCCCCTGTGGCAACTGCACCAATCGCCACATCTGGTTCTGGTGGAGAGACTGCATCTCCTCGGACATCGTCTGGACCCACCGCTCTCTGTCCTGGCTCTCAATAGCCTCTTGATATGTATATGGGTCTCCATTCGCTGTCACCAGGGCATATGACAGCGTCTCCTCGAAGCCATATCGGTCCGGTTGCCTGATGGTCCTCTTGGGCTTGTGTAGGGCAACACCGATATCTGTCCTCGGTCCAGCTCGCTCCTGCTGGACCTCTCCACCTCGATCATCCATCCGAGTCCTCTCCACCTGTGGAGACACCTTAGGTAGGTTCTCCACCTAAATGTCATGTCCTCCCGTAGTACCTGCAAGAGGCAAAATCAAAGAGGTAAGCTATCCAGCAGCGCCCTGCTGGACCTCCTCCTGCTCCTCCATGCCTGCTCGCCTCCGTAGGATTGACTCCTCATCAAAAGTCACATCCCGACTAATGATGACCTTCTTTTCCAAGGGATCCCACAGCCTGTATCCCTTGACTCCTCGTGGATAGCCTAGAAACACCGTCTTGCGTGATCTGGCGTCTAGCTTGCTCCGCTCACTAGCTCCAATGTGCACATAGGCCGTGCACCCAAATATCCGTAGCTGGCCTAGCCCAACTATCCTCCCAGACCACACCTCCTCTAGAAGCCTGCCATCCAACCTAGTGTGAGGTGATCGATTGGCCAAGTAACTCACTGCGTCAACTATGTCAACCCAGAACTCCTTTGGAAGCCCTGCCTGCAGCTTTATGCATCGTGCCTTTTTCAGAAGTATTCTGTTCATCCTCTCGGCCACCCCATTCTGCTGTGGAGTTCTCTTAACTAAGAAGTGTCTCCTGATCCCACACTCCTCACAGTAATCCTGGAACTCTCTGCTAGTGTACTCCCCGTCATTGTCTGACCTCAGACACTTCACGCTCCTCCCCTGCTCCTTCTCCACCTCAGCTCTCCAGATTTTAAACTTGGTGAAGACCTCTGACTTCTCTCTCACGAAGTAAATCCAGAGTTTCTTTGAAAAATCATCAATCAAGGTCATGAAGTATCTGGCCCCATTCCTAGCTAAAACTGGGGTTGGTCCTCACACATCCGTGTGTACTAACTCCAGAGGGGCTGCACTGTGGGCTGTACTGATGTTGAACTGAATTTTTCTCTGCTTTCCCATCTGGCAAGGCTCACAGATCTCCCCTGTAGCACCATCCTCCAGATCAGAGATGAGTCCTCTCCTGCTCAACTCCCTCAGCTCCTTGTCACCCATGTGGCCTAGGCGGTAGTGCCACATCCTGTAAACCCCCTGCTGGTCCTGTGCTGCAGCTGTTGCATCAGACTCTTCGGTCACCACAGATCCCTCCATGCGATAGAGGTTATTGTCCAACCTCCTGCCTCTCATCACCACCATAGCTCCATTGGAGTGTTCAGTACTCCGCTTCTAGCCCTACTGCTGAAGCTGTATCCACTGCACTCTAAGTAGCCTAGTAACACAAGATTCTTTTCCAGCTCCGGGATGTGCTTTACATTTGTCAATGTCCTCACAATCCCATCAAACATCCTCACCCTGACTGTCCCTATCCCAGCCACCTTGCAAGGATGATTATCGCCTAGAGTCACTGATCCCTCATCTGTCTTGGTATATGTCGCAAACCAAGACCTGTGTGGTATGTAGTGATGTGAGCACGTAGAGTCTAGTGTCCACTCCTCTGTGTAATGCCTGTGACCATCTGATACCACCAGAGATCATCCTCCACCTGCTGCCCAGCAACTGCACTCACTGATTCTGAGCCACTTCTTTCTCCCTTCTTGCTCTTCCATAGTGGACATTCTCACTTGAAGTGCCCGATCTCGTTGCACTTGAAGCATTTCACCTCTTTCTTTCCCTTCCTGGACTTGGACCGCCCCCTGGACTTGCTTCTGCCTCTGTCTCTACCTGTCCTCTCCCCTATTGCCAAACCCTCTTGGGGAGCCCAATCTCTGGTCAACTTTTCCCTTTGCTCATTAGACCTTAGCACCGAGACCATGTCCTCATGTTCCAGAGTCTCCTTGCCGTAGAGCAGTGTAGTCACCAAAGAGTCATATGATCCTGACAGCGAACACAAAAGCAATAGGGACTTGTCCTCCTCATCCAGCTTCACCCCGATATTCATGAACTCCGTGCACAACTGGTCGAACCTCTGAATGTGGCCAATCACATCAGATCCCTCCTGCATCCGAAGACTGTACAACCTCTTCTTCAGCATTAGCTTGTTGCACATATTCTTTCCCATATACATGGTGTGCAACTTCGACCAAAGACTCTTCGGGGTCTTTTCTTCCAGCACTGAATACAACACCGCATCTGCCAAACATCCTCTAATCACCGAGCATGCTTTCTTCTCCAACGATGCCCACTGTCTATCTGTCATTCCCTCAAGCTTCTCATCCAAAGCCTGATCCAGATCTGCTTGCACCAGAAGATCCTCCACCCAAATTTTTCACATGAAAAAATTTTCCTTGCCATCAAACTTCTTAAAATTGACCTTCATATTACTGCCCATGACTGGATCTAAGCCAAACAAGCAATATAAAATTAAGAAGTATAGAATATACCTTGATGGTACCTTGCTAAAAATTTTTAGCACTTGGGATCTTCAACTTCTCATGCTTGAAACTGCTTCCTCACCACCGTGGCTATGATACCAACTTTGGAGCATGATCCTGACTCCTCCCACAGACCTTGGGTGCAGCGAAACCAGCAACAAACAAATCTGGAGACTTCTGGACTTGATTGAAGGCCCTTGACGAAATCAGCCTAGTTGCTGTCTTCTTCGTCAGCCTTTCGTTCCAGATGAAGAACGCCTCTAAGATCACCTCTAAAAAATACAAGACCTGGTACCCAACTAGATCAGGCCTGGATTGAGGTATTTCAATTCATAGATCTTAAATCGGAGTGTTCTAGATAGGGAAGAAGGTAGATAGAACTAGACCTTGCAGATCTGTCCTGCTGCAGCCTTTCCTGTAGATCTGTTGATGGAGATCTCACCCGTGCCTCAAACGACCTCAGATCAACTCCAGATCTGAGAAAAACTTGTACCAACCTCTTTTCAAGAGATTACAGATCCTGGACCTGATGTTTGGATGGCTGCAAGAGAGGAAGAGACAAAAGGGTTGGCGGCACAAAGGGGGAGGGGCTAGCGCCTCCCCTTGCTTCTCCTGCCTTTTTGGGACCTGGTGGCAAGAAACCCTAGGGTTTCTTGCTCCTGGGGCATGGAGAATAGCTGGAGAGAGAGGGAGAAGAGAGAGAGAGACTTGGGAGAAAGAGTTTCTATATTCTTTGGCTTTATCAAACCTATACAGTGCATGTATATATAAACACAGGGTCAAGTGACCCAAACCCAAAACTCCCTTGACCAACTCTATGGGAGATTAGGTTAACCCAAGCCCATGTACCCCCATGACTCGACCTAATCTCACCTATCCTAGGCCCAGACCTGGCCCATAAAGAGTTGGTCCCTTGAGGCCCACATAACCTAGACCTCAAGAACTCGAAAGGCCCACAGCCTTTCAACCTAGGGTCCAACTAGCCCTAGAGCCTCCATGAAGCCCTCATGAATGATGGACCTTGGCCTTAGCCTTGGTTCCCTGGGCTTTGGGTACACCACTTGGATCACAACAATTATGTGCCTGCAGCAAGCAGAAATTTGATTTCTATTTCATGTTTAGCACAAGAAGGCTATGTGATTAGCTTTCATAAGAACCATTGTAACATATTTTATGAAAATAATAAAGTTGCGAATGGTTTTCTTATTAATGGTCTCTATCAGCTCCATACTGATGTATCTGTATTTCATATCGAGCAAAATGTGAATGCCATAGAAATTAAAAGGCCTAGAGATAGTCTAAATGATAGGTATCTGTGGCACCTAAGGCTAGGTCATATAGTGGAAGACAGGCTTAACAAATTGGAGAAATCTGGGCTATTGAGTCTATTGACTTTCGAGTCATATACAGTTTGTGAATCATGCCTTCAAGGCAAAATTACTAAGCTCTCTTTTACAGGACATAGGGAAAGGGCCCCAGACCTACTTGCCCTAGTACATACAGATGTGTGTGGCCCATTTGATATGCCGGCTAGAGGCAACTATGTCTACTTCATTACCTTCATCGATGATATATCTAGGTACGGATATGTGTTTCTAATGAAACACAAGTCTGAAGCCTTTGAAAAGTTCAAAGAATTCAGACATGAGGTAGAAAAATAAATAGAAAAGCCCATTAAGATTCTTCGATCAGATCGAGGAGACAAATGTCTTAGTCAGGAGTTTCTAAACTATCTTAAGGATAATGGCATAGTCTCTCAATGGACTCCACTTGAAACGCCATAACTCAACGAAATTTCAGAACGGAGAAATCGGGCCTTATTAGATATGGTCCATTCCATGATGAGCTTCACAGACCTCCTTGAGTTTTTTGGGGACATTATCTCATGACAGCAATATATGTATTGAATAGGATTCTTTCTAAAATCGTTCCTACCACATCGTATGAGATATGGCATGGTAAGAAGCCAAGTCTGAGTCATCTCAGAATTTGAGATTGTCCAGCTGATGTCAAGAGACAGCAGATGGACAAGTTAGAGTTCTGGTCTTTTAGAGCTCGGTTCATAGAATATCCTAAAGAGTCATTAGGATACTATTTCTATATTTCGGAAGATCACAATATGATTATGAATCGACATGCTATTTTTCTTAAAAAATAGTTTATTTAAGATAGTGGCATCGAAAGAATAATTAAGCTCAAGGAGAATGTCTTCCAAGAGCAATGAGATAAGGAACCTGAGGAATCCAATCAATTAGAATCAGTCCTAACATAACCTCTTCCACCTCGTAGATCGACTAGGATTTTCCATCCTCCTGAAAGGTACTTAGGTACTATACAAGAGGAAGTAGAGGATATGTTCCTCACGAAAAATAGGGCTCATGGTGATGACCCCAAGACCTATGATGAGGCGATATCAGATATCGACTTTGAGAAATGGTTAGAGGCAATAAGATCAGAAATTGACTCGATGCACTCAAACCAAGTCTGGACCTTGGTAGATCCACCTGAAGGTATTGTACCTATTAGGTGTAAATGGATCTTCAAGAGAAAGATAGGTGCAGATGGAAATGTGGAGACATTTAAGGCTAGGCTCGTAGCGAAAGGTTATAGTTAGCGCGAAGGCATTGACTATCAGGATACTTTTTTGCCTGTAGCCATGCTAAAATCCATCCGCACATTGCTTGCTGTTGCAGCTTATTTCGATTATAAAATCTGACAGATGGACGTGAAAACGGCATTCTTAAATGGATATCTTGAGGAAGATATCTATATGGAACAGCCGCTTGGTTTCACATCCAGTGATGATGATCACAAGATCTGCAAGCTGCAAAGGTCCATTTATGGACTTAAGCAAGCATCTCGAAGCTGGAATACTCATTTCAATGATGTGATCAAAATGTTTGGTTTCATCAAGAACCTCGGGCATTGCTGCGATCATCTAGAGGGTAATCTAGTTACCCTAGAGGTATTTCTCTATTCCTCATATTTTTAGATTTAATTTTAGATTTAATATCATATAATAAAAATTAGATCTAATAGATCTTAGATCTAAAATATTGTAGGATAATTTTTTTTGAAATATTTTATCCCAGATCTCATTAGATCTGGAAGATCCTATAAGAAAAAAGCTAGTTTTTCTTCAGTATTTATATGATAACTCTTTGTAATTTCTTTAATTATGATATAACTGACTAGGTATTGGGTACTGGTAGCCCTTACCATATTTGTAATTCATTGTAGGGGTTGCAGGTCAGTAGGAGATTCGAGTAAGGCGAGAGGTTCCTGAATGTTGGAGATGGAAGATCAATTTCAGTTCTAGCATTAGGAATCTTGAAACTTGTATTTGAGTCCCATACTGTTGTTCTTAATAATTATCATTTCTGTCTCAGTTTCTTTTTAAATATTATTTTTGTAGGCCTTCTGGCCAAAAATGATTATGAAATTTCAATAAAAAAATAAGTTTGTAATATCATTATGAATGGTGTTACTATTTTTTGTAGACATTTGAATAATGGTGTGTATATGTTATCACAACCTGTTAACATAGTCTATTCTACTGGCAAGCACCCTAGATTAGATAGTGTATCAGATATATACTTATGGCACTATAGGCTAGGTCATATAAACAAGAACAGGATAAACAGGTTGACTCAATAGAGAATCCTCGAAGTCAGTGATTGTGAATCGCTTTCAACCTATGAGTCCTGTCTTCTTGGTAAAATGACCAAGTCACCTTTTACTGAAAAAGATGAGAGAGCTACTGAGCTCTTGGGCCTAGTACATACTGATGTATGCGGGCCCATGAGCACAAGTGCTAGAGGTGGATATTTCTATTTCATCGCTTTCACGGATGATCTATCCAGATATGGATATGTCTATCTGATAAAATATAAGTTGGATTCATTTGAAATGTTCAAACGATTCTGAAGTGAAGTAGAAAAATAAACTAGGAAGAGTATTAAAACTTTTCGATCTGATCGAGGAGGGGAATACCTTTCTGGTGAGTTTCTCACATATCTAGGAGAGAATGAGATTCTCTCCCAATGGACTCTTCCAAGAACATCACAGCATAATGGTGTGCCTGAAAGGAGAAATCGAACTCTATTAGACATGGTCTGATCCATGATGGGTTTTGCCAGCTTGTCGATATCCTTCTGGGGATATACACTTGAATCGACCTGTTATCTATTAAATAGGGTTTCAAGTAAGTCTGTAATTAAGACTCCATATGAGATATGGATAGGGCATAAGCCAGCACTTTCATACCTTAGGGTCTGGGGGTGCCCGACCTATGTCAAACGGTTAGTTACAGATAAACTTGGACCTAGGTCTGATAAATGCACATTCATAGGGTACCCCAAAGAGACCAAAGGATATTTTTTCTACCATGCTGATTAACAAAAGATGTTCGTCAGCCTTAAGGCAACTTTTTTAGAAAAAGAGTTCCTTGGTGAAGGAACCGTTGCCACTAAGATTGAACTTGATGAAGTTCAACAGGTAGAAGGATTGACACCAATAGCTGAACCTGAGTCGGATTTGATTAGATCAGATCTGGAGCCTAATGTATCTACACCATTAAGGCGATCCGATAGAGTATCGCATCAGTCAGATAGATACTATACTTTCTTAGTCCAGGACAGTGATCCCATCAAACTCGATGAGAACGATGAGGATCCGATCACCTATATGGATGCAATGCAGAGACTTGATTCTGAGAAATGACTTGAAGCCATGAAATCTGAAATGGAATCCATGAAGGTCAACGTTGTATGGACATTGGTTGACCCACCTGAAGGGGTTAAACCCGTTGGGTGTAAATGGGTCTTCAAAAGAAAGAGGGGCGCAGATGGAAAGGTGGAGACCTATAAAGCCCGTCTGGTTGCCAGGGGTATTGTCAATATTATGCTATTGACTATAACGAGACATTTTCTCCTGTGGCAATGCTCAAATCCATTTGGATAATGCTTATAATAACTGCTCATCTGGATTATGAGATCTGGCAGATGGATGTAAAGATAGTTTTTCTGAATAGAGAGCTGACCGAAGAGGTGTATATGATACAATCTGAGGAGTTTACATCCACAGATGAGTCCAAGGTGTGCAAGCTTCAGAGATCCATTTATGGATTAAAGCAAGCTTCTCGACGTAGGAACATGCATTTTAATAAGGTGATCAAAATGTATGGCTTCGTTAAGAACGGAGAAGAGCCTTGCATCTATAAATGGGCAAATGGTTTAGTTGTGATATTCCTTGTCTTGTACGTGAATGACATTCTCTTAATCGAAAATGACATCCCTGCACTATAGGGAATAATAGTTTGGTTGTCATCACAGTTCTCCATGAAGGACTTGGGTGAAGCATTCTACATCCTAGGGATGAAGATCTATAGAGATAGATCTAAAAGGATGCTTGGGTTATCCCAGTCCACGTACATAGATACTGTGCTGAAGAGGTTCAGTATGAAGAATTTCAAGAAGGGCTATCTACCGATAAGCCATAGAATTTTTCTCTCTAAGAAGGTTGTCCGACAACTCCTGAAGAGAGAGAGCGTATGAGTAGAGTCCCATATGCTTCGATCGTGGGATCTATCATGTACGTCATGATATGTACAAGATCAGATGTGGCATACTCACTAGGAGTAGTGAGTAGATACCAATCTGATCCTGGAGAAAATCACTGGAAAGTGGTTAAAGCCATCCTTAAGTATTTGAAAAATACTAAGGACCAATGGTTGGTTTATGGCAAGTCAGATCTGAAACTTATGGGGTTCATAGACTCCAATTTTCAATCTGACCATGATGACAGCAGAAGCGTGTCAGGTTATATCTTTACTCTGAATGGTGGAGCCATTTGCTGGAAGAGTTTCAAGTAGCATACTGTGGCAGACTCTGTTTATGAGGTGGAGTACATCGCAGTATCGGATGCCATGAAGGATATTGTGTGACTGAAAAAATTCATCATCGAGCTCAGAGTAGCACCCTCCCTCGATGGTCCGGTCCTGCTCTACTGTGATAGCACTGGTGCCATTGCTCAGGCAAAGGAACCCAAAAGCACACCAATGGACGAAGCATATTTTGTGCCACTTCCACCTGATCTGGAAGATCGTGGATCGAGGTTACATCGACCTTCAGAAGATCGACGGAAAGGAGAACCTGACTGACCCTTTCACTAAAGCTCTGGCAATAAAGGAGTTCGACAACTACAAGTCGAAGATGGATATTAGATACTATGCCGAGTGGCTTTAGGACAAGTGGGAGTTGTTGGAAAATATATCCCAAAAGTCAATCATCAGCTTGTTGATGGTTGAGCAACCTTGTAATGTAATTGATTTGTTAATAAATAAAATATATTTTTGGCATTTTTATCATAAGTTTTTATCTTCTAATGAACTTCGTTGTTGTGATGAAATCCTTAGGACTATTTAGGTTCGATAAAGAGAAGATTTATCGATTAGTCCTTGAAACTGTTCACGACCAAATGATAGGCTGTTAATAAGGACGACAGCTTCTATCGAGCATAGGTCTCTATAGACCATATGGGTTGGTTGTCCTCTTAACCAAGGAGTGTAGAGACACTGGTGTGGCATACAGGTGAGATGTAAAGATACATCATCATTGAACGTGACAACTCCAGAGCATTCTGCTATCGAGAATGTCTCTAATGGAATATAGGTATAAGTGTCCCTTAGACCTGAAATCGCCTCAGTGACTTGCAAGCAACTCACTGTGCTTTGGTACTGGACTAACTGAATTTCTAAATCAATGATGAAAGGCTTCTGGGCACAGTCAAGTACCTACAAAGTCGGAGTGTGAACAAGATGGGATTGACCACTCCAAGAGTTGGAGAATAATGAGTCGCTGTATTTCAATTTAGCAAAATCTTGGCTGGGATAATCCATCAGATGGATTTGATATTTTGAAATATAATATGGATAACCTGATCAGAGTTGACAGTTGAACTCTGAGGTGTCCTATGAGCATTTTGGTCAAGGGGATGAATTATATGGAAGCTATATTCGTATGGGTTCTAAGGATGTTGTTCTACACATTCGACCTATCCGACCGTCGGATACCATTGCTAGATGGTCACTTCGATTGGTACAAAAATTTATTTTTGTGCTATCAGCTTAGGTTCGGACCTATGAGATCACATACATTAGAGTTCACAATCCGATCGGATGGTTGATCAACGATTAAGAATCATTTTGGGGTTAAATGATCAATACGATTGACATTTAACCTAGTGCAAGTGTTGCAGGAGGATTGATTAGCAATTCGATTGCTAATTGGCTTAATTTGATTAAGCCAATGGGCTGAGATTAAGTCTAATTGAATATGATTTAATTAGATTTGGTTTGGGCTTGATTGGATCAAGTCCAATTGGTTTATTGGATAAGCCAAGTGCAAGAAAAAACTAGTCCTAGTTCAATTAGGACTTAGGTCAACCTAATTTCTAATTCGATTAGAAAATTAAATCTATTGCTTCCTAGATTGATTTTGATGATTACAAAGCAGTTGAAGGGGTACTAATAATTTTCATTTGAAAAAGATTTTTTGCTCTTCAGGGGCAAAATCATAATTTTACCAAAACCCTGATTTGATAGTATCAAATGGTAGAACAAAAGATTTGTGATCCATTGGAGAAAATTTCATTATTTTTGGACTTGTATTTTGAAAGATATGCATGTTTGAAAATCATGAGTCGACCCATGAGTCAACTCATGGCACATGAGCTGTTTGGCACGCAGATTTTTTGGCTTGGCACAACCTGTGAGTCGACCCCCAAGGCATGAGTCGACCCATGAGTCGACCCCTGCAATTTTTAGGCCAAAAATTATAGAACCCTATTTTCTGATATTCTTCCACAGAGGTCGACCCATGAGTCGACCCCCAGGCATGAGTCGACCCCTGTGACGGGATTTCTCCGCAACGGCTAGTTTTTAATTCGTTTTAAGTGCTTTTAATGCTCATTTAATGTGGTCTAACGGCTCTTTTTCAGCCTAGAATATTTTTCTCTATTTCTTAAAGCTATAAAAGGATCCAAAAGGTGGGAAACAAAAAAAGGAGTTTTGGAAGAGTTAAGAAGGGCATTCAAGAGAGCATTCAAGAGTATTCAAAAGAGAGATTTTGAAAAAGGGTTTTTCAAGCCAACTTTTCAGCCCTAATCAAGAGTTCATTCAAAGCTTTGAAGAAGCCTTTAAACGAAGCTCACCAACTCCTCAAGTGCACATTCAAGACTCCAACCACTTTGAGAAAATCCGAAAAGGGTCTTCTTCTCTTGAGTAAAGTGTATTTAAAGTTATATTCGCTCATTAAAGGAGCTTTCTCTGTACTCATTTATGCTATAAATTATTTTACTCAGTTTGAGTGATTGTTTTTGTTTTGGAAGGGTTCCAAAATAAGGGAAGGTTGATCCGAACCTAGAATCGGAGTGTATTGGGTTGGCTTGTACCCGAAAAATAAGTGGTCTAGCTTGGAATAGCTAGAGTCAGAGTTTTCGACGTTTGTATTCGGATTGAATACAAGATTAGTGGATTGAAATTCTCAAGTAGGAGCTTGGAGAGTGGATGTAGGTGCAAGGTTGGCACCGAACCACTATAAATCCTTTTGTTTGTGGTGTGCATAATTGCTTCCCTTTAACTCTTCATTATTTTCTTGCATTCTTGCTTTTAGCCATTAGTCCTGAATTAATTTAACTCTCCATATTCTTTTAGCTATTGCCAAACATTTTTCATAAGTCATAAGTTAAGCTTAATTTTTTAGAAACCCAATTCACCCCCCCCTCTTGGGTTGCATAGCTGGGCAACAAGTGGTATCAGAGCCCGGTGCTCTAGCCCTTCTTTGATCTAAACAATCAAAGAGCCAAAGATCTATGGCAACCCACGTCGGCACTTCTCTTGCCGAGGGGCAATCCACCAACCGACCTCCACTTTTCAATGGGTCTAATTACACCTATTGGAAAGCTCGGATGAAAATATTCATACAAGCACTCGACTATGATATGTGGAGTATCATAGTGAACGGTCCTCACACACCCACTAAAATTATAGATGGTGAGGAATCAACCAAACCCGAGAAAGAATGGGATGAGGTTGATAAGAAGATGGCCCAATTAAATGCTAAAGCAATGAATGTTCTTTATTGTGCTCTTGATGCAAGCGAATTTAATCGCATTTCTACTTGCTTATCTGCTAAAGAAATATGGGATAGATTAGAAGTAACCCATGAGGGAACCAATCAAGTAAAAGAGTCTAAAATAAACATGCTTGTGCATAAATATGAATTGTTCAAAATGGAGCATGATGAGCCCATAACTGAAATGTTTACTCGCTTTACTGATATTATTAATGATTTAAAGAGTCTTGGTAAGTCCTATACTAACAGTGAGCTTGTAAGAAAGATTCTCAGGTCCTTGTCAAGAACTTGGGAAGCCAAAGTGACTGCCATCCAAGAAGCCAAGGACTTGAACACTCTACCTCTAGAAGAGCTTCTTGGATATTTGATGACTCATGAGCTAAGCATGAAGCAACATCAAGAGGAAGAAGTCAAAAAGAAAAGAACCATTGCCCTCAAATCCACAGCTCCACCAGATGAAGAAACTAATGACACTGAAGATGAAGAACAGGATGAAGAGATGGCACTCATCACCCGAAGATTTAAGAAATTTTTGAGAAAAAAGAAACAGGGGATGAGGAAGAGGCCATTCACAAAAGGAGAACAAAGCAAAGAAAAAGAGAAAGACCAACCCCTTATCTGCTACGAGTGCAAGAAGCCGGGACACTTCAAATCCGAATGTCCACAACTGAAGAAAGGTCCCAAGAAGTTCAAGAAGAAGGCCATGATGGCCATATGGAGTGCGAGTAATGACTCAAGCTCCGATGAGGAAACCTCAACCGAACAAGCCAACCTGTGCCTTATGGCACACGAAAATGAGGTAATTTTCGAAACCCCTAGTGACTTTACATTTAAAGAATTACATGAAGCATTCTATGATTTAGTTGATGAATTAAAGAAACTAGGGATGAAGAACAAAGAACTAAAATTGAAAAATCAATCTTTATTGAAACAAACTGAAAACATTTCAATTGAAAAATCCACCCTGCTTCATGAAAATCAAAGCTTAAAGAATGAAATCGCCAAGCTAAAACCAATAGTAAAAAAGTTCACCTTGAGTTCAAATAAACTCAATATGATTCTTGATAATCAAAAAGCCGTGTATGATAAGGCTGGACTTGGCTATAACCCCTTGAAGAAATAAAAATATCTGAAAAATATTTATATAAACTCTTTAAGTAACAAGTCTACCAATATTACTTGTTTCAAATATGGTATAGTAGGACATAAATCATACACTTGCTTCTCTAACAAATCTGCAAAATCAACTATAAAAAAAATATGAGTTCCAAAAGGAACCATTATGACTAACCAAAAAGGACCCAAGAAAGCTTGGGTACCTAAAACAAAAACTTGACTTTTACTTGCAGGTGTGTCTAGCATTCCAAGGAGGAAACAGGAAATGGTATCTTGACAGTGGATGCTCGAGACACATGACTGGTGATGAATCATAATTCATCACGCTTGATGCTAGGGATGGAGGGATGGTCACCTTTGAAGACAATGGCAAAGGAAAGATCATCGGTATAGGTAACATTGGTATCACTCCCTCCAAATACATTGAAAATATTTTGTTAGTAGATGGTTTAAAGCACAATTTACTAAGCATTAGTCAATTTTGTGATAAAAGATATAAAGTTATTTTTGAATCGTCTGTTTGCATTGTAACTAGTCCTATTAACGATGACATTAAATTTATTGGACATAGACATGACAATATTTATATGGTAGATTTAAATGATTTAGCCAAAATAAACATGCAATGCCTAGTATCCTTGAATGCTAAAGTTAATGAGACTAGTTGGCTTTGGCATCGTAGACTTACACACATTAGCATGCATTCTCTTTCAAAATTAATTAAGAAAGAATTAGTTCTTGGCTTGCCTAAACTAAATTTTGAAAAAGATAGAATTTGTGATGCATGCCAACTAGGTAAACAAACAAGAGTTTCATTTAAATCCAAAAATATTATTTCAACTTCTAGACCTTTAGAGCTTCTGCATATGGACTTATTTGGACGAACTAGAACCACTAGTCTAGGAGGAAAACGATATGGTTTTGTAATTATAGATGATTACTCTCGTTTTACTTGGATTTTCTTTTTGGCACACAAAGATGAAACTTT
Source organism: Elaeis guineensis (assembly GCF_000442705.2). Classification (NCBI taxonomy): domain Eukaryota; kingdom Viridiplantae; phylum Streptophyta; class Magnoliopsida; order Arecales; family Arecaceae; genus Elaeis; species Elaeis guineensis. The sequence continues at coordinate 3,137,050 of NW_027332424.1, forward strand.
TCATATTTTCACTAAATTTTACCGAAAAGTCACTAATGAAAAAAGATTTTCAATTCAAAATATTCGAAGCGATCATGGAACTGAATTTGAAAATCAAGACTTTGAAAACTTTTGTGATGAAAATGAAATTGCCATAACTTCTTTGCTCCTAGGATACCCCAACAAAATAGGGTAGTAGAAAGGAAAAACAGAACCTTAGAAGAAATGGCCCGTACCATACTTTGTGAAAGCAACCTTCCAAGATATTTTTGGGCGGAAGCAATTAACACAGCATGTTACATTTTAAATCGTGCTTTGATTAGACAAATTTTAAAGAAAACCCCCTATGAACTTTGGAAAGAAAGAAAATCTAATATTGCATATTTTCATGTTTTTGGTTGCCGATGTTTTGTGTTAAATAATGGTAAAGAAAGACTTGGTAAATTTGATGCAAAATCAGATGAAGCAATCTTTCTTGGTTACTCCTCCACTAGTAAAGCTTTTAGAGTTTTTAACAAAAGAACTTTAGTAGTAGAGGAGTCCATACATGTTGTTTTTGATGAATCTAACGATCTTCCTTCAAGAAAGAATGAGGGTGTTGATGATGCAGATCCTCTAATAGAAGGAATAAAGGAGATCACTCTGAAAGATTCAACAACTCAAGAGGACGAGGAACAAGAAGACAAACAGGATGACAGAGGTGAAGAAATTCAAGAACAACCTCAAGGTACAAATGACTTACCCAAAGAATGGAGGTATGTTCACAATCACCCTAAGGAGTTAATTATTGGTGATCCTATGCATGGGGTAAAAACTCGTTCTTCACTTAGAGATGTATTTAATCATTGTGCTTTTGTATCTCATCTTGAACCAAAAACTATTGAAGAAGCTGAAAATGATCATAATTGGATTAATGCAATGCAAGAGAAACTTAATCAATTTGAAAGAAATAATGTATGGACTTTAGTATCAAGACCTAAAAATTATTCAATAATTGACACAAAATGGGTCTTTAGGAACAAATTAGATGAACATGGTAATGTAATAAGAAATAAAGCAAGATTGGTTGCTAAAGGTTATAATCAAGAAGAAGGAATTGATTTTGATGAGACCTTTGCACCTGTTGCTAGATTAGAAGCCATTAGAGTTCTACTTGCATATGCTTGCTTTATGAAATTCAAATTATTTCAAATGAATGTCAAAAGTGCATTTTTAAATGGATATATTGCTGAAGAAGTCTATGTAGAACAACCCCCAGGATTTGAAAATCATGCTTTTCCTAATCATGTTTTTAAATTAAATAAAGCTTTATATGGATTAAAACAAGCACCTAGGGCTTGGCATGATAGGCTAAGCAAATTTTTACTAAATAATGGTTTTTCAAGAGGTAATGTAGACACAACCCTCTTTATTAAAAGAAATCAAAATGATATGTTAGTAATACAAATTTATGTTGATGACATAATTTTTGGGTCTACTAATGAATCTCTTTGTCAAGACTTTGCTAAGCTCATGCAGGGGGAGTTCGAAATGAGCATGATGGGAGAACTCACTTTCTTCCTCGGACTCCAAATCAAACAAACAAAAGAAGGAATTTCCATCACCCAAAGCAAGTACACTAAGGAATTACTCAAAAGATTTGGAATGGAGAACTCCAAAGCAATTGGCACACCAATGAGCCCCTCATGTAAGCTTGACAAGGATGAAGAAGGTAAATGTGTAGACTTAAAATACTATAGAGGTATGATTGGCTCTCTATTATATTTAACTGCAAGTAGGCCTGATATCATGTTTAGTGTCTGTTTGTGTGCTAGATTTCAATCTAATCCTAAAGAATCTCATTTGAATGCTGTTAAAAGAATCCTTAGATACTTGAATGGTACTCAAACTCTAGGGTTATGGTACTCTAAGGACTCACTAATTGATTTATTAGGATATTCAGATGCTGATTTTGCTGGATGTAGATTAGATAGAAAAAGTACAAGTGGAACTTGCCAATTTCTTGGAGTTAACCTAATCTCCTGGTTTAGCAAGAAACAAAATTCGGTAGCACTGTCTACGGCTGAGGCCGAATACATTGCAGCCGGAAGTTGTTGTGCTCAAATCTTGTGGATTAAGTAACAACTCGAAGACTTTGGAATCAAACTTAATGAAACACCCATAAGATGCGACAACACAAGTACCATAAATCTAACTAAAAATCCAATTCAACATTCAAGGTCTAAGCATATTGAAATAAGACATCATTTTATAAGAGAACATGTTCAAAATAAAGATATAACTCTTGAATATGTTTGCACTGAAAATCAATTAGCTGATATCTTTACAAAGGCCCTTAGCGAGGATAGATTCTGTGAAATTAGGAGAAATCTAGGAATTCTTGATCCTTATGCCTAAGTGTTTCTCCATTTCCAAGGAATCAATTTGAGATCAATTTTCATCATCTCTCTTGGTCCTAAAAGCTCAAGATTATCATTCTCACAACCTGTCATTGAGCAAAATTCCTTCTCCCAAAATTCTAAATTTTTTTGAAATTTATTTATATTTTTTCTAAATTTTTGTGATTCATGAGTCGACCCCCTAGGGTCGACCCATTGGCAAACTTGTAATTTTCGGCCAACATCCCACGGGCTCATTCCATTTTGTCTTAAAACCTGTTCATGAGCCGACCCTCTATTCTCTTCATCTTCCTCCCTCCAAGACCCGTCATCCTCATCTTCTTTCTCTCCAAAACCAAGGATTTAACCCAAGGACATTCTCCCTTCTCCTCTCCACCTCAAATCACCGCCTGGGAAAGGAGCTTTTCGCATCTTTCTCCCTTGATTGAAGCAGTTGGAGCATGCCCTAGCCTCCACCGTTCTTCTCAAAACTGTCTCTTCTCTCCACCAAAATCCCTTTCCATCCTCTTGTAACCCTCCTTCTCCTCACCCATTTGATCTTTCGAGTCTCTCTGCCTGCTCTTGTGGTGAGAATGACCCCAAAGATGAAACTCCCTCAAAGAAGAAAATCAGTCCGTGAGCTGGAAGAAAGCATCCGCAGGAAAAGGCAAGCTGCTCAGTCCTCCACTGCTCCCATTCCGGCTTCAGTGTCTGCTCAAGGTCCCTCTCAGTCTCCCCTTAGCCCTAGCAAAATCCCTCTATCTGATAGGAAGGTAGAAACCGGCAAGAATGTGGATTTTAGATTCTTTGAAAAAGAAGGTTTCTCCTTTGGGACAAAGATAAAAAACCAGGGTTGGGGTTTTTACTACTCTCTCAAGGAAGTTACATTTGTAGACTTGGTTAGTGAATTTTATCAAAATCTACACTATGGCAATGGAACAGTAACTTCTACTGTTAAGGGAGTTGATATATGCTTAGATCCTATTACTTTGGGAGAGATACTACATTTGCCCTGTGAGGGATATTCTTACATGGAACTCCTAGTGAAGGAAGAGGGGATCAATGTAATTCTAGGAGGAACCTACTCGGAAAGTTTGAATAAATTGGAAGCCAAAATTTTGTCAATTGAAATGAGAATCTTACATTAATTAGTGACAAAGCTTTTCTTCCCAAGGAGTGGTAGGCATGACCTCTTTTCTGGCCGAGATATTTGTATAATGTTTCATGTGATCACTCAAACCCCATTAAACCTCCCTACTTTAATGAATGAGGCCATGAGAGAGATACTGAACAGATCCAAGGCACATCTGCCTTTTGGTATGGCTCTCACACTAGTTTTCAGGAGGTTTGGAGTCAGTTTTGAGGGGGAGGCATCTGCTAAGCTTTCTCACGCAGACACCATCAACCAACACACTCTGCACCGTATGAGATTCACTAAAACTGATGGTGGTTGGATCAAGAATTTTGAAGAGAGAGCTGAGGACAGAGTAGAAGACAGAGCTGAGGAAGAAGGTCCCTCATCTCCTCTCCATGACTTCAGGGCAGCATCTCCAGATATCCAGTTTGTTTCAGACCCAGAGGCTGGCCCCTCAGAGTTCACCAGGAGGTACACACCAGTTCAGCAGCCAGACAGCAGAGCACTTCCTTCAGAGTTCAGATTAGCTGATGATCAGATCAAGCAGATTTCTCAGCGTGTGGCTTCCTTACTTTCTCGTCAGTGGAGCACTTCTACATTTGCACCGGGATCCACATCATTAGATTCATCTGATCAGACCTTGATTCCTCATATCTCTACTGTATTTCAGTTGATCTTAGATCAGTCTATTCGGATTCAGCAGCTCGAGGATAGTATTTTGAGACTGACTGGGAGAGTTCTTGACTTGTAGGGGCAAGTCTTAGCTTTGGCCCATCCTCAGCCACAGAAGAGCACTATTGAGGTCACAGACCTTACTGCAGAGGCTGGCAGACTCAGAGGTGCATTGGAGGGTGGTTATGAGTTATTGAGGAGAGAGATCAGAGGCTCGAGTGAGCATGCATCTACTCAGTTCACTGCTCTGCTTCAGTCTGTTTCGAGAGCACTGAACGTTCTTGATTCCATTAGACTCACTCTTTCAGTCCAGTCTTTGGCCTCTCAACATTCTCAGCCTCCTAGTTCATCTCGCTCACCTGCTCGTGCCAGCACCTCCACTCGTGGCAGAGGCAGACGGGGTAGAGGACGTGCTCTTGGTCGAGATCCATCATCTCCTCACCCTATCTCTGATGACTCCGATCCATCTAGTCATGAGCTTTACTAGATCTTAAGTGTTGTTCTTTCTAGGATCTATCTTTTGGGCCATGTAATGGTATTAACTGGTTGACTTTTATGGAATATGTATTGAAACAACTACGGTATCAATTATCTTTTAATTATATATCTACTCTTTGTTATGATGTCAATCATCTCTTGATTATATATCTTCTCTTTGTTGATAATTCATATCTATGGTAATCTATGGCATATTTTGGTTAATGATTGCTGTATTCAGGGGGAGCAAACATTAATGATTAGCACAAGAAGTTTGAAGAAAACCTAAAGAGAAAATGTATTCAGAGAAAGAGGGGGAGCTAACAGTGTTTGATGGTGTCAAAAAAGAAGAGAAATTAAAGAAAAAAAAATATATCAAAAGCAAAATTATAAATTATTAAAAGACTTGAAAATAAAATGAATGAATTGGGGAGAAATTAAAGAAAAAGAAACATATCAAAAGCAAAATTATAAATTATTAAAAGACTTGAAAATAAAATGAATGAATTGGGGAAGAATTAAAGAAAAAGAAACATATCAAAAGCAAAATTATAAATTATTAAAAGACTTGAAAATAAAATGAATGAATTGGGGAGAAATTAAAGAACAATATCAAAAGCAAAATTATTAAATGACTTAAAAATACAATGAGTAAATTGCTAAGTACAATGCAAATGAGCAACCTTTAAAATTACTCCTTAGACATGCTCTGATATGCTTTAAAATTTAACTTGCTTTGATACATCTTAAAATTTGACATGCTCTGATATACTAATTAATTCTTAGACATGCATTGGTACACTTAATTATTAAACTTGCTCTGATACTAAAACTAAATAATCAAATGAGAATGAGCAAATTTTCAAGATACCTCTGATAACAAAAATAAATTTTCTACTCTAACACCAAAATCACATAATCAAATGAGCAAATTTTCAAATCATTAAGCAATGGGCAAACTATTTATGCAAATGAGCACTTGTATCATATGCCAAAAGAATCAATCTTCTTTTCAAGCTAATGCACTTATAATGCATCCTTTTGAAATTTATGATTCACATAGATGCTTTTGTTCAAGTGTTTTGTCATCATCAAAAAGGGGAAGATTGTTGCTCCCTAGATTGATTTTGATGATTACAAAGCAGTTGAAGGGGTACTAATAATTTTCATTTGAAAAAGACTTTTTGCTCTTCAGGAGCAAAATCATAATTTTATCAAAACCCTGATTTGATAGTATCAAATGGTAGAACAAAAGATTTGTGATCCATTGGCGAAAATTTCATTATTTTTGGACTTGTATTTTGAAAGATATGCATGTTTGAAAATCATGAGTCGACCCATGAGTCAACTCATGGCACATGAGCTGTTTGGCACGCAGATTTTTTGGCTTGGCACAACCTGTGAGTCGACCCCCAAGGCATGAGTCGACCCATGAGTCGACCCCTACAGTTTTTAGGCCAAAAATTATAGAACCCTGTTTTCTGATATTCTTCCACAGAGGTCGACCCATGAGTCGACCCCCAGGCATGAGTCGACCCATGAGTCGACCCCTGTGACGGGATTTCTCCGCAACGGCTAGTTTTTAACCCGTTTTAAGTGCTTTTAATGCTCATTTAATGTGGTCTAACGGCTCTTTTTCAGCCTAGAATGTTTTTCTCTATTTCTTAAAGCTATAAAAGGATCCAAAAGGTGGGAAACAAAAAAAGGAGTTTTGGAAGAGTTAAGAAGAGCATTCAAGAGAGCATTCAAAAGAGAGATTTTGAAAAAGGTTTTTCAAGCCAACTTTTCAGTCCTAATCAAGAGTTCATTCAAAGCTTTGAAGAAGTCTTTAAACCAAGCTCACCAACTCCTCAAGTGCACATTCAAGTCTCCAACCACTTTGAGAAAATCCGAAAAGGATCTTCTTCTCTTGAGTAAAGTGTATTTAAAGTTATATTCGCTCATTAAAGGAGCTTTCTCTGTACTCATTTGTGCTATAAATTATTTTACTCAGTTTGAGTGATTGTTTTTGTTTTGGAAGGGTTCCAAAACAAGGGAAGGTTGATCCGAACCTAGAATTGGAGTGTATTGGGTTGGCTTGTATCCGAAAAATAAGTGGTTTAGCTTGGAATAGCTAGAGTCGGAGTTTCCGACGTTTGTATTCGGGTTGAATACAAGATTAGTGGATTGGAATTCCCAAGTAGGAGCTTGGAGAGTGGACGTAGGTGCAAGGTTGGCACCGAACCACTATAAATCCTTTTGTTTGTGGTGTGCATAATTGCTTCTCTTTAACTCTTCATTATTTTCTTGCATTCTTGCTTTTAGTCATTAGTCCTAAATTAATTTAACTCTCCATATTCTTTTAGCTATTGCCAAATATTTTTTATAAGTCATAAGTTAAGCTTAATTTTTTAGAAACCCAATTCACCCCCCCCTCTTGGGTTGCATAGCTGGGCAACAAAATCAGATTTAAATCTAATTTAATTTGATTAAATTAGGTTCTTAATTGGATTAAGATCTATTTTAATTGGGTTGATTTAGTTTTGATTTAATTTGGTTTGAGAAACTAAATTTGAACAAGTCATAGATTGAACCCTAGTAAGACTAGGATTCCACCTTGTGCCACCTTAGCCCCCCATGCCCACTCTCTCTTATTTTGTGTGACAGAACCTTCTCTCTCAGGCCTTCACACATGCCCAAAGCTTTTCACTCTTTCTCTCTTACATGAAATATGGTTGTAGATCAACTCAAAGTAGGAATTAGTTTGGATTTCAAATTCTATGAGATAGAATTTTAGGAAACCAAAACTCTTTCCTCATGGCACTGATTTTATCCAGATTTTTTTTGAAATTTTTGTGGGTTTTATGGCACATATTTTTCACCCTTTGTTGGTGGTCCATGGCAGAAAAAGAAGGAGGGGGCACCCAGGAGTTGGGCACCCCTTGTCTTGCCCTGTTTAAATTTTTCTTGACTAGGTATTTGACCTAGACAAGGATTCTTTATATCTTTGGATTTAAGATGAATTTTTTTTGAAACTTTTCATGGATCATAGAGCATTAAGAGACCTTTGGGGCATATGAAAATCAGGGAGAAAGAGTGTTGAGGCTTGGAGATATAATAGATACAAAACTAAGTATCTGGATTAGAGCAAAGAGAAGAAGAAGAGGATCTTCTTCTAGGATTGCTAAGTTCACCTCTTTCCTTCCTCCATCTATATGTTTTCTGAGTGTCTCACATCTAAAACTCTTTCTCCTACTTCTTATCTTTGAAAGAGTCCAAATCAAAAAGAAGGAGGTATCTGATCGACCATCGAAGAAGGATCAACACAGTACTAGCATACTGTGTTGATTTTCTGGATCAGAACTTTTGATCGTGATTCGTGGGCTCGTGTGGATGACTCCTAGAGGTCAGACGCATGTGCGGCTCACAACATCATCTTCAAGTCCAGATTAGCAAAGTTAGAACGTCTAACTTGCAAGGTAATAGATCTGATCTATTATATTTTACATACATTAGATATAGTATAGAAATATGTTGATATGATCAACATGTAGTTCTTGCTCTTTATATTTTAATTTTTGATTTAATATCATATAATAATCATATAATAGGATCTTAGATCTAAGAATTTTCTAATTTTATAAGATAAATTTTAATTTATTTTAATCTTTCGTTGCCTGATCTTGAAAAAATTTCAAGATCTAACCCTGAAACCCTAGATCTGGTTCTTTCACCTCTATCCTCCCTCTTTTGGAGTCTGCTTTCTCAAAGCTGTTTGCCAACTTACACCAGATCCTCACTCATGCTTTCAAATTCAATTCCTATCATAACATACTCCTATCTTACACCAACCTCGAAAAGGTGTCCTACAAAATCTCTATCTACTCGGGTAATGAAGGAAATCCCATAATTTTTGGTGCCTTCAGTTATTCCTTCACAGTAAGGTTTTGAAAAATCTTGTTGTCCCTCCCGACAGTGCTAAACAAGACCGTTCCCAAGAAAAAGTAGATATCTTGGGAGATCTTGTTGGCGACTAATAGTGCCAAAAAAAGTATTCGAAGCTATAGAAAAAAAAGATAAAAATACTAGGTCTTCAAGAAAGGAACCTTTAAGAAAGGAACCTAAAAAGTGAGGATATTCTCCTTATCAACTCTTTAACCCTGAAAGAGATCAGAACCCTTGCTAAAAAACTATAGGTTTCTTTTCCCAAAAGCAGATGATGAAGCCATTTTCAGCATGAAATGCTTGGAACTGGGCCAGTTCAGTCTACTCTAGTGTCGTGAAGCTCACATGCTTGAGGGTAGATGTTACATTTTGTTGGGATTTGAGAACTCCAGAAGAATAAATAGATAGAACAAAAGCCTATGCTAACAATAATACCAAAGACAGAGAATCACAGCAATCACAATAATATTAGAATTTTTCGTGGTTTAGCTGAAGCCTCATCCACATAGGGATCAGAGAAAGGAGCTTCCATTATAATAATAGTTTAGAGTATAAAATTTTTTTCTGACACCACATTGGGAATACCGCTTCTGATATAAAAAAGAAGAAATTCAAGATTAAACAAATTTACAGAAGAACCCTTATCGATGGAATAACTCTAACTCAAGATTGAGCGAACTCCTCCAATCAACATTCTTCAATTTTCTTTTCTTAAACAAACTACCCTCCAAGCCTCTCTTTTTCTCTCTTCCTCTCTCCTTTTGGTGGCTCATGGCCTCCTTACAGCCTTTGTTTTTGTATTTTTCCATGTACTGAATTCACATCCATAGAACCTTTTATAGGCAAAAAATTAGTCCTTTACGGACTCTTTTTCTATGCATAAGAAGACTTTCGGACGCACAAGATTTTTTCTCTCTGCATGTTTTCACTTGCTACCTAGGTTCCACATGCCTCATAGAGCTTTTTCATGCATAGCTTTTCTTTTTGGTTTTCATGATGGTTTTCGTGTACCAAAAAGGGCTCCATGCTGTCCAAATTAAACAGGCAAATTAAGAGTCCTATTGGGACTTTTTTCTTCCCCTCCTTTATTTTATTTTATTTTAAATGAAGTCCCATGTGAGGAGGGACTATCTAACAAATCTCCCCCTCCCGAATCCTGACTCATATGGAAGGTTCCATCAAACCTGCAACACTTTTTCACTTTCATTGCCTTCAACCACTCCTCACTATGCTAGTCCTTTATGGCTTCAGAGCAGGACTCAAACTCTCCCGCATCTGTCAATATCACGTAATCCTATAATGGGTATCTCAAGGATGGCCTCCACTCTCTTGTAAATCTCCGATTCTCTTGTGCAGGTGGTTTAGCATACGGTTCAGTCTGAACACCATCCGTGCTCTCTTTAGTCTCGTGATTGTCATATATACTGTCATTTGCAGTTGCTCCCCCATTATCAAGACTCCTCAAAAAAGTATTTGAATACAAATCTACAAGGCTGCTTAGAGTCGACTTTGGCTTATTAGGCTTCTCAAAGTCATTAATGGTCTGATCTTCTAGAAAAACAACATCATGACTGCGCATGATCTTTTGCTTCACAGAATCCTACAATCGGTAGCCAAACCATCCGTCCTCACGGTAGCCCAAGAATATGCATTGCTTCACCTTGGCATCTAGTTTGGACCTCTCATCTCTGGAAATATGCATGAATGTCTTGCATCCAAAATGATAAATACTTAATTTAAGTCATTTAAAACAAAAAAATATATTTAATTTATTTTATTTATTAAGAATTTGATACTTCTTTTTATGTTTTACAGGAAAGGTGATCGCCGATACAAAGAGTTCGATTCGTAGATCAAAAAGACTCAAGTTTGAAGAAAATTGGACTTAAAATAAAATTTAAATAAAAGAAGGATGCATATAGTATTATAGAAAATGAAGATACTATGCAAGAAATCCAAAAAGGATATAGATGTCATTGTAAAGAAATAAAAGTTTCTTTTTGTCATCAAAAAGAGCGTAAACAGTGCGGGTGCGTGGCAGCGGGCGTGCGGCAGCGGACGCGCGGCATCGGGTGCACGGCATGGCAGGTTCGTGGGGACATACGGACGCTCATGATAGCAGATGGATCTGAAAATTAAAGAAAAAAATATAATACTTGAAAATACTTCAAGAGGAAGAATTTATATTTTCTTTATCTGCTTGTGATCTTTCCATCTCATCCATCCATCTTTTAGTCCTTAGTATTTTCTTTAGTTCCATATCTGAAAACCATGTAAAACTCCTCCCTCCTAACACCTATAAAAAGGCTCTTGTACTCCCATTTGAGGGGGAGCCAGAAATTCTTCTAAAGCCTTACATAAAGGAAGAGAAAGGGACTACTCCATAAGCAGCTAGTCTAGCAGTCTCGGGAGTGGAGAAAAAATTTTGTAACAACACAGAGTGGGTTTATTGTTCTAAACTTTCTTGTATTTTTTATATGCAATAAAGATTATGCTTTTTATTTAAATTGTCATGAGTTCTTTATTTGCTCTCTTTCATATGCTTTTATTTATGCTTTTCTGTTAGATTAATATTAGGAACAACTTTTACTTTTCGGAGATGCGCCGTGATCTACAGGTACGGGGCGTGCCGAGAAAAGAAGAGTTGTTTACCTAGTACTTTTCGAAGATGCACCGTGATCTATGGGTACGGGGTGTGCCGAGGAAAGATTGATATTTTTTCTAAGATTAATCGTATCTATTTAATTAAAAAAAAGAGATATAACTCTGCTAGTGTAAAATTAATTCAAAACTTTCGAGCTCTTTATTTTATAATTACATCAATTTTAGGATAATTTATTTTTTAAATCAAAACAATGCTTCTTTCTTTTATTTTGAAATCTTAACTTAGTCCAAGGTCCCTGAGGATACGATCTCGACTCATCCTACCTACGTAGTGAGTAGAGTTATTTTTGGTGCTATCAACGACTACGCATCAAATTTTGGTGTCATTGCCGGGGACCTTGGCATGGTTGAATTAAAAAAAAAAAACCACTGACATTTTATAACACTTAACTAAAATAGCGTAACCTCAAATATAAAAATTTCTAACTTGATTGGACACCTTGTTTTTTTGCATTGCATCTCCATAATTAACTTTAAGGGTGCAACCCATTAACTAAGATAAGATGGGGATTTGATCACCCTTCCTTGGCCCACAAATCACTCCCTTGTATTTGTATAACCTAGACCTTAATCTAAAAATTAATTAGACGTTGACCCCTAAGAATTTCGAGCTCATTAGGACAAGTGACCCTGAGAGTTAAATTAGGTTAGACTTGATCAGCTAGCTGGTGCCTAGGCAAGTGGTTTGTGGGATGACTGGGCTTGAAGGAAAGTGGTTTTTAATTGGTTCCGTTCACTGATCTGACCAATTTAATTGGTATCTAAGAAAAGCAACGGGGGGACTCCCACCAACCTTACACTTATCTGGCCAGTTGGTTGGTCAAGCTCTGACTTGGAGGGCTTGAAGGCTAACTACAGTTAGGAGCTGTCTAGAACTAGGGTAACTTTAGGATAGAGAGTCCACTGCGTGCTAATTTGATTGTAATTAAAATCTAACCACAACTAATTCTTCTATTAGTTTTAGGACTTCTTAGGATCTCTTCTTTATAACTCTTTTCTCTCTTTTCCTCTTCTATTAATAATAAAAAAAAAAATAATCCTTAACAGACTAGGATAGTCTTACATAGACTTTTTAGTTGCATGTTAGGTCGACAATCACTAAAACCCGACTTGCAGCCATTAGACGAAAAATTAGAAAAGACTCTTAGGACTATCCGAGTTAGAAACATGGCTGCACCTGGTGAGGCTAATCCTCCACACTCATTGAGAGAATATTTCACTCCATCCTCGTATACCTACTCTCCATGCATTCAAGCACCTCCAGTAGAAGCTACCCAATATGAGATTAAGTCTAGCATTATTCAAATGTTGCCATCATTCTATGGACTTAGTAACGAGGACCCATACAAATATTTGGATGAATTTCTTAAAATTTGTTCCACAGTAAAAATATAAACTTCTCTGATGATGCCCTTAGGTTGAAACTGTTTCCTTTCTCACTTAAGGACAAAGCCAAGCATTGGTTAAACTCTTTAGACTCTATAACCATTTTAACTTGGGATCATCTTCAGAGAGAATTTCTTAAGAAATACTTTCCAATTGGAAAAATAAATCAAATTAGAAAAGCTATCACTGGTTTTTCCCAATTGGAGGGTGAACTTTTTCATGAGACATGGAAAAGGTTAAGGGACCTCATTCGTAAATGTCCACACCATGCTGTCCCTAAATGGCAACTTTGTCAGTATTTTTATGATGGTCTATCGGAGAAACACCGACAAATGGTTGATGCATCATGTGGTGGGACATTCATGCTAAAGAGTGAGGATGAAGCCTGACAGCTCTTTGAAGCACTTAGTGAGAATTTCCTACATCATATGTCTGCCACCTCTAGAGAACAACCCATGCTTCAACAAAAAAGAAGTGGAATTTATCAGATTGAAAATGTCATGGATATCCACAGTAAGGTAGATGAACTGTCCCAAAAATTAGACCGTCTTCTAAATACTGGACAATCTCTGATTCCACCTAACCCAATCCAAGAAGTTTGTGCATTGTGTGCAAGTTCGAACCATTTTGTTAGTGAATGCCTAGCCGCACCTCAATTTCCTGAGTTTGTGCACGAGCAAGTTCAGCAAGCTCAAGTCCAACAAGCTCGCAGACCAGAAAATGATCCATATTCAAACACTTATAACCCCGGCTGGAGAAACCATCCAAATTTTTTCTGGAGACCACAACCAGTGGTTGGCCCTGCCGCACCTCGACCTCAATATCAGGACCCAACATATAGGCATGGACCATACCATCAATTTCAAAATGCTCCTCAACCGTCTGCTACTGGTCACAGCTCAGCTTTTGAGAAAAAATTCTGAAAGCACTAGAACGATTAGAAGTCAACACTCAGACCCTTAACTCCCACACACAATCCATTGCTAAGCTAGAGACCCAAATAGGTCAACTAGCGATTGCATTCAGTAGGAGGGAAGGAAGAAAATTATCTAGCCAACCCGAGAGCAACCCAAGAGGACAATTTGTGATTGAGAGCTCTAATACCCCAGAAGCTTTTTCTAAACATGCCAAATCAATCATGACTCTGAGAAGTGGGAAGGTCATTGAACACACTAGTAAAACCAATGAGACCGACACTAAACCTCTAACCGAAGCCAAATCACCCAAGAATAAGGAGGACCTTAAAATAAAGAATGAACCAAATACACCGGAATCATCTTACTTGCCTAAAGCCCCATTTCTGGATGCCCTGAAAGTCCCTATTCCTATAGATAAGAAGGGAGGAAGTCTCGATGAGATGTTAGAATTGTTTAAGCAAGTCCAAATTAATCTTCTCTTTCTGGATGCAATCAAACAGGTCCCTACTTATGCCAAATTTTTGAAGGATTTGTGCACCCAAAAACGTAAATCTAGATCACAAATCTCAAAAAAAGTATGCTTCACTGAACAGGCTAGTTCTATCTTCTAGCATGCCACTCCTCCAAAGCTTAAGGACCCAGGAGCCCCCATCATTTTCTGTGTTATAGGAGATTATCACATTGAAAAAGCTCTTTTGGACTTAGGGGCAAGTGTGAATCTTTTACCTAGTTCGGTGTATGAACTTTTTGGATTTGGAGAACTGAAATCCACATCAATCACACTACAGTTAGCCGACAGATCAATTAAGGAACCATGTGGAATACTTGAGGATGTCTTGGTCAAGGTAGATGAGTTTTACTTTTCAGTTAATTTTTAGTTCTCGACATGGAACTAAGTGGCAACCCAAGAAAAATTTTCATTATCTTAGGACGACCCTTCCTAGCTACGGCAAATGCATGCATTAATTGTAGGACAGGAGTCATAGACGATCATTTGGGAATAAGAAACTGAGACTGAATGTGTTTGGTGCTTCCCAAGGACCATCAATGGATAGTTGCTTCGAAGTAGATACACTAGAAGACATTATAGAAGATGCAACACCCACAATTCTAGCACCAGACCCCTTAGATACTTGCTTGGCTCTCTTTGGAGTGTATGACTTTAAGGGATATATGAAAGAAGTTAACACCTTGTTGGATACACCACACGATAAAACCAATCCTCCATGGACAATCAAGTATGAGCCATTGCCTACATTAGCCAGTACACCAATAGTCCCATCTTTAGAATCACCACCTACGTTAGAATTAAAACCCCTTCCTGCTACGCTCAAGTATGTATTTCTAGGACCCAATGACACCCTCCCGGCAATCATTGCATCAGACTTGACCCTTAATCAGGAAACACAATTGGTTGGTATTCTGAAGGAATACAAAGAGGCTATCGGTTGGTCTATTGCCGATTTAAAAAGAATTGACCCCTCCAATTGCATGCACCATATTCATTTTGAGGCAAATGCCAAACCCCATCGAGATATGCAGATGAGATTGAACCCAAACATGCGTGAAGTAGTAAAGAAAGAGGTGGTAAAGTGGTTAGATGCTAGAATCATCTACCCCATATCTGATAGTAAATGGGTCAGTTTCACTCAAGTAGTACCTAAAAAATCAGGTATTACTATGGTTGAGAATGAAGAAGGTGAACTGCTTCCCACTCGCATATCATCTGGATGGCGAGTATGCATAGATTATAGAAAACTAAATGCCGTTACTAGGAAGGACCATTTTTCATTGCCCTTCATCGATCAAATCTTAGAACGGTTAGCAGGATAAAGTTTCTTCTATTTTCTTGATGGTTATTCAGGATACAATCAAGTACCTGTATTTCTGGATGACCAAGAAAAGACTACCTTCACCTGCCCCTATGGTACCTTCATTTTTCGGCGTATGCCATTCGGGCTCTGCAATGCACCCGCTACATTTCAACGGTGCATACTGGTCATTTTTTTGGATATGGTGGATAAATATCTTGAAGTTTTTATGGATAATTTTTCTGTATTTGGAACCACCTTTGAGGATTGTCTCCATAATCTTTCCAAAGTTCTTAAACGGTGTATGGAGACAAATCTTGTCCTAAGTTGGGAAAAGAGCCATTTTATGGTGCAGAAAAGAATTATATTAGGACATATTATTTCTGAAAGAGGGATCGAGGTAGATAAAGCCAAAGTTGAGGTCATTTCAAAACTACCACCCCCTACTTCAGTCCGACAAATACAATCCTTCTTAGGTCATGCCAGATTTTATAGATGCTTCATCAAAGACTTTAGCAAGATTTTAAGACCCCTGTGCAATCTGTTGGCCAAGGACACACCATTTGTCTTTGACGAAGACTGTTTGAAAGTATTCAACACATTACGAACAGTCCTGACAACAGTACCCATAATAAAACTCCCTGACTGGTCCATTCTATTTGAGATTATGTGTGATGCCTCTGACTTTGCAATAGGTGCCGTCTTAGGCCAAAAAATCAATAAGGAGCCACATGTGATCTATTATGCTAGCAAGACTCTTTCCGATGTCCAATTAAATTACACCACAATAGAAAAAGAGCTACTAGCAGTAGTGTTCGCCCTTGAAAAATTTTGCTCATATCTGTTAGGGTCTAAGGTTCTAGTTTACTCTGATCATGCGGCTCTGAAACATCTCCTCTCAAAGAAAGATACTAAATCATGTTTGATCAAATGGATCCTTCTTTTACAAGAATTTGATCTAAAAATCCGAGATAAGAAGGGTTCCGAGAATGTGGTAGCTGATCACATCTCCAGGATCTTAGTTGAACACATGATAGGCATAGATGAGGTCAAAGAGAAATTTCCTGACGAACAACTTTTCGCAATCTCCTCTAGCCATCCTCCATGGTTTGTCCATTTTGTCAATTACTTGTCAACAGGACAAGTACCTTCTCACTGGACAAAACAAAAAAAGGATCGATTTTTCTTGTAAATTAAACATAATTTCTGGGAGGAACCTGAACTATTCAAATACTGTCCTGACCAAGTTATTCACCGTTGTATCCCCGAGAGTGAATTCCAAAGCATTCTCACTTTTTGTCATTCTTCATCATGTGGGGAACATTTTAGTGGAAGAAAAACTACAGCAAAAGTGCTACAGAGTGGGTTTTATTAGCCAACACTTTTCAAGGATGCACATGAATTTGGCCAAAGTTGTCTGCAATGTTAGCAAATAGAAAATTTATCCAAGAAGGATATGATGCCACTAACCCCCATTTTAGTAGTAGAAATTTTTGATGTTTGGGGGATTGATTTCATGGGACCTTTTTCAGCCTCGTTTGGATTCGAATATATTCTGGTGGCAGTTGATTACGTGTCAAAATGGGTGGAGGCAATAGCTACAGGACTAATGATAATAAAGTTGTAACTAGTTTTATCCAACGAAACATCATTAGTCGATTTGGCTTCCCAAGGGTGATCATTAGTGATGGGGGGACTCATTTTACGAATAAACATTTTGAAGCACTTATGAAAAAATATAATATTACACACAAAGTGGCCACACCATATCACCTCCAAACTAATGGTCAGGTAGAGGTGTCAAATAGGGAGATTAAACATATCCTAGAAAAGATGGTTAGGCCCAATAGAAAGGATTGGTCTTTTCGCTTAGATGATGCATTATGGGCTTACCATACAGCTTTTAAAATCTCTATCGGTATGTCACCCTACCGATTAGTTTATGGCAAAGCTTGCCATCTGCCGGTTGAATTAGAACATCGTGCACTCTGGGCCATACGAATGTTTAATTTTAACATGAAGAATGCAGGTTCTAATCGAAGGTTGCAAATCAATGAACTAGAAGAACTTCGTAATGATGCATACGAGAGTTCACGAATTTACAAGGCTTGAACCAAAGTATTTCATGACAAATATATCTCTAGAAAATCATTTGAGCTAAATCAAAAGGTATGGCTTTTCAATTCCAGGTTACGTCTTTTTCCCGATAAACTTCGATCCCGATGGGATGGACCTTTCATTGTCACACAAATATTCTCACATGGAGCAATTGAAATTCATGACCCCCGGAATGGCAATACATTTAAGGTAAACGGCCAACGTCCGAAGCCATATGTAGATAAAATTGCACATAAAGAACGAATCG
This sequence comes from Elaeis guineensis, assembly GCF_000442705.2. Lineage (NCBI taxonomy): Eukaryota > Viridiplantae > Streptophyta > Magnoliopsida > Arecales > Arecaceae > Elaeis > Elaeis guineensis. The sequence continues at coordinate 3,154,758 of NW_027332424.1, forward strand.
ACACCATCTACCTGTGTGATCCACTTTATAATGAATAATAAACTTGATGTCTGGCTGAAGACGTAAAACTTAGCGCTTGTTGGGAGGCAATCCAATGATTTCATATTTTTTTTTTTTACTTTACTGTAGCTGCAAGAATTTAGAATAAGAGCCTATTAATCAATGAAGCTATCTTCAACTTTCGAAGCAAAATTATCCCAGGTGCACTCTCTCCTTTTATTTTCTTTGCTTTCCTACTCCATTGAGGACAATGTAGATTAAGTTGAGGGGGGAAGGAAATTAATCAAATCCTCGAGTATGGTCAGAAATAATTAGTTTTGTGTATCCGAATTTTATTTTGATTAAAAGTCAATTAGGCATCCTAATCAATGAATGATTAACGATCAAGATAATTTTAGAGATACTGAGGAATAAATTATTAAAAAAATCTAATGAATGGTAGGGTTTAGACTAGACCAAATTTTAGGAGTGATTCTATAATCCTCTTCTTACTGATCTCAATAAAGAATCTGCTTCATGAGAGATTGGATGGAAAGGTCGAGGTATGCAAAAATTTTCTTTAAAATTTACTTTTAAAAAAAAAAATAATCCTTAACAGACTAGGATAGTCCTACATAAAAAAAAAAAATATTGATTTCCTACTGAGTAACCGGGCCCTTTCGCCTAAGTAAGCGTTGTGGTTCGCGTAAAAAGGTGGGCAATGTTAAAAAAAAAATGGATAATAAGGGGACTAAATTGTAAGAAGATAATAAACCTCTCCCATATTAAGTTAGAGGATTTAAAGAGTAAAGTGGGGAGTTGGTGAAAGAAAAACTCTTGAAATTTTTTTAGTTAATACTCAGCCACTAATTGGGTCAAATTGATAATCCAATGAAGTATCTCTTTAATGGTCTAACCAGGTATCATCTACCTTTTGGGATGCCTAACCTAACTTTTTATTCAAGATCGAGTCGGTACACAATGCTGATATATCTATTTTACTCGAGGACGAGCAAAATTCAAGTTGAAAGGTATGATAAACACTTAATTTAAGTCATTTAAAGCAAAAAATTATATTTAATTTATTTTATTTATTAAAAATTTGATGCTTCTTTTTATATTTTACAGGAAAAGTGATCATCGATACAAAGAGTCCGATTCGTAGATCAAAAAGACTCAAGTTTGAAGAAAATTGGACTTAAAACAAAATTTAAATAAAAGAAGGATGCATACGGTATTATAGAAAATGAAGATACTATGTAAGAAACCCAAAAAGGATATAGACGTCATTGTAAAGAAACAAAAGTTTCTTTTTGTAATAAAAAAGGAGCGTAAACAGCGCGGGCGCGTGGCAGCGGGCGCGCAGCAGCGGACGCATGGCATCGGGCACGCGGCATGGCGGGTTCGTGGGGACAGACGGACGCTCATGATAGCAGATGGATCTGAAAATTAAAAAAAAAAATATAATACTTGAAAATACTTCAAGAGGAAGAATTTGTATTTTCTTTATCTGCTTGTGATCTTTCCATCTCATCCATCCATCTTTTAGTCCTTAGTATTTTCTTTAGTCCCACATCTGAAAATCAGGTAAAACTCCTCCCTCCTAACACCTATAAAAAGGCTCTTGTACTCTCATTTAAGGAGGAGCCCAGAAATTCTTCTAGAGCCTTGCATAGAGGAAGAGAAAGGGACTACTCCATGAGCAGCTAGGCTAGCAGTCTCAGGAGTGGAGAAAAAATTTTGTAACGACACAGAGTGGGTATATTATTCTAAACTTTCTTGTATTTCTTTATATGCAATAAAGATTATACTTTTTATTTAAATCATCATGAGTTCTTTATTTGCTCTCTTTCATATGCTTTTATTTATGCTTTCCTGTTAGATTAATATTAGGAATAACTTTTACTTTCCGGAGATGCACCGTGATCTACGGGTACGGGGCGTGCCGAGGAAAGAAGAGTTGTTTACGTAGTACTTTTTGAAGATGCACCGTGATCTATGGGTACGAGGTGTGCCGAGAAAAGATAGATATTTTTTCTAAGATTAATCGCATCTATTTAATTAAAAAAAAAGAGATACAACTCTACTAGTGCAAAATTAATTCAAAACTTTCGAACTCTTTATTTTCTAATTACATCAATTTTAAGATAATTTATTTTCTAAATCAAAATAATGCTTCTTTCTTTTATTTTGCAATCTCAACTTAGCCCAAGGTCCCTGAGGATACGATCTCGACTCATCCTACCTACGTAGTGAGTAGAGTTATTTTTGGTGCTATCAATGACTACGCATCACAAAAACTTTCAAATAATCGTAAGAAACATCTTTTCCTAACTACACTCTCTGTGGTGTATCACTCTCAAAAATATAGGGAGAAGAAAGATTAATAATATGGACCGCAATTATCAATCCCTCTCTCCGAAATTTCTTCGATAGTTTAGCATGAGAGAACATGCTCCTGATTCTCTCACCAATCATCCTGTTCATTCTCTTGCAACCTCATTCTGTTGTGGCATCTTAGACACTTGTCTTCTCTAATATGATGCTATTCTATTGATAGTATTTCTCAAAAAAACCTCGATATTCACTCCTATTGTCTGCCCGCATGCACTTCAACTTTCATCCAGTTTCTTTTTCAATAGAAATACGAAATTTCTTGAATATATCGAGCACCTGGTCCTTCATTTTTAAAGTATATGCCCATACTTTTTGAGAATGGTCATCAATAAAAGTCACAAAGCAAGACTATCCATTAAGAGTTTTACTACTCATAGAATAAACATCACTACGAACAAGATCTAATGTACCAGTTCTTCTTTTAGAGAAAAAGTTCTAAAAAGAAAGTCAAGTTTGCTTATCCATCAAGCAGCTTTCGCATGTCTTCAATCCAGAACTATCAGTAGGAAGAGCATTCTTCTTGGTCAAAATTGAGATCTCCTTTTGGCTTATATGTCCCAATCACTGATGCCATAATTTTGAGGTAGAAGGTTCCTTTGCTGCAGTCACCTCTCTTTTATCAAATTTTCATATCTGAATTTATTTCATTAAAATTATCATAAATCATAAATTATTTTAGATCTAATCTAAACATATTTATGATTAAAATAATTTTAAATTTTTTTTACTATTTTTCTTCATGAGTTTTGATTACAGTGGTATCCCTACACGTCATAAGAGAACCCGCTGAATGGGCAAAAGAGAGACTTTAATCCTTGCTTTCTCTTATGATCGGATGGCCTGATGATCAACTCAATCTGAGTACTAGGCTATTAAGAAAATAAATCAAATTTCTAATCTAATTGAATCTACATGTGCGGTGTACATAAACATTGGCGTGCACATGCGAACATGATTATATAAACATGCTATTCATATAATCTAATTAGATCATCGCACTATATATTTTATTTTAGATCTGAAATTAAATTTAAACAATATTTAAATCATACATTATAGATTTGAACCAACATAGAAATCTATCCAAAATAGATATGAATGCATAGGAAAAAAAATTTGGTTAAAAACTTATTGTGAATAAGTGTAGAATTCTATTCATAATTAGATCTGAAAATATGTCAAAACAGATTCAATTCAGATCTTTATTAAAGTCTAACTTCTAACCTAAAAAACTTCATCAAGAAAACTGTCAAGACAGATTTAATAACTAACATAATCAGGTGGTTAATAACTAACATAATCAGATGGTTATTATAATAGAAAAAATCTGCAACAAAATTCTGTTAAAATAGATTTTTAATAGCTTACAATCAACCATTGATTTGTATCCCAAAATCTGGTCAAAATTAGATCAGAAAAATTTAGATAAATAGGTTCAAATCGAATTTAATTTCTATAAAAAAAATCTGATCACATATCAGATGTGATCATACCAGAAAAATCAACTATGTATTCATATCTTGCAACCTGGCTCTAATACCAGTTGAAAAAGAAAATTCAATTCAGATCGGATCGCTAGAAAAGATTAAATAGATTTCTATTTTAAAATTTTTATAACTTTTATGATTTTACCTTAATGCACAACAGAAATACGATTAAGATGCTGGGGTCTCTTGAACCGGTTGCCTCGCGAGATCTGGATGTGTAGATCCTCTATTTTATATGTACGTCAGGCACCGCAGAAAAGAGAGATGAAGATCTTTGCACCAATCCTTCAAGAGGGATGGAGGGAAGGGGAAGATCTGATCTCATGACCTTGGAGGGGTTCTTCACACCAAAGGGAAGAAGCCAAGAAACTCCATGCCAAGAAGAGGAAGATGCCTAAGAAAATAGTGCCCCTCCCTTTTTGTTTTGTTGCACAAAAACTCCCACAATCTCATGATGGTTTCTCTCTTTCTATTGTCGCACAAATCAGAACTTAACCACCGGTGATGTGTGCCCTACCCTTTAAATAGATGACACCCCTAATCTGATCAAAACCCCCTTAGATTAGGACTCTTGATTCGAATCAAATTCAAACCAATTCTTGTCCTTCTCTAAGTAGGAAACCAAGGAAGCCTTGACGCCAACTTTTGTGCATCAAATATTTTCAGCTCTCACAAGGGATGGGGCAAAAAAATTTAGTGCCCCCTCTTCCTCTTGGTCAGCCATACATGAGAGAGAAACCCAGGTAAAAAAGGCATGGTGAACCCAATCCAATTTGGTTTAGAATTTGGATCAATTCGAATCTAATTCGAACCTGATTCGAACCAAATTCGAATAGGCTGTTAATCCCAATCTTATTAGGATTCAGGTCCAAGTCTAACTTGAATTATTAACCCAATTAGCCTTAATTTAATCAAGTCCAATTAAATCAAATATAATATGGAATAATTAAGACTCAAATTCATGCTCTCAAAATCCTTTGGTCACAGATCAAATCAATTCATCTATGGAATTAAACCTGTACCTCATGTCCAGTGCTAGCTAGACATAGGCAATGTTTAATCTCATATGACCTCCAACTTAATTCTCAATCAAGTAAATCTATTTGTTCAATTAAGTCACATATTTTCAAATTGAACACATAGATTTTAGGTCAATCTTTCCTACATTGTTTGACTTTGTACGTGACTCCATAGGTTCGAACACTAAGCTGGTAGTATAGGAACTATTTCTTATACTAATTGAAGTAATCATCTAGCAATGATACTCGATGTCCGGATAGGTCAAATATTTACAAAGCAACATTCAAGAACCTAGATATATAGTTACCGCATAATTCATCTCTTTGACCTCAATGCTCAGGATGACTTAGAGTTTCACCGTCAATCCTGGATAAGTCATCCACATTGTATTTCAACCTTTCAAATCTATCACATGAATTATCCTAACCATGATTTTACTAAATTGAAATACAGTAATGCATTAACTTCTATAATCCGGAGTGATCAATCTCATCTTGATCCACACACAGACTTCGCAAGTACTTGACTGTACTCAGTAGCCTTCTATCAACATTAAAAATACAGATAGTCCGGCATCAAAGCACAGCGAGTTATTTACAAGTCACCGTGGTTATCTTAAGTCAGAGAAATACTTATGCCCATATCCTTTGCGAGCTGCTCTTGACAGCAGAGTGTTCTATAGGTGAGTCACTGTTCGATGATGATATACTCCTACATCTCATCTCTATACCATACCAGTATCTCCACACTCTTTGATTATGAGGACAACTAATCTATATAGCACACAATGACCTATACTTGATAAACATCATCATCCTTTAATGATGTGTCATTTAGTCACGAACATATTTAAGAACTATTCGATAAATCCTTCTTTATCGATTGTCTTTATAGTTCTAAGGACTTTATCACAATATAAGAGTTTCAATAAGGAAGATGCACAATTTATGATAAAAATAATTTTTATTAATTCATAATTTATATATAAATTACAAAGAGCACAATCATCTAAACGATTGACTTTAGGATATATTTTTCAACAACTTCCACTTGGACTAAAGCCAATTGGCATAGTATCTAATATCCATCTTCCATTTGTGTTCATCGAACTCTTTGATTTTGAGGGCTTTAGTAAATGGGTCAGTCAATTTTTTTTTTCATCAATCTTCTGAAGCTCGACGTCATCTCGATTCACGATCTCATGGACAAAATGATAGCGATGCAGAATATGCTTGATTCTCTAGTGAGACTTTGGTTTTTTAGCTTGAGCTTGGCTTCAATGCTACCGTAGTATAGAAGAACAGAACCATCAATGGAGGGTGCCACTCCAAGTTCACTGATGAACTTTCGCAACCAGATCGCTTCTTTGGCGGCATCGGATGCCATAATATACTCCACCTCGCATACTGAATCGGCTACAGTGTGCTACTTGAAACTTTTTCAATAGATCGTTTCTTCATTCAGGATAAATATGTAGCTCGACATACTTTTACTATTATCATGATCTGACTGAAAATTAAAATCAGTATATCCCATAACTTTTAAGTCGATTCTCCATAAATAAGTCATTGGTCCTTAGTATTTCTTAAATACTTAAGGATGGTTTTCACAACCTTCCAATGATTCTCATCCATATCAGACTAATACCTACTGACTATTCCTAGTGAGTAGGCCACATCCGACCTCGTATATGTCATAGCATACATGATAGATCCTACTGTCGAAGCATATGGGATTCTACTTATATGCTCTCTCTTGAAAGGTTGTCGAACAATCCTTCTTAGAGGGAGTAATTTCATAGCCTATCGGAAGATAGTCTTTTTTGAAATTCTTCATGCTGAACCATTTCAGTATGGTGTCTATGTATGTGGATTGGGACAATCGAAGTAGCCTCTTAGATCTATCTCTATAGATCTTCATTCCTAGAATGTAGGATGCTTTTCTCAAATTCTTCATGAAGAACTATGAAGATAGCCAAACTTTTATACCTTGCAATACAGGGATGTCATTCCCGATTAAGAGAATATCATCCACATATAATACAAAGAATACAACTACAAAACCATTAGCCCATTTATAGATGCATGGTTCTTCTCCATTCTTAACGAAGCGATACATTCTGATCGTCTTATCAAAATGCATGTTCTAACTCTAAGATGTCTGCTTCAATCTATAAATAGATTTCTGAAGCTTGCACATCTTTGATTCCTCTATGGATGTGAACCCTTTAAGTTGTATCATATACACCTCTTCTTCCAGCTCTCTATTAAGGAAAGCAGTTTTGATATCCATTTATCAGATCTCAAAATCTAAATGTGCTGCTATTGCAAGCATAATTCGAATAGACTTGAGTATTACCACAGGAGAGAATATCTCATCATAGTCAATACCATAACATAGACGATATCTCTTGACAACCAAACAGACCTTATAGGTCTTCATCTTTCCGTCTGTACTCCTTTTTCTTTTGAATATTCATTTGCATCCTATGGGTTTAATTCCTTCCGGTGGATCAACGAGTGCTCATATACCATTGATCTCCATGGATTTCATTTCAGACTTCATGGCTTCAAGCCACTTGTTAGAGTCGGATCTCTGCATGACATCCATGTAGGTTATTGGATCCTCGTTATTTTCATCAAGTTTAATAGGATCATCATCTCGGATCAAAAAATTGTAGTATCTATCTGGCTGATGCGGTACATTATCGAATCTTCTCAAAGATGCCTCTACAATGGGCTCTGGGTTTGATCTAATCAAATTTAATTCTATACTTTTAATTATCTGTCAGTTCTTCTACCAAATGAACTTCATCAAGTTCAATCTTAGTGGCACTAGTTTCTTCCCCAAAGAATTTTTTTTCCAAAAAGAATATCTTATTGCTGATGAACACCTTTTGTTCTTCAATAAGGTAGAAGTAATATTCGTTAGTTTTTTTTAGATACCCAACCAAAGAGTACTTATCAGATTGGGGTCCAAGCTTATCAGTCTGTAAATGCTTGGCATAAGTCGGACAACCCCAAACTCTAAGGTAAGAGAGTATCGGTCTACGCCCAATCCATATCTTATATAGAGTTTTTATGACTGATTTGCTCGAAACTCTGTTTAGAATATAATAAGCAGTCTTAAGAGCATAACTCCAAAAAGAGACTGGCAAACTTGTAAACCTCATCATAGACCGAACTATGTTTAATAGAGTTCAATTCCTCCTTTCTGACATCTTATTATATTTTGATGTCCTAAGAGGGGTCTATTATGAAAGAATTCTGTTCTCTTCTAAAGATATCAAAAATTCATTAAAAATGTATTCACCCTCTCGATCAGATCGAAGATTTTTAATATTCTTCTTAGTTTATTTTTTTACTTCATTATGGAATCATTTGAACATTTCAAATGATTCAAACTTATGCTTTATAAGATGGACATACCCATACCTAGATAGATCGTCAGTGAAAGTAATAAAGTAATTATACCCTCCTCTAGCACTCGTGTTCATGGGTCCATATACATCAGTATATACTAGACCCAGAACATCACTGGCTCGTTCATCTTTTTCGGTAAAAGATGACTTGATCATCTTTCAAGAAGACAGAACTCACAGATCGACAATGATTTACAATCATTGATGTTAAGAAATCTCTCTTTGGTTAACCTATTTATCCTATTCTTATTTATATGATCGAGCCTACAATGTCAAAGATAGGCATCCATGATATTATCTAATCTAGGATGTTTGTTCGATGTGCACATTACACTAACAGACTGTGATAAAATATAAATATTATTTTTTAATTATCCACACATAATTATAATACCATTCATAATGATATCATAATTTTTTTTTATTAAAAAATTATAACCATCTTTGGCCAAAAGGCCTACATAAATAACATTCATAAGGAAAGATGGACAATAATAACAAGCATCTAAAGCAATGACATTTGAATTGAGAATAAGCTGAACTATTCCTATAGCTAGAATTGGAATAGTTCTTCCATCTCCAACATTCAAGAATCGTTCGTCCTTCTCAAACTTTCTGCTAACCTGAAGTCCTTGCAATGAATTACAAATATGAATCAGACTTTCAGTATCTAATATCTAGATAGTAGTATCATAGATAGAAAAATTATAAAGTATTATCATATACATATTTTATCTAGCAATCATTTGCTTATTTCTCTTTCTGGATTTGTATGGGTCAAAAAAAATTAGATATAGAGGATAATTCATCTTTAAGTGCCCTAGCTTCTTGCAAAAGAAGTATTCTTTCTGACTTTAATCCGCCTTAGACTACTTAGTTCGATTGGACTTAAAAGCCCCAGCACGATTCTTCTGCACCATTCTTTTTTGTCTCTTAGAGGACTGACGCTGTGTTGAGGATGAATCCTCAAGGGTGCCAAAGGATTTGATTAACATTTGAAGCATTTTCTGTGGCTGAGTGTCATCAAATTTATAACTAAATTCATCATTCATAGCATCCCTCATTATGCAACGTATTGTCACATGGACATTAAGCCACTTCTAATAAGTATCTTTGACCACTGTATGTACGTTGGGAGCAGGCTCTATAGGTGCAGGATCTATAAAAAAATATAGGATCCTTTTATGCTCTAGAACTATTCTCAACTTTCAATATCAACTATTAAAATTTGATCCTATAAGCTTGTCACTGTCTAACAGTGAGTGGAGCGACAAACTACTAGCCATTACTGAGAAAGAAGACAAAGATCTATTAGTATATGAATTATTTAATCCTAAAGATTTAAACTTCAGTCTAAAGGTTCTTTCACTATTTTATACAAATTGATAGCCCCTACCTTCAATTCAAAAAATTATCTTAATTCCTTAATAGGTACTAGAATCCACACTGACTGCATAAGGGCTCGAGGAAAGCTCGACCAACCCATGTGCATCTGTGGGTAGGTTCTTAATTAATTATTTCTCCAAATAATTTTTAGTAATGATTTTGCCCCAGGTTTCTTTTCAATAGGCATAGGCGTCCACTGAAAGTCCTGGTTAGATCTAACCATTAATATGAAAATACTCAGTGAATCTAATTAATGAATGATCAAGTCTGAGAAAAGTTTGACCAATCCAACCGTTCATCAGATAGTACAACAGAGTCATCATATAATGAATGATAATTTTAATATCCAAACAAACACCAGAAGGTGCCTCCACTATTTACCTAAACTATTGGACCCATTACTATCCATTTTAATGGGAGGCTATGATCCAGTTATCCCTATAACTATTTTATTTTAAAGACCTAATAATTTAGAAGATTTAGTTAATATTTTAAGAAGATAGAGAAGAAACTAACTAACGAGTCTTAAATCCTTCTACTGACTTAACCAAGTCATGAAGAGAACTAGAGACAAGCTGGTCTCATGACATCTAAATTAGTCAAACTAATTTTTCTTGATGGCATGGGTCAACTCAAATCAATTAGTGATCTAATTAAGATATAATCACCAAATTGGTCAGATGAGTAAGATCAGTGGGAGGGTCTATCAAGACTTACCTTAGATACCATCGAAATGGTCAGATATGTGGGCCGTCAATTAAAAACCATCGATCAAACTGTCAAATTTATTTTAGGAACCAATTAGTTGATTAATTTCAATTTGATCAGCCAAAGGACTCGGACTCGATCACTGAGCCACAATCAGATCTATTTGGTCTAATCAATGCATAGACTTGATCAACTACAACTATTGAGTTTGATCTAGAGCATCCTTGACTTAATCTAAATCAATTTTTGATTAGATTTGATCAACAACTCTCTTTAGCCCATTATTTGATTCTAACCCTATGTTTAACCCAGTTAAATGATTTGATTTGGGCTAACCAATTGTCCCACATTTTATACAATGTCATTAGATCTTAAATTCATAATTCTAGATCTAAAGTTTCAACTCTTGATTTTTAATTAAGTATAAAATTAAAATAATTTCAGATGTAAATTTATTACATTATAAACATGAGATTAGGTTATTAATTGAAATAATTTCAAATGTAAACTGTTTTACATTAAATTTTCATGCCAAGTTTACATCATATATCATTTGTTTTTCAAATGCTAAAAATTATTTTTCAGTTCTAAGTTTAACAATTAAATATATTCAGTTCTGATCTAAATATCATTTATACATTACATATATAATATCTATATTTAAATCTCTATAGATTACATCATATGCAACATATAATTTGAATCTTAAAACTAATTTTCATATCTGAATTTATTTCATTAAAATTATCATAAATTATAAATCATTTTAGATCGAATCTAAACATATTTATGATTAAAATAATTTTAATTTTTTTTATTATTCTTCTTCATGAGTTTGGATTATAGTGGCATCCCTACACGTCATAAGAAAACTCGTCAAATAGACAAGAGAGGGACTTTAATCCTTTCTTTCTCTTATGACCGGATAATTTGGTGATCAACTCAATCTGAGTACCAGACTACTAAGATAAAAAATTAAATTTCTAATCTAATTGAATCTACATGTGCAGTGTACATAAACATTGGCGTGCACATGCAAACATAATTTTATAAACATACTATTCATCTAATCTAATTAGATCATCGCACCATATATTTTATTTTAGATCTGAAACTAAATTTAAATAATATTTAAATTATACATTACGGATCTGAACATGCATAGAAATCTATCCAAAATAGTTATGAACACATAGAAAAAAAATTTTAATTAAAAACCTGTTGTGAATAAGTGCAGAATTCTATTCATAATCAAATTTAAAAATCTATCAAAACAGATTCAATTCAGATCTTGATTAAAGTCTAACTTCTAATCTAAAAAAATTTATCAGGAAAGCTATCGAAATAGATTTAATAACTAACATAATCAGTGGTTAATAGCTAACATAATCAGGTGGTTATTATAACAGAAAAAATCTGCAACAAAATTCTGTTAAAATAGTTTTTAAGTAGATTACAATCAACCATTGATTTGTATCCCAAAATTTGGTGAAAACCAGATCAAAGAAAATTAGATAAACATATTCAAATCAAATTTAATTTCTACAAAAAAAATTTGATTACATATCAGATATGATCATATCAGAAAAATCAACTATACATCCATATCTTGCAACCTAGCTCAGATGTCAGTTGAAGAAAAAAATCCAATTCAGATTGGATCGCTAGAGAAGATTGAACAGATTTCTATTTTAAAATTTTTATAACCTTTATGATTTTATGTTGATGCACAACAGAAATATGATTAAGATGCTGGGGTTTCTTGAACCAGTTGCCTCGTGAGATCTGGATGTGCAGATCCTCTACTTCACATGCACACCAGGCACTGTAGGAAAAAGAGATGAAGATCTTTGTGCCAATCCTTCAGAAGGGATGGAGGGAAGGGGGAGATTTGATCTCACAGCCTTGGAGGGGTTCTTCACACCAAAGAGAAGAAGCCAAGAAACTCCACACCAAGAAGAGGAAGATGCCCAAGAAAAATAACACCCCTCACTTTTTGTTTTGTCGCACAAAAACTCTGACAATCTCACGATGGTTTCTCTCTTTCTTTTGTCGCACAAATCAGAACTTAACCACCGGTGATGTGCACCCTCCTCCTTAAATAGATGATGCCCCTTATCTGATCAAAACCCCCTTAGATTAGGACTCTTGATTTGAATCAAATTCAAACCAATTCTTATCTTTATCTAAGTAGGAAACCAAGGAAGCATTGACGCCAACTTTTGTGCATCAAATATTTTCAGCTCTCACAAGGGATGGGGCAAAAAAATCCAGTGCCCCCTCTTCCTCTTGGTCGGCAATACATGAGAGAGAAACCCAGGTAAAAAGGGCATGGTGAACCCAATCCAATTTGGTTCAGAACTTAGATCAATTCAAATCCAATTCAAACATGATTGAACCAAATTCAAATAGGTTGTTAATCCCAATCTTATTAGGATTCAGGTACAAGTCTAACTTGAATTATTAACCCAATTAAGTAAATCAAACTCAATTAAATCAGATCTAATCTGAAATAATTAAGACTCAAATTTATTCTTTCAAAATTCTTTGATCACAGATCAAATCAATTCATCTCCAAAATTAAACCTGCACCTCATATCCTGTGCTAGCTAGACATGGGCAATGTTTAATCCCGTATGACCTCTAACTTATTTCTCAATTAAGTAAATCTATTTATTCAATTAAGTCACATACTTCTAAATTGATCATAGATTTTAGGCCAATCTTTCTTATATTGTTTGACTTTGTGCGTAATTCCATAGGTTCGAACACTAAGTCGGTAGTATAGAAACTACTTTATATACTAATCAAAGTAACCATCTAGTAATAATACTCGATGTCTGGATTGATCGAATATTTGTAAAGCAACATTCAAGAACCTAGGCATATGGTTACTGCATAATTTATCCCTTTGACCCTCAATGCTCAACATGATCTAGAGTTTAACTGTCAACCCTGGATAAATTATCCATATTATATTTCAATCTTTCAAATTCATTGCATAGATTATCTTAGTTAGGATTTTACTAAATTAAAATATAGTGATGTAGTAACTCCTATAATCCAAAGGGGTTAATCTCATCTTAATCCATACATAGACTTTGCAAGTATTTGACTATACCTAGTAGCCTTCCATTACTGTATTAAAAATATAGATAGTCTGGCACCAAAGCACAGTGAGTTGCTTGCAAATCATTATGGTGATCTTAGGTCAGAGGGACACTTTTGTCCAAATCCTCTGGAGGCTACTCTTGATAGCAGAATGCTCTACAAATGAGTCATTGTTCAGTGATGATGTACTCCTATATTTTACCTGTATGCTATACCAGTATCTCCATACTCTTTGGTTACAAGGATAATCAATCTATATGGCACACAATGATTTATACTAGATAAACATCATCGTCCTTTAATGACATATCATTTGATCGTGCACATATTTAAGAACTATTCAATAAATCTTTCTTTATCGATTATCTTTATAGTTCTAAAGACTTCATCACAACATAAGAGTTTAAATAAGGAAGATGCATAATTTATGATGAAAATAACTTTTATTAATTCATAATTTATATATAAATTATAAAGAGCACAATCGTTTAAATGATTAATTTTAGGATATATTTTTCAACATTAAGTTAGATTGGGAGTCTCTATGCTTGCTTCTAATTTTTCTTTCCATGATGAGGGCCTCATTATGGCTCAAGATTCCTTGCTCTTTCCTCCTGACCTCCTCATCAAGTATATAGTCTTTCACCATTACTAAGGCTATTGAATCCTCCATTGACAAATTACTTAGCGACACCACCAGAGTCTCCTAACTGTCAGGTAAGGAACTCAATAATAGTAGGGCCTAGAGCTCCTCATCTAAGATCATGTTCATTGCAGCGAGCTGGTTCACCACGTTCTGAAAGTTGCTTAAATGCTCCGCCATGGAAATTCCCTCCTTATATTTTATGTTCATCAGTTTATGAATTAGGAATGCCTTATTCTATGCCATCTTTCTCTCAAACAAGCTTTTCAATTTCAACCAAAGGCTATGGGCACTAACCTCCATTGAAACATGAAGGAAGATGCTATCATCAATCCACTATCGGATGAGTCTGACGGTTTTGCAATTCAATTTCTCCCATTCTCTATCTGACATCTTATTCAGTTGAGTAATAACTCTCTCAATTGGATCGTGAAGATCTTTGCAGTAAAAGAGGTCTTCTATGTGAGACTTCCAAATTGAGCTGTTGATTGGCGTCAGCTTGATCATAGTATCTGATGAAGATTGATCCTCCATCTATTAGTATCTTAACTCTTTTTTTAGTACTCTAGATTCGGTGAAATCAAGCTCTGATACCACTTATTGAGATTTAAGTACTCTAAAAGAATAAATAGATAGAACAAAAATCTATACTAACAATAATACCAAAGATACAGAGAAATCATAGCAATCACAAGAACACCAAAATTTTTCATGGTTTGATTGAAACCTACATGCACATAGGGATCAAAGAAAGGAGCTTCCACTATAATAACAGTTTAGAATACAAATTTTTTTCTGACATCATGTTAGGAACACCGCTTCTAATACAAGAAAGAAGAAATCCAAAATTAAACAAACTTATAGAAAAACCCTCCTCGATGGAATAACTCTAGTCTAAGTTTAAGCAAACTCCTCCAATTGATGTTCTGCAATCTTCTTTTTTTGA
The DNA here is from genome assembly GCF_000442705.2 of Elaeis guineensis. Taxonomy (NCBI): domain Eukaryota; kingdom Viridiplantae; phylum Streptophyta; class Magnoliopsida; order Arecales; family Arecaceae; genus Elaeis; species Elaeis guineensis. The sequence continues at coordinate 3,169,856 of NW_027332424.1, forward strand.
ATGAAGTACCCTCCAAGCCTCTCTTCTTCTCTCTCCCTCTCTCCTTTTGGTGGCTCCCGACCTCCATTTTGTATTTTTTCATGTACTGAATTCACATCCATGAAACCTTTTATAGGCAAAAAACTAGAGTCCTTTATGGACTCTTTTCCCACACATAAGAAGACTTTTAGGCACATAGGATTTTTTCTCTCCATGCGTTTTTGCATGCTATCCATGTTCCATGTACCTCACAGAGCTTTTTCATGCATAGCTTTTCTTTTTGGTTTTCACGATGGTTTCTGTGCACCAAAAAAAGCTCCATGCTTTCCACATTAAATAGGCCAATTAAGAGTCTTATTTGGACTCTTTTCTTCCCCTCCTTTTTTTAAATTTTATTTTAAAGGATGTGAAGTCCCATATGAGGAGGGACTATCCAACACATTTTGTGTTTGAAGAACAAGATGATGCTTACCTTAGTATTACTCTATTTGTTTTAATCTTCCCTCATTTCAGAGCCATTATGTTGTCGAACCCCCTGAGTGGGATCCTTGTCCTTTATACCATAATATCTTGAATAAGTACTTTGATGGAAAAATAGTCCCTCTGAACTTATCTTGCTAGGATAGAAACACAGTTTCCATTATGGAAAGTTTTTATTGCATTCCTCATTATGAGATATTCTAGACAAACTAGCCACAGTCTTCACTCTTGAAAAATGCAGATAGTTTTTTGAAATGTTTGTGGAATTGATTGGCTTCCAGAAAGGCGAATGATTAAAAGAACCATCCAAAATTTCAATAGCCCAATTATTTACTTGTAAGAAATAAAACTCGATCAGATCAATGCACACATTATCAAAACATCATGTGGAGTTGGCTTTGACCATTGGCAAATTGTGGATGTCGTTGGATCTTCAAGAGGTCTTTGAGCTTGCTAGAACAATGAGCTTATAGATGATTAGCCTTCATACTAGGATAAATTTTTCATCACCACCACCTTTCAATCCAGACAAATAAACCTTAACTAGACCATCACTAATATCTACGATCTTTATGACAATAAGAGCCTGCATATATTCTTCGAGGAGCTTAAAACCATCAGAAGCAGCATACAAGGACCATGGGTTCTAGTCGGTGACTTTAACGTTACTACATTCTCGTCTGACAGAATTGGAGCAACTGGCATCCCTTTCGCTTCCTATCAATTTAATGATTTGATCAACTCATTCGATCAGATAGAGATCAACTGTCCTAATATGAAATTCATTTGGTCCAACTTTTGAGAGAATTTGAGCCTCATTAAACCAGACAAATGCTTCATCTCTTCTGATTTTCACAGCTTATTTCCTTGATTACTTTGAATTCGTTAATTTGGATCACATCAGATCATGTCGGTCTTTTGCTAGCTCTCAGCTCTCAACTAAAGCAGGCTATAAAGGTAAACAAGCCTTTTCATTTTGAATACCTTTGGTACTCCTTTATAAGATTTGATGATCTTATTAATACTTGATGGAAAGCTGCACTAAGATACACTGATGCGGCAGCAAACTTGGTACGACAATTGAGATTTTTTTGGTCCAAGATAAGAGAATGGAGTTAAGCACCTATTGGAAATATTTTAACAAAGAACTCAAAGACTAATTTTCATATTGGACAACTAGATGAGGCCAAAGAGAATAGGGGGTTATCTGCACAAGAACATGATGAGCAAATTAAATTGAAGGAACAACTTGAATCGATCCTATCCCAAGGGGAGCTAATATGAAAACAATGCTTTAAAAATCAATGGATTAGCGAAGGCAATTACAACATGTGTGTCTTCCACTTATGGCGAGCAACCAAGGAAGAAAGAATCATATCTCTGAGGTTCAATATAAAGAAAATACTCTATCAAATCAGGATGATATACAGAGAGCTTTTGTATCCTTCGACTGCAATATGCTTGGATCTATGCCACAAGAAGGATTAGGAGCAGATTGGAAGCAACTTTATCAATATAACTTCAGTGACCTGAAAACCCTTGATGAACCTTTCTCTAAGGAAAAGATTGAGAAAGCGGTATTGGTTTGGCCAAACAAAAATATCCTAGGCTCGATGGGTTTGCAGTTTCTTTTTATCAAAAGTTTTGGGGGATACTTAAGCCTGATATCTTACGACCTTTCCCTAGCTTCTATGAACAACATATAAGCATCTCTAGATTGAATTACACCTTCATCACCCTAATCCCAAAGAAGGCTAAATGCTTATCAGTCTTGGATTATAGGCCTATCAGTTTAGAAATGGGATCATCAAAATTATCTCAAATGTGCTCTCTAATAGACTCAAACAAAAGCTTGAAAACCTAGTCTCCTTTTCTCAATCTGCCTTCATTTCAGGGAGACTAATTCATGAAAGCTTTCTCTCAGCCATCGAGATCATCTCTTATTGTAAAAGAAAAAAAGCAAAAGGTTTCTTATATAAATTTGACTTTGAGAAAGCCTTTGAATGCATATCTTAGAGCTTTCTTCAAAATCTATTAGAACAACATGGCTTCAGCACTAAATGGTATTCTTGGATCTCCTCCATCCTAGCGACCAACTCTGCCATCCTCCTCAATGGGTCACCTGAAAGTTGGTTCCACAATAAAAGTGGACTTAAGCAAGATAATCACCTCTCTCCAATTCTCTTCATTTTAGTTGCTGACCTTTTGGCCAGTGCTATGAGTCTTGCACAGTCGTCCAAACTTATCAATAGCATTGGTCTAATTGAAACTATCAGAAAAAATCAATGTTTATAATTCATGGACAACACCTTAATCTTCAATGGTGCATTAAGAAGACAGACCAACATCCTCAAGTTCATTTTCTTCACCTTTGAGTTGCTAACTACGTTAAAGATTAACTTCAACAAATTTCATCTAGTAGGGATCAATTTGCCTGAGAAGGAAATGTGTGGGCTGGCAATGATACTAAGGTGCCAAATTGCTCAATTCTTTATCAAATATTTAGATTTATCTCTACACCATTCTCCCCTCCATCAAGCCATTAGAACTTCCTTATTGAGAAAGTTTCTAAAAAACTCAGCGAATGGAAGAGAAACTCCCTAAACTTAGTAGGCCAAATCACGTTGGTAAATTCAGTCCTAAGAGCTATACCTATATTTTGGATGATGATTCTGAAAATTTCTAACCCCATCATTCAAAAAATCAATAAAAAAATATAGAGACTTCATCTGGGGAGACAACTCAAGTAGCTAAGACCTAATCAGTAAGGTTAAATATCTAGCCAACTGGTCAAGTATATGCCATCCTAAGAAATACAGTGGCCTCAGGATTATTGACCTTGGTTCCACGAACCAAACTCTCTTAAAAAAATGGTGGTGAAAGTACTATTCAGAGCAAGATACACAATGGAGGAGATTGGTAAGTTCAATCTATTACTCGAAAAAGCTTCCCTCTGAACCAACGCAATACTCCCTCCTTATTGCCTCTCCAGTTTGGAAGTGCTAATAGTCTTCAAAATTTTTCGATGAAGTACCACCCCTATAATTGAAAATGTGAGGCAAACATCTTTCTATTTCGATAATTGGACAGATGGAAGAACACCTAGCAAAGAGTTTCCTATTGTATTCATCCTTGCAGTTAATCAAGACCCAAGCATGGCAAATTTTCTTTCAAAGGATAATATGATTGCTAGCTTCAGAACACCAATGAGTTCTACGACAACTACAAAACTATAAACTCTCTCCTCAGCAACATTAAGCTAGTAGAAGGAAATGATGCAAGACAATGGAGATGGACAACTTCTAAGAACATCACAGTCTGAAATTATTACCTTCTTCTTATGCATGGTGGAATAATTTCATAGATGGGCCTCATAATCTGAAAGTTGTCATTACCAGAAAAGATCAAAACATTCACCTGGTTGTGTTACTACAATAAAATTCTAACTACTGAAAAATTGAAGAAAGGTATAAAGGGGCCTGAGTCTTGCCTGTTATGCAGTAATCATAATGAATCAATGGATCATTTATTTATGACATGCAGCTACTCTATCTAGCTATAAAAACTAATATCTAATTGGAGCAAACGAGGTCAGCTCCCATCCAATTACAAAGACCTCTAGAGCCCTTGGAGATTAGTGGACATTGATAGAGAGGAAAACCAAACTTTGACTGCCTAGTTGTTATCTTTTATTGGTGCATTTGGATTGAGTGCAACAAAAGAGTATTTGCCTTCAAGGTAAGATCTATCTATGAAGTAGATAAATCAGTGATTTTGCTTCTGCAAGACTAGACAGTGAGAACAGATAATATCGTAAGTGTGAGACTCCTCCGAACTCTTGAGAACCTCTACCACCAAATTTGAACAGCACCACTAGCCTCTTCTCCTAGTTCAAAATTTTCACAGGCTTATTAGGATTATTACTTTTTAATCAATAGTTGGGAGTGCTATCAATCATCCATTGTTGCTGAGGGGACAGTTGCATGAAGTCCCAAAGTCTTACATAGTCTCTTCATGGAACAAACCTTACATCCACACATGTTTGCTAATGTAAACCTTTAATTATTCTACTCCCTATATATACTCTTCTATTCCATTTACTATATATACTCTTTTATATTAATATATCAATGATGGGAGCCTCTTACTCCCCTTAATTTATCTCAAAAAAGGATGGGTTAGGAATGCATCCCTACACTCATATGTACTAAGGTCATATCTTGGTGCTGATTGAAATTTGATAGGCCTATAGAGATTGAACAAGCTTATTGGATCAACTGCATTCTCTATATGATCTTTATCTTATTCTTAATTATCCTTATCAAGGTCTTAATAGTGGCTTCTTATGGACCATTACCTTGAGGAGAATAAAGAGATGAGTGGTGCAGCTTGATATTAAATTTATTGTAGAACTCATGTATCACTTGTGAGACAAATTGATGTCTGTTGTTAATGATGATCATTTTTGGTACTCCAAAGCAAATGAGGACATTAGAATTAAGGAATTTCATGACTGTATTTGTCTAGATCATGAGAGAAGGCCTCTACTTTTGCTTGTTTAGTGTAGTATTCCATGGTTGTGAGAATATATCTTTTTTTGTTGCCTAGCTTGGTATCAGAGAATGGTTTGATCATGTCAAGAGCCCACGTGGAGAAACACCATAGCATCATGAGAGGATGGAGGGAAGATGTTGAAGTGTGGAACTTGTCCACATGAATCTAGGTTCAGAAGTGGATTTTTGATCCATTGAGTAAAAATGTTGCATTTGGGTTAATAGATTCTTGATCTATCATGTATCCAACTCGATTTGACCTACCATTATGATTTGGCATTTGAAGCATCTCTTAACAAACCAATGATGCTAATAATTGCCATCCTAAAAATTTTTTTAGTAAGCATCAAGCTATTCACATACCCCCGCACATCCCTAAATGTGCTTCCTAGACAATTGTCTAAGCTTCTTCATTATCTAGGCCTTTAAGCAAAATACCATCATAGGACATTTAGTAGAGAGCATCTCTAAAGATAAAATATTTGGTAAGGAGTTGTCTTATCTTGGTGCAGTGGTGTCTTGGTATGTAGCTATTTCAAGGATGTTTTAATTTATAAATATCAAAAATTTTTATTTTCAAACTCATACCAATTTTATTTCTAGGACCTCTGCTACTTGGAGAGTGGACTCTACTTCAATCTTTCTCCTTTTACAAATAGACAAATCAGGGATCCTTTGAGACTGTAGCTAGCTTGTTGAGCTTCTAGAGGATGATATTTTCAAACTTAATATCTAGAGAAGGTTTGAAAGTTAATAGGAAGGTGGTGAGAGCATCTACCATAATATTGCCTTTGCATGCGGATATAATCCACCCTTGAATTATTGTGTATAGTGGATAGTGAGCTCTATGTAGAATTAGATTTGGATCGAAATCTTGCACTTCCACAAGATCTATAGTAGAATTTATTTGGAGCCACTAATGACTTTGAGGTATTCAACATCTAGGGCTAGCACAATTTAGATTCTTGCTATGATTGCTTTGTACTCTATTTGGTTGTTGCTGTATCTGAATCAATCTAAAGAGCATGTGGGATGACCATTCTTTTTGATGACAAGAGGGTCACACCAATGCAATCTCCTACTTCATTAAGTGAAAGTATAATATCCATATTTTAAGATTGTCCCCTACTTCAATAATCAAAATATCTTCATCTAAAAATTGAGCTCAACTTTAGGTAGTGTAAAACCAGTAAGATGGTCAGCAACCCCTTGATTGTTTTATATGTGGTAGAAAAGGTATCAAATTCTATTAGTAGCATTTGCTACTTAACAAGTCACCTTGGAATCATAAGTTTATCAAACACATTTTATTTGGTCTATCTAGGCTAAGGCATTTGCCTAATATTTCAAAAAGTAATGCTTCAATTTTTGTGAGGCTTAAACAACTATCAAACATGATTTTTCCATCCTTGAATATTTCTTCTCATAATCTACCATTGATCTACTAAGATAATAAACTACACTTTCATTCTTATCATCATTTAATTGAGTCAAGACGACTGCTATTGATTTCTTAGTAATAGAGTTATAAATCAGGATTGATAGGTTGGGTAATGGAGGACTAATTTTAACCGGTGGATATGAAAAACAACATTTAGTCTCATCAATAATTGTTTGCCATTGATTGCTATATTCAAATATTGCCCTCTTTTTAATAATTGTAAAAGGGTACATTTCAAAATATTGGGATGTGATTTGCTTAAGGAGCCCTCTTATTTCTTTAAGATTATTAGGAGGCAGTATCTCAATGATCGTCCCATCCTTAGAAGGATTAATTTTAATTCTCTGGATGGTCATTATAATTCCAAATAATTTTTTGGAAGACACCAGAAACAAACCTTTTAGGGTTCATCCTCAAATTGTTATCATGCGATCTTTGATGTATCATTTTCAATGCTTCAATATGATTCTCCTTAGTCTAAGATTTAACCAATATGTTATCAACATATACTACCATGAAATTATGTGTCATGTCATGGAAGCTTGCCATCATCATCTTTTAATAAGAAGCTTTGATATTCTTCAAGGCAAAAGATATGACCAAAATGCGATACATGCCCCAAGGAGTTGCGAAAGATGTCTTTTCTTTATCCTCTTTGCCAATTTCATTTGATTATATCTAGAGAATTCATCAATCAACGACATCAATTCATAGCCCATGATGTTATCCACCGTAACTTCAATGTTAGGATAGACTTTTTTGGGGTTTCTAAAATCCATGCTTTCACTTGACCATCCTTTTTCATGAATAGTACAATATTATTCACCCACTTAGGATGCAAGACCACACTAATAAAATTTTTCTAGTGTAACTTGTCAATCTCTTCCTGGACCTCTAATGCTACACTAGGGTTAAGTTTTCCTAAATTTCACTTTATAGACTTTGTTCTAATAGTAAGGTTAGTCTATGTTCCACCAAATTTTTATTAAGCTTAGGCATATCCAAATAAAAAGAACCCATGACATCTTTATACTCCCTTGGCACATAGACTAAAATTTTTATTTTCTATGAGGGTCAATGTTGCACTAATCATGATAGTATTAGGTTTGTTGGCTGTTTGTAAATTCATTTCTTCTATCTTTATGGACACCTTCTTAGGTTTGTTCAAAAAAATTCTTGAATGGGTTTCTAAATTGATCAGGAGGGTTATCAAGGGTTTGATCCTCCAATTCATAAACACTTAGACTATTATTAATATTTTCTCAAATTTTGATTAAACTCATCAAAATCTACATGTGCCACAAATTCTAAGTGACTACAACATTACCAATCTAGTCTCAAATTCATGAAGCAAACTATCTAGCACATCTAGTTAAGTTAAAGGCCAATCTACCCTTTTAGTCTATAGAAGTATCAACTAATTTTTTGGATTTTGTGAGCTTCTAATTTTTAGCTTTTTTAAAATATTCATCCATGAAACTAGCCAAAAGATCAAAATAAAAGTGTTTGAAGGGGTGGCTAGTGTTTACAAATTGTGAGAATAAAGATACTTCTAATAATAAGCCCTTATACATAAGAGAGGCTAGGCTCTAGAGTGGCAGTAGGGAGCCTAGCTAGGTTAAGTTAAGTAGAGGTCTTTTTATTTGAGACTTAGCTTGCTCTATACTAAACAATATTTAGAGATAATGGGTGTAAAGAGCTTTTAGGATTCTACTTCATATTGGGTGAGATTGTGTTTGTTGAGCAACTGCTTAGAGGTTGCAATATAATTATCATTCCTCACATCAAGGTCCTAATAAGCTACTTCCTTCTTGGCACTAATAATATCGATCGATTCTTCTACAGTCTTCTAGATTATAGATGAGGTTATGCTATCTTCAATAAATTCATTGCATCAATCCTCTAGAAAGATACAATACAGATATATCCAGATCATTTATATTCATGTCTTCCATGAGCTCTTCAAATTTTGGATTAAGGATCTTCTTTTGTTTGTCTAGTTGAACCACCTCAAAACTGCTCCTTGAATGGTACCTTGACAAAATAACAATACAAGGTCAAAATGAATGGAGGCCTATTTAGCTTTGGAGTAAGAAGGACATTTTCTTGTAAAACTCTTGGTTCAACCTAGGCCTTGAGAATTATCCCATACCTTTCATGACCCTTTGCTCAGACTCAGGAATGGGATGTGGGATCCATGCCTTCAATTACCCAAACTCATGCTTGGTCCATACCTCAAATTCTACATCATCTAGTAGCCTGTCAAATTCTATGTGAAGTGTAATTCAATTACATTGATATGTGAAGTGTGATACTAAGTGCAATGACATGCCTTCCTCAATGTGACATATTTCATCATGGATTTACCTAAATGATACAAAGGATATATTCTTTGTCACAAATACCTGATAGTTGGAGGAATTAACTTAGAAATGGTTAGAATAGATACACATATAATGCCCCTAGCATCTCTGGTGTAAAATCATCGTTGACCTTGACCACTCTAGATTTGTGTGCGAAATTGATGCTTTGGTCTAGAGTGGAGCTGATGGCCTTCATATTCTTAAGTCACTTCTTGCCTAAAATAAGCTCATAATAAGAAGATGTATCAACCACGTAAAACTTGTTCACCTAGAGGACCAGATCCTTATCATAGGAAGCTATACACATTCTGGTTGGTCTTAGGGAGCAAAAAAATCTGATCTCTTTAGTAGTGGAAAGTGGATACATATTTACAAATGCCTAGTGTCAATGAGATAGTTGTTCATAAACACCCTCTAAACTTTGATAGTGATTTAGAGTAGATCATATATGAGTTTAGGAATAGAAAGATCACTATTGACAAAAGTGATGGCATGGTAATAGGAACTTGACAATATGACCAAGTATAGATGTAGCAATATCGGTAGGCATCTTAGATTTATCAAGAGTTTTGAGGAGTGCCACTCTATAGGTGGGAGATATAGGATAAACACCTTGGAAAAAATTTTACTAAGATGTTTGACAATGCCATATTCCTTGCTGAACTCTAAGATATAGCCCCCTCGAACATGGCCTATGAGAGGATGATAGTCATGGATTTTGGGATAGAGGAGAGACATGATAATCAATTTTACTAGAGCAAGTGAGCATGACATATTGTGTGGGAGGCTTGATGATGGGAGAAGAAGATGAGACAATGGACGAATGATGATTGGAAGGTGATCTAATTATTGAAGTTGCCAATTCAACCTTATCTCTTGCTGAAAGTCAACCCCAATTAGCTGGCAACCCATGTAATGAAGATCATGAAAATAACCCATTATGATTTTCTCAATTGCCTTGATATTGAAGCCACCAATTCAATCTTATATCTTATTAAAAGTCAGCCCCAACCAGCTAGCAATCCATGCAAGGAAGATCATGAAAACAATCCAACATGATTTCCTTAATTGCCTTGATTTGTTTCCACTTTTTCCTCATATTCCTTTATTTGCCATGTATTTGGTTATGTAAAAATAGTATATATAACATGTATATTAATCAAAATTAAGTGAAGAAAATTCACCAAAAATCAGTGTTCTTATTTTTTTTTATGGCATAAGAGCCACACAAAGGCATAAAAACCTCTTCTCTTCAAAATCCAATCATGGCTATAAACACACCAAAATACCCTTTTCCCTCAAACATCAATGTTGCAAATTTTGTAATGCTGAAATTAAATAACAACAATTACTTGCTATGAGAAACACAACAACTATCTTTGATTGAAAGTCAAGACCTTCTCGATTTTCTTACTGGTAAAACAACACCTCCATCACAGTTTTCTAATTAGGAAGATGGTTAGAAGATCTACAATCTAGATTACATTTCATGGGTATGAACATATCGACTTATGAAGTTAGAAGTAGTCGAAACTCTCTCAGAAGATGTCCTCGAGCATGCAATTAGCTTCATGACCGCTACACAAGTTTGGAAAGCATTAACCAAACACTATACTTAAAATTTCATTGCTCGTGAATTCAATCTCTGGCTCAACTCCAGCACATCAAAAAAGGAAATAAGCCTTTTGCTATCTATCTTCATGAATTCAAATTTATATGTGATCAATTGAATGCAATTAATAAACCTCTGTCCGATGCTAATAAAGTTTTTAGGTTACTCAAAGGACTTAGAGACAGCTGAGTCTTTTAAGACAATAATGCTTAGGGCATCGAACCCAATGTATACTGAATTTGTTTTGTAGCTTTAAAGCTATGAGTTGAGAAACAAAAATGCTCAGTCGGCTATCAATCCCTTCTTTGTGTTCATCACTCAACATAATTGAGAAACGCTAGAGGCAAAGGTGCCCCAACCACTTTCAATTCCCATGGACATGGCTTTTCTCAAACTAGCCAAGTTGGAAGAAATTTTTCTTCATTTGACACTCAGTCGAATAGCACCCTGAGCTAACGCAATCAGCCTCCAGCTATTTCTATATGCCCAATATGCAAGAAAAAGGGGTATGAAGTGCTTAAATATTGGCATCACTTTGACAACAGTTATCAGAGCGATGATTTACCTCAGGGCCTGACTGCTTTGTACATCTCCAAGTCTCATGATGATGAATGGCATCCCAACACTAGAGCAAATGCCCATATCACTAACAAACGAGGTACTCTTATTGATTTGATTCCTTATCATGGTTTCGACAATGTAATGGTATGAAATGGCGAGTCACTCAAAATTACCCATACTGGTATGGATCATATTGGTAATAAATCTTGTAATATTTTACTTCAAAATGTCTTTATTGTGTGACAAATAAAGAAGAATCTCCTATCCATCTCATAGCTAACAAAGGACTATTCTTTCTATTTTGTATTTGAGGATTCTGATTTTTCTATTAAGGATTCCTAGACTCACCAGGTGTTGATTTTGGAAATTAATCATCATAGATTATACACCAATAAGGATCCATAATTGGTAGCATTTTTCTCTCAATGGCATAAGTCAGCAGATGAGTATACATCTGACATCGTCGATTGGGGCATCTAAATAGCTAGATACTACAACATTTATAGAGCCATCACTTGATTTTATTTTATAAATTGACTAGTTACCTCTGTATTAGTTGTTAGATCAGTAAGAATGCAAAATTATCTTTTTCTTTATCAGTTTTTCAGTTTTTTTCATTAAAAAGATACATTGTGATCTATGGGGTCTTGCTCCAGTTTCTTCTATGCAATAATTTCATTATTATGTGCTGTTTATTGATGATTTCTCATGATACTATTGGCTTTATCCATTGAAGTCAAAAAGTGAATTCTTTGTTATATTCTTATCTTTTCAAAAATTGGTTGAAAATTAATTTGACTAAAAGATTACGATATTGTTGGGTTCTGATTAAGCAATGGAAGGTTGGATTTCAAAATATTTATGAAACCCAAGAACATCCGAAATCTTAAACCATGGGATCCCCTTTGATGTATTCAATCAAATTAATAAACTATAATAAAATGAAGCATATAATTATATAAATATCTCAATCATTATTTTCAATATCTCCATAAGGTATACAAGCATATACCCTCCAATTGTGATCCACACAGAAATTGACTAAAAAAGATGCTCCTTCTGAACCCGATTATCGGATCCGAGTTGATCCTAACTTGATTGACTTGGTCGAACCACTTTCCGAACCTGACTTGGACCACTTTTTGGCTCTTAGGTAACTTGGTCAGACCTCTTAAGACCCTCTAGAGCCTTATCCTAAACCTATTTAGGCTTAGATAAGGCTAGAAGGGTTTGTCCTAAGAGAAGTAAAGGTGTAAGAGAGAGAGGAGGAGAGGATTCTTGTCTTAAGCAAGACAAGATCGGATGTAGGAATTGAATGATCTCCTCTTGATGCCGTCCCCTATTTATAATTACTGAGAGAGCACGAGAAGCATCCCTTGGTGATTTTCAACTACCTAAAGAAAAGGCTTATCATATCAAAAGTCTTATTAGATAAGAACTCTTGAAGATATATAAAACACCGGTCCACTCTTCCCTTGCGCGCGTGCTCTCATGAAAGGATGCATATGGCATCTTGATTTAAATCAGAAAATTCTCATATTTTGCTACATGGAAAGGATGTTCTTTCTAATCTGAATCACTAAAAGAAACCCCTTAAAAGGTTCTTATTTTTTCATTTAAAATAGAATACCACAGGCAATGCTTTGGAAGACTTATGTGCATGTGGTTGGTTTCCTCCCTTCTTCCATGCCATATCAGGCCACTTGACACCTTAAAATCTGTGCTAGGATGATTAAGGGCTTGATGAAGTGCCATATGGGTCTTAAACCCAATCAAGAAGGACTCTCCATATTCCTTCATGCCAAAAGAAAGATATCGATCCATAATTTCTGTGCCAAGTTAGGTAAGAGTCCATTGGCTTGGTCAAACCGCTTCCCGAACCTAACTTTGACCACTTCTTGACTCTTAGGCTCCTTGACCAGACCTCTTAAGACCCTCTAGAGCCTTTTCCTAAACCTATTGGGGCTTAGATAAGGCTAGAAGGGCTTGCCCTAAGAGAACTAAGGGTGTAAGAGAGAGAGGAGGAGAGGATTTTTGTCTTAAATAAGATAAGATGGGATGTAGGAATTGAATAATCTCCTCTTAGTACCATCCTCTATTTATAATTGCTAAGAGGATGCGAAAAGCATCCCTTGATGATTTTCAACTGCCTAAAAAAAGGCTTATCATATCAAAAGTCTTATTAAATAAGAATTCTTGGAGATAAAACACCGGTCCACTCTTCCCTTGCGCGCGTGCTCTCACAAAAGGATGCATGTGGCATCTTGATTTAAATTAGAAAATCCTCATATTTTGCCATGTGGAAAGGGACTTCTTTCTGATTTGAATCATCAAAAGAAACCCCCTAAAAGGTTTCTTATTTCTTTGTTTAAAATAGAATGTCGTAGGCAATGCTTCAGAAGACTTACACGCATGCAGTTGGTTTCCTCCCTTCTTCCATGCCATATCAAGCTACTTCACATCTTGAAATCTATGCTAGGATGATTAAGGGATTGATGAAGTAATACATGGGTCTTAAATCCAATTAAGGACTCTCCATATTCCTTCATGCCAAAAAGAAAACACCGATGCATAATTTCTACATCAAGTTAGGCATGAGTCCATATCTCTTTGGACTTTATTTATTTTGATGCCTCCTTGGGCCAAGTGGTGCCATCTGATGGCTGCCCACATCAGAGGTGAATCAAAATCAATTTCTAACTAATTTGGTTCACAATTCAAATCAGATTCGAACCGATATTAACCAAAATAGGAGTTTGGGTTAGCCAACAAGTGCTAGCTTGCCAATTAGCCACCTAATTAGGATCCAATGGCCCATAAATCGATTCAAATAAAATTTTTGACCAATTTATTAATGTGTGTGACCTATTGGGATTCACACCTAGCTACAGTAGTGTGGGAATTTCAGTGCAGGGGTAAAACGGTAATTTTAAAATTTTTTCAAAATTATAATTTTACAGCAAAAATTGTTAATTAATCTAATTAATTAACATATATTAATCCTACACAAGGATCTAAATATGATATATATAGCATGTATTTAAATTTAAAATTTTAAATTCTACAGTAAATATTTTACTATTATGTGTTCAGAACACATTACCTTCGTGCAGGTAGTCGATCGTCACAGTCTGATTACCGCCGAGATGGTCTGATCATTGCAATATAGCCACATAGTATGTCTGACCTCTGTAGATCATCCACATGAAGCTTTCGATCTGATCGACTCCTCACGAATGCTAGTTCGTCGTAGAACCCTTTCGACGGCCGATGCTGATTGAACTCATTTGATCGGTGTCTGCTGACTCCTCGAATGCTCTGGATCATCAGCAAAGATACTTGAGAGATTGATGAAGCTCTCCCTAAAGTTTGGTGGGCTCACGACACTCGTAGTTCACCTTCTCACTTCCCGAACCCTAGGCAAAAACCCTAGGGTACTCACAGAAGACCCTGCACCCTTTCTCTCTTCTTTTCTTTTCTTTTCTTTTCTTTTCTTATGCAGAAGGCCTTTCTCACGCTACCCTTTCTCTCTCGGATCAGATCTTCACACGCCCCATCTTCTCTTTCCTTTTAAAATGGTGTAAGATTGCATCTTTACAGCATTTTCACCGCATGAGAGGATAAAGCTAGGTGGTTGCTCACTTGAATGCAAATCGAATTTGAATTCAAATGCTAACCAACCAATCTTTATCCACTCTTGGTGTGAGAAGAAGGGGGCATGGGTTCTTTGTGTGTGGAGAATTTACACGAGAAATTTTTTCTCATGTAGAATAAGTGGCGCACAAGTGGATAAGGTGGCGCATGAGATTAGTTGCCCATTCAAATTCAAACTTCATTTGAATTTGAATGGCCAACCAACCATCTTTATCCACTCAAAATGGTACATAAAGGAGGGATATGGGAAGGCTTCTGCATGGGAGAAAACTCACGAGAACTTGTTTCTCGTGAATTCAAATAGGCGCAGGTGAGGTGAGGTGGCATAGGGAGATAAGTCAAGGTGGTTTCAAATCTAATTGAATCAACCTTATTAAAATAGGTTAAGCACAATTAGACTAAATTAAATCCAACACAATTAGACTTGATTAGGCTTAATAAAATCCTAATCAAATCAGAAATTGACTAAGCCCAATCCCTGATCAAATCAGGGACCAAACCACCTCGACGATTAGGTCAACTCTTAACCTAATCGGGTCAAACCCAACTGAATCCAATTCAATTTGACTTGATCCAAAAATAATTACTCAATCAAATTAAGTTAATTAGTGATCAAATTACTAATTAAATCTCTCATAAATACTGAGTCCAAATTCGATGGGCAATCGGGCATCAAAGTCCATCGATATGAAACCCTGATCGAAGAGTCCCAAACCAGTGGGACTCTTGACCCCGATATCCAAAATGTGTGGAACTCATGATCAGAGAATCTTGATTTTCGATCACAGAGTCTCAGACACGTAGGACTCAGAGTCCTTGAGTATTAGGACTCTTGGTCGAAGAGTCCCAGTCCAGTGGGACTCTTCACCAGCCATCAGATCAGATAGGAACCTCTAATGTGTGTGACTCCGCAGGTTCGAACCTAAGTCGGTAGCACAGGAATCAATTCCTGTACTAATCAAAGTAACCATCTAGCAATGGTACCCGACATCCGGATAGATCGAATAGTCGCAATCGCAACATTCAGAACCTACGCGAATATGGTTACTATATAATTCATCCCTTTTGACCCCTGTGTATAGGACGACTCAGGGTTAAACTGTCAACCCTGATTAGATCATTCGAATCATGCTCAACTTAAACAGTCTTGTGACTCCTCACTAGGACTACCCTGGCCAAGGTTTTGCTAAATTGAAACACAACTGTACACAGCTCCTGAACTGGAGTGGTCAATTCCATCTTGACACATGCACTGACAAGTCAAGTACTTGACTACACCCAGCAGCCTTCCGTCACTGAATTAGAAATTCAGGTAGTCCAGTGCCTAAGTGTAGTGAGTTGCTTGTAAGTCACTGTGGTAGTCTCATATCGGAGGGACAGTTATACCCATATCCCATCGGAGCAAATCTTGACAGCAGAAAAAGCTCCGAAGTCGGTCACGTTTAGTGCAGATGTACCCTTACATCTCATTTGTATGCCATACCAGTGTCTCTACACTCTTTGGTTAAGAGGACAACCAACCCATATGACAGACAATGACCTATGCTTGATAAACATTATTGTCCTTGGTAACAACGTATCATTTGGTCGCAAACAGGTTTAAGGACTAAACGACAAATCCTCCGCTGTTGAGTCTAAATAGTCCTAAGGACTTCACCACAACACAGGAGTTCATTAGAAAATAAAATAATTTATGATGAAAAATACCAAAATAACTTTTATTAGTTTATAATTCATATACTAATACAAGAAAGAGCACAACCGTCAACAGGCTGACGATTGGCTTTGGGACACTATTCCCAACAATCTCCTACTTGGCCTAAAGCCAATCGATGCAGTATCTAATACCCATCTTCGACTTGAAGTCATCAAACTCCTTCACCGTAATGGCTTGAGTAAATGGGTCGGCCAGGTTCTCCTTCCCGTCGATCTTCTGAAGGTCAACGTCACCTCTATCCATGATTTCTTGGATAAGATGGTAGCAGCGCAGAATATGTTTCATCCACTGGTGTGCCTTCTATTCCTTCGCCTAAGCAATGGCTCCAGAGCTGTCATAATAGAGCAGAACTGGACCAACAAGGGAGGGTGCTACTCTGAGCTCGGTGATAAATTTCCTCAGCCACACCACTTCTTTGGTAGCATCTGATTCAGCGACATACTCTACCTCGCAAACTGAATCTACCACAGTGTGCTGCTTGGAACTCTTCCAGCAGATAGCCCCACCATTAAGCGTAAAAATAAATCCTGACATACTCTTGCTGTCATCGTGATCAGACTGGAAACTGAAGTCTGTAAACCCCATAAGTCTCAAGTCCGATTCACCATAAACAAGCCACTGGTCTTTAGTATTTCTTAAATACTTCAGGATGGTTTTAACAACCTTCCAGTGATTCTCTCCTGGATCAGATTGGTATCTACTCACTACCCCTAGTGAGTATGCCACATATGGTCATGTACATGTCATGGCATACATGATAGATCCCACTATCGAAGCATATGAAATTCTACCCATATGCTTTCTCTCTTGAGGTGTTGTCGGACAATCCCTCTTCGAAAGAGAAATTTCATGGCCTATCGGTAGATAGCCTTTCTTAAAATTCTCCATGCTGAACCACTTCAGCATAGTATCAATGTACGTGGACTGGGATAAGCCAAGCAACCTTTTAGATCTATCCCTATAGATTCTCATCCCTAGGATGTAGGAAGCTTCTCCTAGATCCTTCATGGAGAACTGTGACGATAGCCAAATCTTTATTCCTTGTAATGCAGAGACATCATTCTCGATTAAGAGAATGTCATCCACATACAATACAAGAAATACCACTACTGGACCATTAGTCCACTTATAAATGCAAGGGTCTTCTCTGTTCTTAACGAAGCCGTACGTCTTGATCGTCCTATCAAAACATATGTTTCAACTCCGAGATGCCTGCTTAAGTCCATAAATGGACCTCTGTAGCTTGCACACCTTAGACTCATCTGTGGATGTGAACCCTTCAGGTTGTATTATATATACCTCTTTGTCCAGCTCTCTATTTAGGAAAGCTGTCTTCACATCCATCTGCCAGATTTCATAGTCCAGATGGGCAGCTATCGCAAGCATAATCCGAATGGATTTGAGCATTGCCATAGGAGAAAATATCTCGTCATAGTCTATACCATAATGTTAACGATATCCCTTGGCAACCAGACGGGCTTTATAGGTCTCCACCTTTCCATCTGCGCCCCTCTTCTTCTTGAAGATCCACTGACACCCTATGGGTTTTACTCCTTCGGGTGGGTCAGTCAATGTCCACACATCGTTGACCTTCATGAACTCCATTTCAGATTTCATGGCCTCTAGCCATTTCTCAGAGTCAGGTTTCTACATTGCATCCATGTAGGTGATCGGATCCTCATCGTTTTCATCAAGTTCGATAGGATCATCGTCCTGGACCAAAAAACTATAGTATCTGTCCGGTTGATATGATACTCTACCAGATCGCCTTAAGGATGCAGGAATAATAGGCTCCAGATTTGATCTAACCAAATCCGATTCAGGTTCAGCAACTTGTGTCAGTTTTTCTACCTGTCGAACTTCCTCAAGTTCGACCTTAGAGGCAACAATCCCTTCACCAAGGAACTCTTTTTTCAAAAAGATTGCCTTAAGGCTGACAAACACCTTATGCTCATCAGCTAGGTAGAAATAATACTATTTGGTCTCTTTTGGGTACCCTATGAAATAACACTTGTCAGACCTAGGTCCACGCTTGTCCGTAATTAAATATTTAACATAAACCGGACACCCCCAAACCCTAAGGTGCGAGAGTACTGGCTTACGTCCTATCCATATCTCATAAGGCATTTTGGTTACAAACTTACTCGGAACCCTATTTAGAAGGTAACAAGCCGATTCGAGCGCATATCCCCAGAGAGAGATCGACAGACCAGCAAACCCCATCATGGATCGAACTATGTCCAACAAGGTCCGATTCCTCCTTTCAGACACACCATTATGCTATGGTGTTTCAGGAAGAGTCCACTGAGAGAGCATCCCATTCTCCCCAAGATATGTCAAAAACTCATTGGAAAGGTATTCACCTTCTCGATCAGATCGAAGAGTTTTAATACATTTTCTAGTTTATTTTTCTACCTCATTTCGAAATAGTTTGAACATTTCAAACGACTCTGACTTATGCTTCATTAAGTAGACATACCCATACCTCGATAGGTCATCTGTGAAGGTAATGAAGTAGAAATATCCACTTCTTGCACTTGAGCTCATGGATCCACATACATCAGAATGTACCAGACCCAAGAGTTCACTGGCTCGCTCACCTTTTCCAGTAAAAGGTGACTTGGTCATCTTCCCAATAAGATAGGACTCATAGGTTGGAAGTGATTCACAATCACCAACTTCAAGAATTTCTTCTTGAGCCAATCTATTTATCTTGTTCTTATTGATATGACCTAGCCTATAGTGCCAAAGGTAGACTTCTGACATATTATCCATTCTAGGGCGTTTACTGGAGGTTTGAACCATATTAACAGGCTGTGATAGTAAGTAAATTTCATTATTTAGTTGTCCAACAGACATTGTAACACCATTCAAAATGATATTGCAAATATTTTCTTTTATTAAAAATTCATAACTATACATGGCCAAAAAGGCCTACAAAAATAATATTTAATAAAAAACTTGGACAATAGTGATATTCACTCAGAATTATATTACGAGAGTTGATTACAAGGTTCATGATTCTTAAAGCTAGAACTGAAACTTTGCTTCTATCTCCAACGTTCAGGAACCTCTCACCTTCATCAAATCTCCTACTGACCTGCAGACCCTGTATCGAATTACAGATATGATAAGGGCTTCCGGTATCCAATACCCAGGCAGTAGTATCACAAATAAAAAAGTTGCAAGGTGTTATCATATAATTATCTTGCTTCTTCTTCGGCCTGTTCGGGTCCAGGAAGGCAATGTGTAAAGGACAGTTCCTCTTCCAGTGCCCCTGCTTCTTACAAAAGAAGCACTCCACCTGGCTCAAGTCGGGCTTGCGCTTCTTGGTCTGACCCTATGCAGATGTCCCAGCATGCGGCCACACCTTCTTATTCTTCTTCTTCTTGTTCTTCTTCCCTTTCTTAAAGGGTTGATGACCAGAAGAAGACCCTCCCACAATATTCACCGACTCCTTATAGAGCTGGTGGTCCTTCTCAAAGTTCTGCAGCAACCCCAATAAGTCGTGGTAGTTCACTTCAAGCTTTGTCATCCGAAAATGAGTAAGAAAGGGGAGGAAGGACTTGGGCAAAGAATTAAGGATCGCATCCTTACCGAGCTGCTCGTGCAAGGGAAATCCCAGTTTACTTAGGCACTCAATCATTTCAATCATGTACAGTACATGATCAGTGACTGAAGCCCCATCCCTCATCCGAACATTGAAAAAGGCACAACTAGTTTTGTGCCTTTCAACGTCGTCAAGCGTGCCAAAGGAGTCATTCAACATTTGAAGCATCTCCTGCGGCTGGGTGTTCTCGAACCTATGGTCGAACTCATCATTCATTGCTGCCAGTATTATGCACTGAATGATGGTGCGGTCGTTGAGCCACTTCTGGTAAGTGTCTCGAGCCACCCCTCTAGCATTCGAGGCTGGCTCCTCAGGTGTCGGATCCGTTACTACATAAAGGATCCGTTCATGCTCAAGGATGATTTTCAATTTTTGATACCAACTATCGAAATTAGGTCCCATGAGCTTGTCATTATCTAATAATGACCGGAGCGACAGGATAGTGGCCATAGCTGCATAAAGAAAAATCAGACCTTTATTAGTACATAAATTATTAATACTAAAGATTTGGACTTTAGTCTAAAGTTTCTCTCAGTATTTTTACGAACTAGTAGCCTCAACCTCTAATTCGAAGAATTACTTTAATTCCTTAGTGGGTACTAGAATCCACATAGACCACACACGAGCCCAACTTTGGTTGGTCAACCCATGTGCATCTATGGGTAGGTTCATAACCAGTTGTTTCTCTAAACAACTTCTAGTAATTAATTTTGCCCCAGAACCTAATCAGTAGGCTTTGGCCTCCACTGAAAAGATCTGGTTAGGTCCAACCATTAACATGATTTGATTTGATGAATCTGACCAATAAATGATCAGGCTCGACTTTGTTTGGCCAATCTGACCACCATCAGAAAGACTCAACCAAATTATCATATTATGAATGATAATTCCATTAGTCAATAAGCACCAGACCTTTGGGCCTCCAGTGATTATTAAACTAATGGACTCATTATCACTCATTTAATGGGAGGCTATGACTTAGTTATCACTATAACTTAATCATTTTTAAGGACCTAACAATTTTTGAGAATTTTATTAAAGAATAGAAGAGAAAAAATTAACCAGCTAAATTCAATCCTCCCACTGACTTCATCAAGTCAGATTAAAAAAGGATTTAATTAAAGCTGGCATTAGGAGCACCTAAATCAGTCACACTGATTTACCTAATGACATGGGTAAGCCCTAATCACCAAGTGATCTAATCAAAACCTAACTCACCAGGTTGGCCAGGTAAGTGAGATCAGTGGAAGGGATATGCCATTAACTCGTCAGAGATCGAATCAATGCGAGTAGCTCCCAGTTAAAAATCACTGGTCAGACTGCCAAACTTACCTTAGACACCAACCGGTTCATTAGTTTTAATTTGATCAACTTAGTAAATAGGGTTTCATCGCGTAGCCTTGAATTAAGTCTATCTTGGTCTAGTTAAAGACATGGACCCATTCAACTACAACTATTGGAGTTGAGTCTAGAGTGTCCTTGATCTAATCTAATTCAACTTTTGATTAGATTTGATCAATTACTCTAATTTAGTCCATTTCTTTAAGCTAACCTTAGGTCTAACCCAATTATGGACCTAATCCATCTAACCCATTGACCCACAAGTTTATGAAATTATCTTAGGTCTTAATTCATAATTCTAGACCAACTAGACAACACTTAATTCTTTTAATTAAGTATTTGGACTGATGGGTCAGAGTTAGGCATTTCAAAAATAATTTTTAAATTTAAAAGATTTTATTTTCTGTTCACTAAATGTGTTGACTCATTTCACAAACGGATCAGCACATTTCATAAACAGCAATCCTATTGCTAATTACATAACAGAAAATAACTCAATCAAAATAAATCATGAATATTCTTTTAGATCTAATCTAACACATTCATGATATATTTCACAATTGAACCTTTATAATTAAGTCCTTTCGCTGCTTCGTCTGCATGGGATATAATCGCTCGGCACCCCTACCGCCATAGGAGAACCTCATCGAATGGGAGGAGAGGGCCTTTAAACCCTACTTTTCTCCTATGACTAGATGACCATGGCAACCAACCCAATTAGACTACTTGCTACTTGGATCAAGTATATCTAAATATACCAATTTCAAAATTTAAATTTTAAATTTTAAATTTTGAATTTCAAATTTTAAATAAATTTTAAATTTCAAATTTCAAATTTTTGAATTTTAAATTTTGAATTTTAAATTTGAAATTTCAAATAAATTTCAAATTTTTGAATTTTGAATTTTGAATTTCAAATTTTAAAATTCAAAATTCAAATTTTGAATTTCAAATTTTAAATTTAAATTTTAAATTTAAACTTTTAGATTACTACTTAATCTATGCATGCAAATGTATATCATATTTTAGAACCTCACTCTGATACCATTTGTGGGAATTTCAGTGCAGGGGTAAAATGATAATTTTAAAACTTTTTTAAAATTATAATTTTATAGTAAAAATTATTAATTAATCTAATTAATTAATATGTATTAACCCTATACAAGGATCTAAATATGATATATATAGCATGCATTTAAATTTAAAATTTTGAATTCTACAGTAAATATTTTACTGTTATGTGTTCAGAATACATTACCTTCGTGCAAATAGTCGATCACCGCAGTCTGATCACCGTCGGGATGGTCTGATCATTGCAATGCAGCCACACAGTATGTCTGACCTCTATGGATCGTTCACACGAAGCTCCCGATCTGATTGGCTCCTCACGAATGCTAGTTCATCGCAGAACCCTTTCGACGGCCGATGCTGATCGAACTCATTCGATCGGTGTCTGCCGACTCCTTGGATGCTTCGGATCATCAGCAAAGGTACTTGAGAGGTTGATGAAGCTTTCTCTGAAGTATGGTGGGCTCACGACACTCGTAGCTCACCTTCTCACTTTTCGAACCCTAGGCAGAAACCCTAGGGTACTCACAGAAGACCTTGCATCCTTTCTCTCTTCTTTTCTTTTCTTTCTTTTCTTATGCAGAAGGCCTTTCTCACACCACCCTTTCTCTCTCGAATCAGATTTTCACATGCCCCATCTTCTCTTTCCTTTTAAAACAGTGTAGGACCGCGTCTTTACAGCATTTTCACCGCGTGAGAGGATAAAGCTAGGTGGTTGCTCACTTGAATTCAAATCGAATTTGAATTCAAATGCCAACCAACCAATCTTTATCCACTCTTGGCATGAGAAGAAGGGGCGTGGGTTCTTTGTGCATGGAGAATTTATACGAGAAACTTTTTCTCATGTAGAATAAGTGGCACACAAGTGGATAAGGTGGCGCATGAGATTAGTTACCCATTCAAATTCAAACTTCATTTGAATTTGAATGGCCAACCAACCATCTTTATCCACTCAAAATGGCGCATAAAGGAGGGGTGTGGGAAGGCTTCTGCGTGAGAGAAAACTCACGAGAACTTGTTTCTCGTGAATTCAAATAGGTGCAGGTGAGGTGAGGTGGCGCAGGGAGATAAGTCAAGGTGGTTTCAAATCTAATTGAACCAACCTTATTAAAATAGGTTAGGCACAATTATACTAAATTAAATCTAACATAATTAGGCTTAATTAGGCTCAATAAAATTCTAATAAAATCAAAAATTGACTAAGCCCAACTCCTGATCAAATCAGGGACCAAACCGCCTCGGCAATTAGGTCAACTCTTAACCTAATTGGGTCAAACCCAACTGAATCCAATTCAGTTTGACTTGATCCAAAAATAATTACTCAATCAAATTGAGTTAATTAGTGATCAAATTATTAATTAAACCTCTCATAAATACTGAGTCCAAATCTGATGGGCAATCGGGCATCAAAGTCCATCGATATGAAATCCTGATCGAAGAGTCCCAAACCAGTGGAACTCTTGACCCTGGTACCCAAAATGTGTGGAACTCATGATCAGAGAATCTTGATTCTCGATCACAGAGTCTCAGACACGTAGGATTCAGAGTCCCTGAGCATTAAGACTCTTGGTTGAAGAGTCTCAGTCCAGTGGGACTCTTCACCAGCCATCAGATCAGATAGGAACCTCTAATGTGTGTGACTTTGTAGGTTCGAACCTAAGCCAGTAGCACAGGAACCAATTCCTGTACTAATCGAAGTAACCATCTAGCAATGATACCTGTGTCTGGATAGATCGAATAGTCGCAATCGCAACATTCAGAACTTACGCGAATATGGTTACTGTATAATTCATCTCTTTTGACCCCTGTGTGTAGGATGACTCAGGATTAAACTGTCAACCCTGATTAGATCATCTGAATCGTACTCAGCTCAAACAGTCCTGTGACTGCTCACTAGGACTACCCTGGCCAAGATTTTGCTAAATTGAAACATGACTGTACACAGCTCTTGAACTAGAGTGGTCAATCCCATCTTGACACACGCACTGACAAGTCAAGTACTTGACTACACCCAGCAGTCTTCCGTCACTAGATTAGAAATTCAGATAGTCCAGTGCCTAAGTGCAGTGAGTTGCTTGCAAGTCACTGTGGCAGTCTCAGGTCAGAGAGATAGTTATACCTATATCCTATCGGAGCAAATCTTGACAGCAGAAAAAGCTCCGAAGTCAGTCACGTTCAATGTAGATATACTCTTACATCTCATCTGTATGCCATACTAGTGTCTCCACACTCCTTGGTTAAGAGGACAACCAACCCATATGGCAAACAACGACCTATGCTTGATAAACATTGTTGTCCTTGGTAACAACGTATCATTTGGTCGCGAACAAGTTTAAGGACTAAACGACAAATCTTCCTTTGTCGAGTCTAAATAGTCCTAAGGACTTCACCACAACACAGGAGTTCATTAGAAGATGAAACAATTTGTGATGAAAAATGCTAAAATAACTTTTATTAATTTATAATTCATATACTAATACAAGAAAGAGCACAACTGTCAATAGACTGACGATTGGCTTTGGGATACTATTCTCAACAATTAGGTCCAGATATATATTGATCAGATTTGATTAGACTCTATCTAATCGATTTAGGTCCAACCTATGTAGACCAGAGTTGTCAAATTAGAACCTTTTATAACTGACTTATGAAATAATCTCTTTAATTCATGAAAATCTATAAGCCATGATTGATGTCTAGAAACATGTCATGCCTACTCAGAAGATATAGAATATTTTGATGAAAATATCAAAAATATCCTTCAGTGGCAAGTACCATGCAATTCAATCCTTCGATCATCTTTCATCCTGAATAAGTAATAGGTATGAAAATATATCAAATTCTAATATTTATTCAAATAAATCTCAATTCACTAATAATGACTCGACTTATGAAATATTAAAAATTATTTTTTTAATTTTTATCTTATTTTGATCAAAGACTTCCTGAGTCATCGACTGATGAGATTACTTAGGATGATATCTCTTATCGAGAGTGATCAATTTCTTGTTGATTTACTCACTACCTTCATATATATTTCATCATATCCAGAACACCCCACATATATCTTAGAAAGTTATAATAGGAAATGAATCAAAATATAGATCTATATATACAAGATATTATGGTAGTCTCAAATCAAAGGACCACATGCAGTATTCCCACTAAAGAACCATCTTTTGACATGTAAGCAAGACTTCCATAAGATGTAATTCTCATGATGGATCACTTCAGTGAATTTATCCTCTTATGAGCACCCACATCCTTATATTAGTATCCATGTACAAGTGATTGTGAGATTAATCACCCTCTCCATTGAGCATATATAGGATGTGCCAGTCTATCTGATATCGTGGAGTCCTAACTCAATGATCCTATAATTAAAAAGATTTTAAATTAAAATTTTAGGATTTTAGATCTCATTGGCATGATTTAATCATCACCTTAAAATCATTGTCCTAACCTATGGGGTTCATCATAATTCTAATAATAATACACTGCATATGATGAAATAAAGTATCTCAATTTTATTCATAATAAAATATATCAATTACATGAGTATGGAAAATAAAGTAGATTAATCTTTTTACATATGCCATAAGATTGGCTTGCAGGACATTAACTCTTTCAATCTCTCACTTGCACTAAAGCTAATCGTCTTTGTATTTAATTCCTATACAATCAAGATAACGATCTTACATTTGCTGTGACAAGACCTTAGTGAATGGGTTTGCTATGTTATTCTTTGTATCCACTCATTCTATGATAATGTCTTTTCTTTCGATAATTTTCTGAACAAGGTGGAAGCATCTTAGAATATACTTAGATTTTCTTTCAATAATTTTCCTTTCTGATGAGATCTTGGTTCCTTAGCTTGAGCTACAGTCCTAGTGTTATCACAATAAAGTGGCATGGGATGTTCAATCTCAGGAACTATACCTAATTCGATGATGAACTTCTTCATCCAGACTGCTTCCTTGATGGCTTCACTAACAGCTATGTATTCTACCTCAGTAACTAAGTCAGCTACAATCTGCTGCTTGAAACTCTTCCAACTCACTGCTCCTCCATATAAGGTAAATACATACCCTGATATAGACTTTCTATCATCAGGATTAGATTGAAAACTAGAATCAGTATATCCTTTTAATTTTAAATCAAATCTTCTATATATAAGAAAAATATCTTTAGTCCCTCTTAGGTACTTAAGAATATTTTTCACTACTTTCCAATATTTCTCTCCTGGATTAGCCTGAAATCTACTGTTTCCAATATTTTTTTAGTTTGCATACTTGGTTTGATCTCCCACTTGAGATAAATCCTTCCAACTGTGACATATAAACTTCTTCCTCAAAGTTGCCATTAAGGAAGGTAATTTTTACATCCATTTGTTAGATTTCATAATCATAATATGTAGCTATGGCAAGTATTATTCGAATAGACTTGAGTATAGCCACTGGTGAGAAAGTTTTATCATAGTCAATTTCTTATCTTTGTCTGAAACTTTTTGCCACCAACCTAGCTTTATAGGTTTCAACTTGGCCATCTGCTCTAATCTTCTTTTTGAAGACCTTTTGCACCCTATTGGGGTTATACTCTCAGGTGCATCAACTAAAGTCCATACTTGATTAGGGTACATGGAGTCCATTTCAAATTTTATGGCTTCAAACCATCTATCAGAATCTTTACTCATGATAGCTTCTGAATAAGTCAGATAATCATCATCCTACATAATTTGGGTTTCATTATCATTTTCAATGACAAAACCATATCTAAGAGGTACAGTTTACACTCTCTCTGACCTTCAAAGAGAAGGTATATTATGTAGATGTATACTATTATTAGGTTCATTAGGTTGAGGTTCATGTTGTGAACTATCCACAAGTTTTTAAGAAATTTTATATAGGTCTTGAACTCCTCCAAGTTCAACTATCCTCCCACTACCTTTTTTTTGGATAAATTTCTTTTGCAAGAAAGTAGCATGTCTACTAAAAAAAATTTTTTATTCAGTAGGATGATAGAAATAATATCCAATACTTTCTAGAGGATGTCCTACAAATCTATATTTTTCTGCCCTAGCACTTAACTTATGCCCAAAAGTATTTTTGACATAAGCTGGACAACTTTAAATCTTAAGATGTTTAAGATTGGATCTTTTGTCTTTTCATATTTCATATGGAGTACTAGTTACAAACTTAGAAAGTACTCTATTTAAAATATAAGCAGTAGTTTTTAGGGTACATCCTCAAAATAAAATAGAAAGATTTGTGAAGCACATCATGGACCATACCATATTTAATAATGTGTGATTCCTCCTTTCGGCTATACCATTTAACTGTAGTGTGTGAAAAGGGGTCTATTCAGAGAGAATCATTTTTCTTTAGATAATCAAGAAACTCAATGGATAAATATTTTCTTCCTCGACAGATCTAAGAACTTTGATATTTTTTTTAGTTTGTTTCTCAACCATCTTTTGATACTCCTTAAATTTTTCAAAAGCTTTAGATTTGTGTTTCATAAGATACACATATCCAAACTTTAATCAATCATCAGTAAATGTGATGAAATAAGAGTATCCACCCCTAGCATGAGTTGTCATAGGCCCATAAATATTTGAATATAGTAGGCCTAACAATTCACCAGCACTTTCTCTATGTCCCATAAATAGAGATTTGGTCATCTTTCCCATGAGGCATGATTCACAAGTTTCTAATGATTGAAAATCATTAAAATCAAAGAACACATCTTTGATTAACTTGTTAATCCTTGATTCACTTATATGACCAAGTCGGCAATGCCAGAGATATGTCATATTATCATTTTCTCTCTTTTTTTTTATTGTTATCCACATTATCATTAAGTAGAAGTATAAAGAGACCATTATCCATATGTGCCTTTGTAATAAACTCATTAGATAGAAAGATAGAGCAACTACTGCTCTTTGCTTTTATTTCATAACCATGTCTTAATAACATTGATACAGAAATAATATTTTTAATCACACTGGGTATATAAGAATAATCTCTTAATACAATGGCTTTGCCTATAGATATAGACAAATAATAGGTGCTAACTATTTCTGCTTGAATGGATTCTCTATTTGCTCCATGTAGCATGAAGTCGCCTTCCTTCAAGCTTCTAATTTTCTGTAGGTCTTGCAATGACTTGTATATATAAGACCCACAAGCGGTATCTAATACCCATGAATTAGAAGTTGAAGTACTTAATGAAAAGATAGTTTGTATCATGTATAAACCTTTAGATGCTGCACCGGCATCTAGCTTCATACTTGCAAGATAGCTCTTACAATCTTTCTTCCAGTGTCCCTGCTTGCCGTAGTAAAAATAGGTACCATGTTTGAAGACCTTCTTCATCTTCTTCATCTTAAAGTTGCTACCTTTAGGTTTCAACTTTTTATTTTTCTTTGAACCCTTATCCTTTGCCTTCTTCTTCTTTTTATCCACTAGAAGAAGATTAGCTTTGTCACTCTTAAAGTGACTCTTAGCTATTTTTAACATGTTTAACAGCTCTGGCAAAATGGTATTTAGTTTGTTCATATGGTAATTGATAACAAACTGTGAGAAAGATTCAGGAAGTGATTGCAGAATCAAGTCCTGAGAGAGTTTTCCATCCATAACAAATTCTAATTGACCTAATCGTATGATTAAGTCAATCATTTTCAAAATATGAGCTTGTACAGATGGGCCTTCACTCATTCTTGCATAGAACAACTGCTTCGATATTTCATATCGAGCAGTTCTACTTTTCTTTCCATACAACTCTTTTAAGTTAAGAAGTATGGATTGAGGATCCATGCCATCATGTTGCCTTTGTAGTTCATTACTCATCGAGGCCAACATAATACATTTGAAAGTTGTATTATCATTCTATCACATCCTGTATGTGGCTTTTTTCTCTGTAGCATCTTCTCTGATCGACCCTGGAGCAAGAGTGTCGAGGATATAGGAGACTTTCTCCTAAGTAAGCACAATCTTCAAATTCCTCAGTCAGTCCACAAAGTTAGGACCGGTCATTTTATTTATGTCCAATATACCACGTAGTGACAATGAAGATGCCATTTATGCAGAAGTATTCTATATTAAATAAAGAAAAATATATAAGCAAACACTCATGATGACATGCACAATTAGAAGAGGACATAAATCTAATTGTGTTTTCCACTATTTTATCATATCTACCATACCCCTCATATACGATAGGTGAGAAATCCTAACTTGATTTTCTAGTGGGGTTGAGATCCCTATTCCCCATAAATGTCTTGTGGTTACACAACAAACATTCATGAGTTTAAAAGTGGGAAACACCCTTTTCAATTGCATCCATATAATTCTCAACATAACACTTGCCTCTAAGATTATTATAATCTTGTGGTTGCACAACAAATTATAATATCTTACTTAAGTTTGATCCTTCATTTCTTTACAGCCATATTTGAATAATGTTGCCCTTGTGGTTGCACAATAAAGCAACATATCCAAATACACCATAAGCATTTAAATGCACCAAAACATATTTTATATCAGGCCCCATAGTATAATCTTGTGGTTGTATAACAAACTTACTAAAGTTCTTGACATAAAATTATCTTAGCATGAAAGAAGGCTTTCATGCAGTGAACCAAATATTAGAGTCTTTCAATTTCTAAACCGCTTAACTAAATTAGCCAGGTAAGTAGGTAGGGGTCCCTCTATTGCTTTCCTTAGATATCAATAAATTGGCTAGGTCAGTCAACGGAACCAATTAAAAATTATCTTTAGCACTTTTTTAAACACCAATTGATCAATTGATCAAGAATTGGTTAACCCATAATTGCTATCACTACCACTTAATATAATTTTTATGAGGGCTTTATCGATCTCATGCACATTCTAACATATAGCGTCTAAACTATAATCATAACAAATCATATAAAGCATTTCATATTAAGCATATCATAATTGATATTGCAATTGAACATATGAAACATAATACTTAACAAAGAATTTCAAATTCAGAATTTAATTTGCATAACATATGAATATACATTAAACCCTAGATCATAGGGCCAATAATATAATTTGATTGAACCAACCAAAGGAGGCTCTAATACTACTATTGGGTTCCATTCAAGTAGCGGAAGGTTGGATTTCAAAATATTTATAAAACTCAAGAACACCCAAAATCCTAAACCATAGGATCCCCTTTTATGCATTCAATCAAATTAATAAACTATAATGATAAAGAGTATAATTATATAAATACCTCAATCATTATTTTCAATATCTCCACAAGGTATACAGGTGTATATCCTTTAATGGTGATCCACATAGAAATTGGCTTAAAGAGATGCTCCTCCTGAACCCGATTGTCGGATCCGAGTTGACCCTGACTTGATCGGCTTGGTCGAACCACTTACTTGGACCACTTTTTGGCTTTTAGGTGATTTGGCCAGACCTCTTAAAACCATCTAAAGCCTCATCCTAAACCTATTTAGGCTTAGATAAGGCTAGAAGGGCTTGTCCTAAGAGAACTAAGGGTGTAAGAGAGGAGGAGAGGATGCTTGTCTTAAGCAAGACAAGATGGGATGTAGAAATTGAATGATCTCCTCTCAGTGTCACCCCCTATTTATAATTGCTTAAAGGGCATAAGAAGCATCCCCAAATAATTTTCAACTATCTAAAGAAAAGGCTTATCATATCAAAAGTCTTATTAGATAAGAACTCTTGGAGATAAAACACCGGTCCACTCTTCTCTCGCGTGCATGCTCTCACGGAAGGATGCATATGGCATCCTTATATAAATCAGAAAATTCTCATATTTTGCCATGTGAAAAAAGACTTCTTTGTAATTTGAATCAATAAAAGAAACCCCTTAAAAGGTTTCTTATTTCATCGTTTAAAATATAATACCATCGGCAATGCTTTTGAAGACTTACGCGCGTACGGTTGGTTTCCTCCCTTCTTCTATGCCATATCAGGCCACTTCACACATTAAAATCTGTGCTAGGATGATTAAGGGCTTGATGAAGTACCACATGGGCCTTAAATCCAATTAAGAAAGACTCTCCATATTCCTTGATGCCAGAAAGAAAACACCGATTCATAATTTCTGCACCAAGTTAGGTAAGAGTCCATATCTCTTTGGACTCTATTTATTTTGATGTCTCCTTGGGCCAAGTGGCACCATCTGATGGCTGTCCACATTAAAGATGAACCAAAATCAATTCTCAACTAAATTAGTTCACAATCCAAATTAGGTTGGAACTAATATTGACCAAAATAGGAGCTAGGGTTAGCCAACAAGTGCTAACTTGCCAATTAGCCACCCAATTAGGATCCAATGACCCATAAATCAATTCAAATAAAATTTTTGACCAATTTTTTAGTGTGTGACCCATTGGGCTTCACACCTAGTGTTGGGTATAAAATACCCCCCAGCCGAAGTTCGTGATGGGAGTAAACCTCCAGGGATCCAAAGAACTTTTGACCTCCGGCAACGTCTCTTCAAACCTCCCAGATAGCCGAGCCTCCGCCACACTCCCAAGTTTTGTCGACGAGCAGGACCTCGCCAGCACCGATCGGATTCTTCACGACATTCGGACTCCTACGGGAGCCAGATCTCATCTCCGACTCCAGCCATAGGCAGACTTCGTCCGGACTCCTACGGGAGCCGAACTTCGTCCCCAACCTCAACTGCTGAAAGGCTTCACCCGGACTCCTATGGGAGTTGAGCTCCGCCCGCGACTTCACTTACAGGTAAACTCCGTCCGGACTCCTATGGGAGCTGGACTTCATCCCTGACCTTGATTGCAGGTGGACTTCGACCGAACTCCTATGGGAGCCAGATCTCGTCTCCGACTCCAGCTCCAGGCAGGCTTCGTCCGGACTCCTACAGGAGCCAAACTTCGTCCCCAACCTCAACTGCTGAAAGGCTTCACCCGAACTCCTACGAGAGCCGAGCTCCGCCCGCGACTTCACTTACAGGTAAACTCTGTTCGGACTCCTACGGGAGCCGGACTTCATCCCTGACCTTGATTGCAGGTGGACTTCGATCAGACTCCTACGAGAGCCAGATCTCGTCTCCGACTCCAGCTACAGGCAGGCTTCGTCCGGACTCCTATGGGAGCCAAACTTCATCTCCAACCTCAACTGCTGAAAGGCTTCACCCGGACTCCTACGGGAGCCGAGCTCCGCCTATGACTTCACTTACAGGAAAACTCCGTCCGGACTCCTACGGGAGTCGAACTTCGTCCCTGACCTCGATTGCAGGTGGGCTTCGCCCAGACTCCTATGGGAGCCGGGCTCCGTCCCAAGCTCCGGCTACGGGAAGACTCCATCTGGATTCCTACGGGAGCCAAACTTCATCCCTAACCTCAACTGCTGGAAGGCTTCGCTCGGACACCCATGGGAGCCGGGCTCCATCCTCGACCCCGACTGCGGGAAGGCTTCGCCCGGGCTCCTACGGGAGCCGGGCTCTGCCCATGACTTCGCTTGCAGGTAAACTTCGTCCGGACTCCTACGAGAGCCGGACTTCGCCTCTGACTTTAATTGCAGGTAGACTTTGACCGGACTCCTACGGGAGCCTGATCTCGCCAGCTACAGGCAGACTTCATCCGGACTCCCACGGGAGCCGGACTCCGTCTTCTACTCCGACTACAGGCAGACTTCGTTCGGACCTCTACAGGAGTCGGACTCCGTCTTCTATTTCGACTGCAGGAAGACCTCGTCCGAGCTTCTACAGGTGCCAGACTTCACTTCCGACTTCAGCTATCGACTCCAACCAAACTTCGACCGACAAGTCTGGACCCCCTGGCAGGCCACAGTAACGGACAGCACTGCTCCACTCCCTGCGGTGGACCCTACGCAGCTCCATTGCTCCCTGGCAGGCCACAATAATGGCCACGATTCTGCTCCACTCTCTACGGTGGATCCTGTGTGGTTCCACCACTCCCTGGCGAGTCACGACAATGGACACCGCTCCACTCCCCGCAACTAATTTCACGTGGCGAGCCATGATGATGCCACGAGTCCACCCCATTACTCTTCATGATAAACTCTTCCTGACCATGGCAGCCCACTGCCAGACGGTTACAAACATCACTATCAGTTTGTTGCTCCCTCCGCCTATAAAAAGGAGACCCCAGATACGTTATCCTCTAAGCTCTCGTTTTTACCTAAAAATCCTGCTAAAATTTTTGTTCGAGCACTCCATTCTTGTTGAGGTAGAGAACTGACTTGAGCGTCGGAGGATCTTGCCGGAGCAACCCCACCTCCGGTTTAGACTTCTTTTGCAGGTCCCGACGGCGACCGTGACTCCAACTTCTCCGGCGCAAGCGGATTTTTGCACCAACAAGATTTGGACTTCGATCGGACTCTTACAGGAGCCAGATCTCGTCTCCGACTCCAGCTGCAGGCAGGCTTCGTTCAGACTCCTACGGGAGCCAAACTTCGTCTCCAACCTCAACTGCTGAAAGGCTTCACCCGGACTCCTACGGGAGCCGAGCTCCGCTCGCGACTTCACTTACAGGTAAACTCCGTCCGGACTCCTACGGGAGTCGGACTTCATCCCTGACCTTGATTGCCGGTGGACTTCGATCGGACTCCTACAGGAGCCAGATCTCGTCTCCGACTCCAGCTGCAGGCAGGCTTCGTCCGGACTCCTACGGGAGCCGAACTTCGTCCCCAACCTCAACTGCTGAAAGGCTTCACCCGGACTCCTACGGGAGCCGAGCTCCGCCCGCGACTTCACTTACAGGTAAACTACGTCCGGACTCCTACGGGAGCCGGACTTCATCCCTGACCTCGATTGCAGGTGGGCTTCGCCCGGACTCCTATGGGAGCTGGGCTCCATCCCCAGCTTTGGCTACGGGAAGACTCCATCCGAATTCCTATGGGAGCCGGATTTCATCCCCAACCTCAACTACTGGAAGGCTTCGCCCGGACTCCCATGGGAGTCAGGCTCCGTCCTCGACCCCGACTGCGGGAAGGCTTCGCTCGGGCTCCTATGGGAGCCGGGCTCCGCCCACGACTTCGCTTGCAGGTAAACTTCGTCCGGACTCCTACGAGAGCCGGACTTTGCCTCTGACTTTAATTATAGGTAGACTTTGACCGGACTCCTACAGGAGCCTGATCTCGCCAGCTACAGGCAGACTTCGTCTGGACTCCCACGGGAGCCGGACTCCGTCATCTACTCCGACTACAGGCAGACTTCGTTCGGACCTCTACGGGAGCCAGACTTCGTCTTCTATTTCGACTGCAGGAAGACCTCGTCCGAGCTCCTACAGGTGCCGAACTTCGCTTCCGACTCCAGCTACCGACTCCAACCAAACTTCGACCGACAAGTCTGGACCCCCTGGCAGGCCACAGTAACGGACAGCACTGCTCCACTCCCTGCGGCGGACCCTACGCAGCTTTATTGCTCCCTGGCAGGCCACAATAATGGCCACGATTCTGCTCCACTCCCTGCGGCGGATCCTGTGCGGTTCCACCACTCCCTGACGAGTCACGACAACGGACGCTGCTCCACTCCCCGCAACTAATTCCATGTGGCGAGCCATGATGACTGCCATGACTCCACCCCATTACTCTTCATGATAAACTCCTCCTGACCATGGGCAGCCTATTGCCAGATGGTTACAAACATCACTATCAGTCTGTTGCTCCCTCTGCCTATAAAAAGGGGACCCCAGATACGTTATCCTCTAAGCTCTCATTTTTACCTAAAAATTCTGCTAAAATTTTCATTCGAGCACTCCATTCTTGTTGAGGCAGAGTACTGACTTGAGCGTCGGAGGGTCTTGCCAGAGCAACCCCACCTCTGGTTTAGACTTCTTTTGTAGGTCCCGACGGCGACCACGACTCCAGCTTCTCCGACGCAAGCGGATTTTTGCACCAACAGGATTGGTGCTAGAGGAAGGGCTGAACCTTCACAGTACCCTTGTTCTTAAAGGAGTGCTCAATGAAACCGCCTCTGGTCATCTTCTCCGACATCCGCTCCTCCTTCCCCCCACTGGATCCTCGCCCGATGACTTCTCACGAAGCATCCACACGGTGACCCACGGCCTCCGCAGCCAGATCTCAGGCTCCGATCTCACCTCTGGTTTCCCGAGCCCCACATCCTCCGGCAATGGTCACCGGCATGGAGTGGCCGGACAATCGACCTCCGACGGATTTTGCCAACACCATCTCGGAAGGATCCCGACAGGAAGCAACCAACGTACTGGCCGTACCCCCCAAGTGATAAAAGATTGAGGAGCCCATAACCTTTACTGAAGAAGACACTCAGGGAGTTCAATTCCCTCATAATAACGCAGTTGTAGTTTCCTTGAATATAGCAAATTACGACGTCCGCCGCGTTCTTGTCGACAATGGAAGTTCGGCCGATATTTTATTCTACGATGCTTTTTCAAGAATGTCCATCCTTGACGGTCATTTGAGGCCGATTAGCTCCCCTCTGGTAGGGTTTACCAACGACGCTGTTCTGATGGAGGGAATAATAACTTTGACTGTGGCCACAGGTCGATATCCAAGGCAATCCAGGGCTCTGGTGAATTTTCTGGTGGTGAAGGCGCCGTCAGCCTACAACGCAATCCTCGACCGATCTGGCCTCAATGCTCTCCGAGCCATCGTATCAACCTACCATTTGAAGTTGAAATTCTCCACCAACCAGGGGATCGGAGAGGTCCGAGGAGACCAAGCCTTGGCCAGACACTGCTACAACATAGCCTTACAAAGAAGCGACCAATCTGACCCCTGTCTAGTCGATGGACTGGATGCTCACGACGACCTCACTGAAGAGAGGGGCGTTCCAATTGAAGATCTGGTACCGATCCCTTTGAGTGACGGGAACGCGGAGCATGTAGCGATGATCGGCTCCAACGTGGGGGAGGAGGTGCGGATGCGTCTCATCGATTTTCTATGAAAAAATGCAGACGTTTTCGCTTGGGTTCCAGCAGACATGCCGGGGATTGACACGGAAGTCATGGAGCACCGCCAGGCCGTCGATCCAAAGCATCGACCGACGAAAGAAAAAATCCGAGGTCATGAGCCAGAGAGGCAGAAGGCGATAGCCGAGGAAGTGGACAAGCTCCTTAAAGCCAGATTCATTAGGGAAGTGAATTATCCTGATTGGATTTCCAATGTTGTCCTAGTCAAAAAAGCAAACGGCAAGTGGAGGATGTGCATAGACTTCAAAAAGCTGAATAAGGCCTGCCCAAAGGACAGCTACCTCCTTCCCAGAATCGATCAACTGGTGGACGCGACCTCGGGCCATGAGCTCCTCACCTTCATGGATGCATTCTCCGACTATAATCAAATCAGGATGGCACCGGAAGATGAAGAAAAGATCGCTTTCATTACTAACCGTGGCCTTTACTGTTACAAGGTCATGCCTTTCGGCCTCAAAAATGCAGGCGCAACTTACCAGCGGTTGGTGAACAAAATCTTCAAGGAGCAGATCGGCCGCAATATGGAGGTTTACGTGGACGACATGCTCGTAAAAAGCAAATCTTCCATGGACCACGTCGCCGACCTCGAGGAGACCTTCGACGCTCTTCGAAAATATAGAATGAAGCTGAACCCGACTAAATGCGCTTTCGGAGTAACCTCGAGAAAGTTCCTGGGCTTCATGGTGTTGGGGCGTGGGATTGAGGCCAATCCAGAAAAAATTTACGCCATCCAGGAGATGGCCACCCCAAAGTCGATAAAAGAGGTTCAGCATCTTACAGAGAGGATAGCGGCCCTGAATCGCTTCATCGCAAGGTCGGTCAAATGGTGCTTACCCTTCTTTCAAACCCTCAAGCAGTCGAAGAACTTCTGTTGGACCTCTGAGTGCCAACAGGCATTCGAAGAACTGAGGAGCTACCTCGGCTCACCCCCACTGTTGGCAAAGTTGGAGCCTGGGGAGGAACTGCTTTTATACCTGACGGTCTCTCCCATGGCTCTCACGGCTGTCCTTGTCAAAGAAGAAGCGAAAGTCCAACGACCGATCTACTACATCAGTCATGTGTTGAGAGATGCCGAGACCAGGTATACCAAATTAGAAAAACTGACTTACACCTTATTGATTGCAGTCCAGAGGCTCCGACCCTACTTTCAAGGGCACACCGTAACGCTGCTCACCGACCAACCGATCAAGGCAATTTTGCACCAGGCGGACGCCTCCGGGAGGATGGCAAAATGGGCGATCGAGCTCACAGAATTCGACATCAACTATCGATCCAGGCCAGCAGTGAAGGCCCAAATATTGGCAGATTTTATAGTGGAGTGTACTATCCCAAAGGAGGCCGAACCTGAACAAGGCAAAATTGACAGCCTGAAGCCCCAACTGAACTCCCCCAAAGAAGAAGCAGATCCCTCTGATCACTTTTGGGCCCTCTATGTGGATGGGTCTTCCAATATGTCAGGCGTAGGTGTGGGCCTGATCTTGATAAGTCCGAAGGGAATCGTTGCGGAGTATGCTCTGCATTTTGAGTTCCCCGCAACGAACAACGGAGCGGAATATGAAGCTCTGATCGCAGGACTGAGGATCGCCAAAGAGCTGGGAATAGATCGGCTCTGGGTCCACAGCGATTCTCAACTAGTAGTGGGACAAGTCAACAAAAATTATGAAGCACGGGAGGACAGTATGGCTAAATACCTTGAAAGGGTAAAGGAGCTCGTCCCCGCCTTCAGCAACTTCAACATCAGACAGATTTCGAGGTTGGAAAATACCAGGGCTGACCTTCTCTCCAAGCTGGCAACATTGGCTCCGGCCGAATTGCCCAAAGGCATTCTTTTTGAAGTTCTAAAGTGCCCGAGTACAGAAGAATCGCAGCCCGTGATGGAAATTGACCACGAACCCAGCTGGGTCGACCCACTGATAACCTATCTCAAAGATGAGGTTCTCCCCCAGGATGCAAAAGAGGCTCGGAAGCTTAGAAATCAAGCCTCTCGATACATCCTTTATGAGGGCAAGTTGTACAAGAGATCATACTCTTTGCCCCTTTTGAAATGTCTCCGGCCTTCAGAAGCTGACTACGCCTTATGGGAGGTGCATGAAGGAATCTGTGGAAATCATTTGGGGGCTAGATCTTTATCCCACAAGTTGCTCCGCCAAGGATATTACTGGCCGACAATGCATCATGATTCGATTGAATATGTCAGAAAGTGTGATCGATGCCAGAGATATGCCAATATCTAGAGACAGCCCGCCACCGAGCTTACACCCTTGAGTGCCCCATGGCCTTTTGCGCAATGGGAGATGGATATCCTTGGCCCCTTTCCCATGGCGTCGGGGCAGAGGAAGTTTCTCCTTGTAGCGATCGACTACTTCACCAAATGGGTTGAAGCCGAACCACTAGCAAAAATCACAGAAGCAAAAGTGCAAGATTTCGTCTGGAAGTCGATCGTATGCAGGTTCGGTCTGCCTAGGATCCTAATCACTGATAATGGGCGGCAATTCGTGGGAGCAAAATTTATCAAATTCTGTGAAGATCTAAACATCTCCCACAGCTTCACATCAGTAGCCCATCCTCAA
Organism: Elaeis guineensis; assembly: GCF_000442705.2. Lineage (NCBI taxonomy): Eukaryota > Viridiplantae > Streptophyta > Magnoliopsida > Arecales > Arecaceae > Elaeis > Elaeis guineensis. Next base: position 3,208,750 of record NW_027332424.1, read on the forward strand.
GCAAACGGTGAAGCTGAGGTGACTAACAGAACCCTTCTACAGGGGATTAAGACAAGGCTCGAAAAGGTGAAGGGAACTTGGGTGGACGAACTTTATCATGTGTTGTGGGCGTATCGAACTACCCAAAGACTGCCCACAGGGGAGACCCCCTTTGCTTTAGCCTTCGGTACGGAAGCCGTCATCCCAATTGAGCTTAAACTCCCGTCGGCACGAGTCGTGGTATTCGACGAACATCAAAATTTGTAAGGTCTTAAAGCCAACCTCGACCTGCTAGAAGAAAGGCGGGAGATAGCTCAGGTTCGAATGGCAGCCTACAGACAGAAAGTCGCTCGCTATTACAACTCCTGGGCCAAGAACAAAGTCTTTAGAGCAGGAGATCTAGTGCTTCGACGAGCCGCTGTCTCGCAACCTCAGGATCGAGGGAAGCTCGCCCCAAACTGGGAAGGCCCGTATGAGGTCAAAGAAGTAGTCCGGCCTGAAACTTATTATCTTAAGGAGCTCGGAGGAGCCGACCTCCCGCGACCATGGAGCTCGAAAAACTTACGGATGTACTACCAATAACTTTATTTTAATTAAAAGTTGTATATCTACATGTCTCCCCCCTTTGGCACTATCTTACATCGACAGGGTAGTCCAAACAAACTGTATCAGAAGCAAGAGGGGAACCTCATCTCGACAAAGTCGAAGGTCCGGTTCTCTTTAGACCGGATGGGGGGAGAGCCCTGCAACGCCCATATGCGCCCCCACAGCCCTGTTAGGGACAGGAGGAGAACCTCGCCCTAACTTGAGCAAAGTTGAAGGCCCGATTCTCTTTAGACCGGATGGGGGAGAGGCCCTGCAATGCCCATATGCGCCCCCACAGCCCTGTTAGGGACAGGAGGAAAACCTCACCCTAACCTGAGCAAAGTCGAAGGTCCGGTTCTCTTTAGACCGGATGGGGGGAGAGGCCCTGCAATGCCCATATGCGCCCCCACAGCCTTGTTAGGGACAAGAGGAGAACCTCACCCTAACTTGAGCAAAGTCGAAGGCCCGATTCTCTTTAGACCGGATGGGAGGAGAGGCCCTGCAATGCCCATATGTGCCCCCACAGCCCTGTTAGGGACAGGAGGAGAACCTCGCCCTAACTCGAGCAAAGTCGAAGGCCCGATTCTCTTTAGACAGGAAGGAGAGAAGGGCCCAGCAATGCCCATATGTATGCCTATGGCCGCGTTAGAGACAAGAGGAGGACCTCATCCTAACCAGAGCTGAAACCTGTTACGACAGAAATAGAGAAAGAACCTCATCCCGACATCAATTAAAGTCTGGTCATTCAAGACCAGAAGAGAAAAAGGGAGGACCTTCCCCAGTGGCCCCTTCGCAATAAGACTCCATCCGGACTCCTACGGGAGCTGGACTTCATCCCCGGCTTCGACCGTCGGTAAACTCCGTCCGGACTCCCACGGGGGCCGGACTCTGCCTCCAACTTCAACTGCTGGAAGGCTTCACCCGGACTCCTATGGGAGCCGAGCTCCGCCCATGACTTCACTTACAGGTAAACTCCGTTTGGACTCCAACGGGAGCCGGACTTCATCCCTGACCTTGATTGCAGATGGACTTCGATCGGACTCCTACGGGAGCCAGATCTCATCTCCGACTCCAGCTGCAGGCAGACTTCGTCCAGACTCCCACGGAAGCCGAACTTCACCCCGACTTCGCTTACGAAAGCCGAACTCCCGTAGCCCCACCAAGAGCGGAGGAAAAATTCCAAACGAAAAAGAAAAAGGGAGGAGGGGCTAAAAAGGAAGGCGATGGACCACGTCAGTGATGAATGAAAAACAAACAGCATCGAAGATGTAGAGAACCCCATCTCAGCAAGGATTGGGGTTCTTATCAAGGACCCCAGCTCTCAAGGAAGCTCTCAGCACGAGCCCGAGATGAGACTTCCTCGGGGTGACGAAAGATCAGACCTCTGAGCCCGAGCCCTGATGGGGGGCACCAAACCCGAGCAGCCCCGGACAAATCTGTGGCCATGGACGAAAAGGATGGGTCGATACGATGGCAATCGGGTATCTTCGAACGATGCGAAGGTCGAAAAGAAGCTCGACAAGCGACAATTCAACACGTGAGTATAAGGGGTAGCAGAAATTTTCCTTCTCATATTATTCATCCAATATACATTACAGAGCCATTAGTTGAAAGAAAAGGACAACTGAAAGGCGAGCCGACGTGACCACTACCGGAAACCTATGGACGATGTCAAAAAAAAAAAAGAAGAGAAGAGAAAGAGAGAAAGAAGAAGAGAAGTAAAGAGAAGGGAATACAACCACAACAATGGTAAAGAAAGAAAGTTCGACAGACAACAATTCGACGCAAAGCGCCAACCAAATAACAAAATCTCCTTCTCATTTCTCGATGTACGTTACAAGACCCGAAGGGCCAGAAAAAGAAAATATTATTACAAGATTCGAAAGGGATACACCGGAGGTTACTTCGAGCTGTAGACTTCTCTTCCCGGTTCCATCCTTCCCAACAGTATTTTTCAGCACGTGTGACAAGCCTCTCGACTCTCGCTCCCCGCCTCGTTCCGCTCCACCTTCGAAACCCCAACCCTAGGGGGAAAAGGATGGGATAGATTTCAGGGGGCAGCAAGGGCAACGGCAGCGGCGATGACGACCTATTTCAAGAAGAATCGGAATTACCCCGGAGCAGCGGTGGCACCGAAGACATGCGCCACCGCCATGCGCTCCATGACAACCACCATCTTGGGTGTTCCGGTAAGGTCGGCATGCGCTACTTCCACCATCTCCGCAACAAGTTCTATTGCCCCACCGTCGGCACCGACCGCTTCTGGTCCCTCGGCCCCGACGGCATCAAGGATCCCGCCACGGCTTGTGACGAAGGCTCTGCCCCCTTGATCGATGTCGCCCAGTTCGGCTACTCCAAAGTTCTCAGGCGAAACATCTTCACCGATTGTCCCCGTTATTAAACCCATGTTGTTGAAAGAATTCTCCCTTGAGCCCCAGTTAAAATGGTGGGAACCCTCAGCAGCGGCTTGACAATCGGAGAACTCGCAGACTGCTATTCCCCTCCTTGCACTCTTCTTAGTCTATGACATCATCTTGAGATTGGCCTCCGGGGTGGAGGCCCCAGCGGGGGAACCCTTGGAGAGACTCGGGGGATCAGAAGCGGTGGAAAGCCGACAGAGATGACAAAAACCGACGCGAAAGACGCTCAGAGTCAGAAGGGGCACCGATGGAGTGGCTGAGTGGCTAAGCTCTCAAGCGAAAGAAGGATGTCGTGAAGCCCCTGGAGGAAAGGTGGGGGCTTAAATAGGCAACGGGGCCTGGCGCAGTTATGGTGGCAGGTGTCCCTGGGCCAACCAGTGCCCACCATGTGTCCCGCATGTCCCACTCACCGCGACCTGGGGTTGACCGTTCGCAAACTTTCATGGCACGACGCTTGGGATCACGTCCCGGTGAGAGTTTCGAGAAGACTCTTCGGGTCGCCCTAATCGAAAAAAGGCTCCAGCATGCGCACATTAAATGCCAACATATCTGAGGATGATCGCACGCAGACATTGAGGGAAGAACTTTGGCTGCGACAATCTTTCTATACTTCCTTCATTCGAAATTCAAACTCGAGTAGGGGGACTGGTGTTGGGTATAAAATACCCCCAGCCGAAGTTCGTGATGGGAGTGACCCTCCGGGGATCCAACTGACTTTCGACCTCCAACAACGCCTTCAAACCTCCCAGACGGTCGAGCCTCCACCACACTCTCAAGTTTTGTCGACGAGCAGGACCCCGCCAGTGCGACCGGATTCTTCGCGACGTCCGGACTCCTACGGGAGCCAGATCTCATCTCCGACTCCAGCTGCAGGCAGGCTTCGTCCGGACTCCTACGGGAGCCGGACTTCGTCCCCAACCATCAGCTGCTGGAAGGCTTCACCCGGACTCCTACGGGAGCCGAGCCCGCCCGCGACTTCACTTATAGGTAAACTCCATCCGGACTCCTACGGGAGCCGGACTTCGTCTCTGACCTTGATTGCAGGTGGACTCCATTCGGACTCCTATGGGAGCCAGATCTCATCTCCGACTCCAGCTGCAGGCAGGCTTCGTCCGGACTCCTACGGGAGCCGGACTTCGTCCCCAACCTCAACTGCTGGAAGGCTTCACCCGGACTCCTACGGGAGCCGAGCCCCACCCGCGACTTCACTTACAGGTAAACTCCGTCCGGACTCCTACGGGAGCCGGACTTCGTCCCTGACCTTGATTGCAGGTGGACTTCGATCGGACTCCTACGGGAGCCAGATCTCATCTCCGACTCCAGCTGCAGGCAGGCTTCGTCCGGACTCCTACGGGAGCCGGACTTCATCCCCAACCTCAACTGCTGGAAGGCTTCATCCGGACTCCTACGGGAGCCGAGACCCGCCAGCGATTTCACTTACAGGTAAACTCCGTCCGAACTCCTATGGGAGCCGGACTTCGTCCCTGACCTTGATTGCAGGTGGACTTCGATCGGACTCCTATAGGAGCCAGATCTCATCTCCGACTCCAGCTGCAGGCAGGCTTCGTCCGGACTCCTACGGGAGCCAGACTTCGTCCCCAACCTCAACTGCTGGAAGGCTTCACCCGGACTCCTACGGGAGTCGAGCCCCGCCCGCGACTTCACTTACAGGTAAACTCCGTCCGGACTCCTACGGGAGCCGGACTTCATCCCTGACCTTGATTGCAGGTGGACTTCGACCGGACTCCTACGGGAGCTAGATCTCGTCTCCGACTCCAGCTGCAGGCAGGCTTCGTCCGGACTCCTACGGGAGCCGGACTTCATCCCCGACCCCGACTGCGGGAAGGCTTCGCCTGGGCTCCTACGGGAGCCGGGCTCCACCTGCGACTTCGCTTGCAGGCAGACTTCGTTCGGACCTCTACGAGAGCCGGACTCCGTCTTCTACTCCGACTGCAGGCAGACTTCGTTCGGACTCCTATGTGAGCCGGACTCCGTCTTCTATTTTCAACTACAGGAAGACCTCGTCCGAGCTTCTACAGGTGCCGAACTTCGCTTCCGACTCCAGCTACCAACTCCAACCGAACTTCGGCCGACAAGTCTGGACCCCCTGGCAGGCCACAATAATGGCCACGTTTCTGCTCCGCTCCCTGCGGCGGACCCTACGCAGCTCCATCACCCCCTGGCAGGCCACAATAATGGCCACGTTTCTGCTCCGCTCCCTACGGTGGACCCTACGCAGCTCCATTACTCCCTAGCAGACCGTACTAACGGCCACGATTCTGCTCCACTCCCTGACGAGTCACGACAACGGATGCCGCTCCACTCTCCGCAACTGATTCTACGTGGCGAGCCATGATGACAGCCACGACTCCACCCCATTACTCTTCATAATAAACTCCTCCTGACCATGGGCAGCCCACTGTCAGACAGTTACAAACATCACCATCAGTCTGTTGCTCCCTCCTTCTATAAAAAGGGGACCCCAGATACGTTATTCTCTAGGCTCTCATTTTCTACCTAAAAACTCTGCTAAAATTTCTGTTCGAGCACTCCATTCTTGTTGAGGCAGAGAACTGACTTGAGCGTCGGAGGGTCTTGCCGGAGCAACCCCACCTCCGGTTTAGACTTCTTTTGCAGGTCTCGACGGCGACCGCGACTCCCTCGACTCCAGCTTCTCCGATGCAAGCGGATTTTTGCACCAACACTTAGTTTTTAGTGACGATGGCTATGCTCAGCCTTGTGACAAGGTTTGAAAGAAACTAGTCTCTGAATATAGAACATAAGACCTATCAACATGTGCCAGTGATTGGCCCAACTGGTTAGACTCGAAAGAAACTAGTTTTGAATTATATGGTCATAATTTACACGTGATAGAATAAAAAGACTATTCTTCAAATAAAATATACAAATTATCAGCATGTGCTAACGATCAGTCCTGATAGACTAGGCCCGAAAAGACTAGCTTTATTGGCAATCAGTCTCGATTAGCTAGGCTTGAAAGAAACAAGTTTCTAATACATTAACAATGATTAATCCTATCGGTTAGCCTTGAATTATAATCAAATTAGAGGTTTCATAATTTCCACTATAACCAATTTCTTATACAAAATATACTTGTTTCCAATAATATAAGCAATGTCAACCAGAATTTCACATCCTATTTTCCAAAAATAAAAAGTATTTTCTTTCAAAAAATTCATGTGAGATTTAAAACAAGAGTAATCATTTCTTTTAAATGTCATACACTATTAAAACAGGAATCATCTCTTTGTAAAAACTGTAGTCATACAAATAAACCATAGCCTTCGTAACCACACCAAAATAAGAATTATGCTTGATCCATAATTTTTAAATTTTTGTTTTATGTACGCAGTACAATAATCATAATCATGCATATTTTTTATTAATTTTTAATTTTAAAATATTTAAATATTTTTTCTTCATCATCATTTGTTAAAAATTAGTAAATATGAATCTCAATTAAAATATATGCACACACTAGAAAATCACAAAAAATAAAGAAAACTTACCATCCTAAAGTAGATCAAATTTAAAAATCCTTTCAGTTAGACTAATCATAGCCTTTGACATGTGGATCGATCCGGACCCGGTGCTTCCCTGGAGTGGAAGGCTCTGGTCAAAATAATTAACACCGTTAGCATTTAATAGAGAGAGAAAAAAGAATAAAAAGAAGAAAGAGAGAGAGACTTGATCTAGGTCGTGGTTTGGGTCATGGGCCGGGTTTATATGGTCCGGATCGATCATCAAGGAATAAGCTTTTAGACCTAACCGGATTATGGATCCAATCTAAAGAGGTGAGATCACATCACAGAATGGGTTCCTCTATTTTTTTTTTTTTTTCTTTTCTATGTCAAAACAAGGGTTCTTGGTGGCATTTAAAGGAAAACAAAAATGAGGGGAGGAGAGTGGTGGTTCGATGGTGTCACGCTGGCACGACCCATGGCTGAATTGAATAAGGAAATAAGATCTCAATTGGGGATTAATGGGTCAGCTAATGCAGAATTGGAGAGGAGTAACGAAAGGGAACTGACTGGCGAGCAACAATGCCAATAGATTGCGATCAATGATGATGGATTCCGATAAAAATTGGACGATATATCATTGGATCAACGAAAAAATAGAGTATACAAGGGGGAAGGGTTTGGGTGTGGCAACACAACGGCCGACGAAGATAAGTAAAAAAGAGAGAGAGGCGGGAGGGGTCATAGTGGCGATCAATCGTAGGAAGGGAATTTTTTTAAAAAAAAAATCTCATTTCAGAAGAGGATAAGGCTAATGATTGTTCCCGCTTGTCCGCGATCTCAACCATGATTGGTTGGGCCTGCTAACTTTGGTCCAAAACAGGCCTCATTTGGGCCGGTTCTCACATTCACTCTGGAATTTTCTTATTTCTCTTCATTTGCTCAACATGAAGTTGGTTGGGTACTTCTGTGCTAACCTCTGACAGAGAATATTTATGGTTTTGAATTTGAAGTTTTTTAAACCTTTCTAATTGGTTATGTTTCTTGGTCTTCCATTTGCTACATGGTCTGCAATTATCTATATCAGTTTTAATTTGGAATATAAGGGCCTGGGTGAGCCTACTAGAAGAAGAGCGCTAAAAGATCCGATTGTTTTGCGTGGGTGCTGTGCCAAGGGCATCCAAGAATCCAACCTTCTTGGATAGACTCAACTTTGCCATCCTATGTTTGATTCCCAAAAAGGAAGCAGTTAAAACCCCATATACTCTTCAACCTATTAGCTTGATCCACAATTGCATTAAAGTGCTCACTAAAGTGCTAGCGAATAGGCCATAGCCTTTTTTGTATAAACGAGCATGACTTCGCCCAAAGCACTTATATTAAAGGAAGGTCAATCTTAGACGACATTTTATGTGCTAATGAGATTAGTTGTCACTCCATGAAGCCAGATGCTGTAGCAGTGTTTTGTAAGCTTGACTTCTCTAAAGTTTTTGATAGAATTGATCTGCAATTTCTATTTAGAGTGCTTTTACTTGAGGCTTCCTTCTGTGTTGGAGTGCTTGGACGGAAAATCTCCTCGGATCATGCAAGGTGGTGGTGAACGTTAATGGTGAACTGGAGAATTGGATCATATGCAGATGGGGTCTTGGACAAGGTGATCCTCTCTCACTTTTCCTCTTCACTCTAGTGGTTAATTCTTTATGTAGGTTGCTCAGCAATGTGGCTCCGGCCAAGATTTTTGAAATCCTGGATAACCTGCGGATTTGTGGTGGAATAAAAATTCTATAGTATGCAAATGACACTCTTATCTTTGCCAAATTGAGAAAAGAAAATATTGTAGTTTTGAAATTCATTTTACACTATTTTAAGATAATCTTTGATCTATCTATCAGTTATCATAAGAGCTCAATCACTCCAATTGGCCATGAAGTGTTGGTGCAGAAGAGTGTGCAAAATGGCCCAATTGCCAGGTTTACCACTTTGTGGAAGCAAAGCCATCTAAGGCTGATCACTTATTAATGAGATTGAGGCTACACTAGCTAGTTGGAAAGGCAAATTGTTCTATTCTTACTTCTATTCCTATATACTTTATCTATCTTTAAATTACCAGTGTGGGCTACTAATAGAATTAATAAATTCAGAAGAGCATTTCTTTCGAAAGGTGAGTAGAATATATATGAAATTTTATGCAAGGTCAACTAGAATATGGTTTGTCTTAGTAAAGAAAGAGATTTGGTGTGAAGAACATTTCTCAGTTTAACCTTTCCTTGCTAATAAAATGGGATTGGAGATATTTGAGCAATGATCAGGATCTTTGAAGAGCTCAAGTTCATTTTGCCTATCATAAAAAGGTCAAACTCTCTTGGAATTGGAAGCCCATCATAAGATGCTCAAAATTATTGAAAGATGTGGTTAGTGTAGAATGGCACGCTATACGTAATAGATCGATCTTACAGGTTCAAGATTCAAAATAAATAGTAAATAAAAATATTTACAGATAATCATGAGAAAAAATAATTGTGGAAGAACAAAAATTAAAAGAGAAAAATAATTTATTTAAAAAAAATAAATATCAAAATCTCACAAAAATACCTCATAAAGGAATCTCCACATGTAGAAAATCTCTCCTCTTTCTTTCTTCTCATACTAGTTCTCTATGGTTCTACATATGATTTCACATGCAAAAGAGATATCAAAAGTCCCTTTAAATAGATCAGTATGGAAGTTTGACTCCTATCTTGACTCACAAATCAAAGACCTATTAGGACACAAATACTAACAACCTTTATAAAGAAATAATTAAGCAGAATAACACTAAAGATAAAGTCCTATTTCAAATAGGATACATAAAAAATAAAGACTTAGTTGGACACGCAATGATTCTCAACTTTCTCCCTCATTACGAAGTCCATACTAATAATACTGAAATTGTCGATATCATGAAGTACCATCATAGCCAATGTCATTATTGTCACAGTAACAGTAATATATAATAACTTATCGAACTAATAATTGAATAACGAAACTCATTTATTGGCTCAAACAATAAATTTTTTGTTGGCTCATTCTCTTTAATACATATGTCGAAGACCATGATGTCCTGCAGTACTTCCTCTCATCATTGTCTCTATGGTCATGAAATTAGACTCCTTCGAGTATCTAGCTTATTGCAACGAATATCAAGTTGTTGATTGTAATAACTATGAGTATCGATCATTATCAAAGCATAACAAGAATTATCTGCACCAAGTATATTTTTTTATTCCTTAATCTCTGAAGCTATTTCAAAATTAATTAATTTTTTATCTTCATAGTTGACTAAATCTTCACTAGAAATATCTAGATCTTGGGTAGCTTTTTTTCCTTCACAAGACCATTCAAAACTCCGGAACCTAATGCTATTGGGAAGAGCTGAAGGTGTGGATCAATATCCATCATCTTTTCAACAACGGTGTTCCAGAGAGCACCATCACCAACCTGATCGGTATTCGCTATATGAATAGTGTCGTAGTCACCGCAAGCATCTATTGAAGTGTTACCTCTATCTCACAAATTTCCTGTTCCATTCTCTGCACAGTTACTTGCAGACGTATCATCAATGGCCAATTGCTTGGTGCGTAGCAACCTACTTGAAAACTCAACAGATTGCATAGCAGCGTCTGGCCCATTGTCATTGATATTTTCGCTACAGTGTTATTCTTCTCGGCAACAAAATGGCTATTATTTCTCAAAATTGCATCATTGTTGTTATCAGAAATTAATCCAATCTCTAACTGATCTAGCTCTTTCTGTTTCAAATCTTCATCTTTAAACCAATTTAATTTTTTTTTTATAATTTATGGAGAAGTCTGAAACCAGAATCCACTATGTAGGTAATTTTCATTTGAGATGTCTTGTATTGCTAGAACTTGAGTGGACAACTGCAAGGATATCCTATACTTTCTTCAGATCTTTTACATTCTGAATATAAAAAAAATTTCTTTATCAACTAAAATTTGAAAAATTCATATTATCTTTTTGGATTTCAAATTTCACCTTGTTCTTGCAATCTCATCTGTTGCCATCATCTTTGACTCATCTAAAATTCCATAAATTGAGGCCTTTCAAATAAGATTTGACAAGAGCCTTCCAATATACATAATAGATGTTGTTCAACTTACGAAGAGAAGTGGTAGTAGTAAAAGTAGCTTTGCTAATGTTGGTAAGATTGGGCATCTCATATTCAAATTTATTGATAGAGACAGTACTAGGATCGATCATAATGATTCACCCCTTGAATCACCAAACAAGAGTCTAAACATTTGCACCACCGCATAGTTAATTACTGGAAGCTCTTCCACCATGCTGAGCTAAAAACACAGAAACCATCAACAATCAAATTGTTGCTCTACAAAAATTGTGCTCCGAATAAATCTGATCAAAACTGCGAACCTTTCAATTACTCTCCAAGCTTATGGCTCTAATATTATGTAGGCCATAAATATGAAAACCTTTGCTTTGATATCATATAGAACGATACACTATGTATAGTAGAACGATCATGCCAGCCTAAGATCTAAAACAAACATCAAACAAAAAAATATTTATAAAGAACAAAAAAATTAGAAGAGAAAAATAATTTATTCAAAGAAGAATAAATATCAAAACCTTACAAAGATGCCTCATAAAAGAGTCTTTACATACATGCATAAATAATCTCTCTCTTTCTTTTTTCCTACATCGGTTCTCTACGGTTCTATATATTAAGGAGACATCAAAGGTTTCTTTAAATAGACCACCATATGGATGGAAGTTTGATTTCTACCTTTGTGTCATATTTGAACTAAAATTTTATCTTTAGTATTATTCTATTTAATTATTTTTTTTAAAGATTGTTAGAATTTATGTCCTAGTGGATCTTTGGTTGGTGAGTCAAGGTAGAAGTCAAACTCCCACCCATATAACGGTCTATTTAAAAAAACCTTTGGCCTCTTTAATGTATAGAATATAGAGAACTGGAGTGGGAAGAAAGAGAGAAGAGAGATTTTTTTGTATTTGGAGAGTCTTTCGTGAGGTACCTCTGTGAGGTTTTGATATTTATTCTTCTTTGAATAAATTATTTTCTTTTTCAAATTTTTTTGTTCTTCTACAATTATTCTTTCTTATAATTCTCCGAAATATTTTTTTATTTAATATTTATTTTGATCTTGGACCGATACGATCGATCTACTACATATAGCATGCTATTTTATAATTAGTTCCCTCCTTATTTTTGGAATCGAGCTAAGTTTTAGCTTGATGATGGATGTACTTTTAGAAGGATAACTGGATTTGTGATGTGCCCCTTCAAACCATCTTTCCCAAAGGTTTATGCAATCAATCGAAAGAAAAAGGGGATGGTAGCTGATTTCCATCATGCTATTTCCTCGTGTTGGCTGATCAAAAGGCCCAGATCCAACAAATTCGATACACAGGTAGAATTCGATACTTAGGCTTCTTGCTCATGTAACCCCAACACAAGATAGAGACAAGGTGATTTGGAAATTGGATAGTTTAGGCTCCTTCCTAACTTCGTCCTTCTATACCTTCATCAATACAAGAGGTGTCAAATGTAATCTTGCAAGAGTTTTTTGGAAACTTTGCATGCCACTCAAAGTTAGATGCTTCTTAGGTTATATTGGAAGATGAACCTTAAAGAACTTCCGAGGAATCCACTGATCATCTATTTTCAACCTGCTTCTTTTTCTCTTCAATTTGGAAAGTAGTATGTTCCTTGCTTGGTATGCTACACCCCAATCTTGTTTCGAAGATTTATGCCTTGCGTGGAGATCGAAGACCTTTCCAGATATTTGCAACCAATAGTTCTGATGCTTTATATATCTTGCCATCGCTTGGATACGCTGGACTGAAAGGAATTTTAGGATTCTGCTGATAAAAGAAGTTCGATCTCCTCAACTTCTATGAAAGGCCTTCTCTTTTTCAATGACTGGTCCTCTCTTTGCATTCAGAATTTGCTTCCTCATTTCGAAAAGATCTGGACCAGAATCAAGAATCTTTCATCCCTTTTGCGAGATGTTTAGATGATTTTTGGGCTTCTGTTCATTCTGAAGTTTTGGTTGTTTTGCATCTTGTAGTTGAAGACTCGTCTCATTTCGTCTGTGCCGCTCAGTTGAAGCTGCCGTCTTCTTTTTTATCTTCTGTAATTGAGAGAGAACCCTGTACACAGCCATTGTTGGCTCCCACAAAGCGGATCCAAGCTTGTACCTTACACTTCTTTCAAATAAATCTGTTTTCTTTGGTAAATTTCCAATAAATCTTTGGGTGGCTGTTTTTTAGCCTCCCATTCAATCACCAGAGAGAGAGAAAGAGAGAGAGAGAGAGAGAGAGAGAGAGAGAGGAAGAAGGACGCCTCTAATACCCAAAGCCACCTTTTTTTGGAATTACATACACCATCCTTGTTAACTAAGCAATGAAATTCACTTATACCATCCTTTCCTTTTACTTGAACAATATATTTTTAACTTATAAATAGAAGGCCTAGATTTGAGTTCTAAGATATATTTCTCGTGATCTTGCAAGGCAGGGACACTGCGATCATGTAGTACTCCCGTGTTGTGCTTCCTCTTATTTTCAGAAATAATATGCTTCCAAGTATATGCACAAAAGTGATCATAAGGAAAAAAGAATATAAATAGGAACTGCGGATCTCAAATAAAAAAGGATAAGAAAGAATTAAACTTAGAAAAACAGTTGTGTTACGAAGAAATATCCCCTGATCTTATTCTCTCTTTGGAGGGAGACTCACAGTGATGCAATCTTTATGTGACCCAACCCTCACTCATTTAGTGACAGGTCTCCATCCTCTAACGCCAAATGTAACCATCCAATGCTCTCTTTTTTAAAATAAAAATAGCAAGACTACTCAAGTCTCTCTCACCAAGTTGGTAGACTGCTCCTATTTTTTTAGGTTGCTGCAGACAAAAGTAGTTTACAGTAATTTTAAATTTGAGGCCGCTGTAGGCAAAAGTACTTTGCAGTAATTTTAAAAATAAACTATTCTATCAATTCGAGATAAAAATTAGCTGATTTATTTTGATGATGACAGAATTATACCTCACATGATTTTTTCATGAAATAAATAAAAAAAATCATTCGAAAGTCCCCAAAAATTAAGATGGGATGTGAACCATCAAAAAAAAAAAAATGCATAGGGTCTTATTTTTTTTTAAAAAAAATAATTCGCTGTGTGGTGGAATCAAGCTTTGACTTGGTTTGGAGTGTGACTTGGGCCTTAAGAGCAAGAAGATGGTAGCAAAGGAACATCACTCAACTGTCTTCTGCCATCGACGTCGTTGCTTCATTTATACGGTGCAATTCACAACGAAGATATAAAGGGAGCAATGGAATTGCAGCACACAAGCTGAGTGATTTTTTGAGTTATATTCTTGAGTTACTAATACTATAGCATTTTTAACGTGCTTCTCTTATTTCTGTTCCATAGAGAGAGCAAGAGTTACATAAAGATGGTGAGGTTGGGGTGCAAGAGAGAGTATGACTTCTATTAGCGAAGTCATCAATAGTTTGGGCTCTTTATACGCTATGCTGGGTCAAGTTGTCAAAACGGGCTAATTGAAACTTGTTTACTTATAATTGACCTAAACCCAGGCCATTATTGTTATTGCGTTCACAGAGGTGAAAGCCAGGAACATAAGGCTGAGCGAGACCTCCAGAGTTTGTGTTATGATAACAGAGAATTGGAGATCGGATGATATTTCTCAATCTGGAGCCTCATAATAGAGAAAATAATAGCAGATAATCTGACCAATTCTCCATGTCGCTTGACTTCTTCTAACTTCACATGCCATCATGCTGTCAGGTCTTCTAGTGCCAGTAAATCCGCTTGGTGACGTAGTGAGGCTGGCCCTCCAGGAGGGGCTACTTGCATCACCCAAAAACGTACTTGTGGATGTGGGAATGGACTGAAATCCCCACCTTCGTAAGTCGACCCTAGTTAGGTTTAGTTGAACCAACCCCCGAATCTAAATCCAAGGGTCTCCGTCCAAGAATAATTTCCACGACTAGCTTGTTTTATGCTTCCAGGTCCCAATATGCGGTGTCGGAGAGGAGAGTACGTCAAATCAACGGTCCTGATTGGTGACGTCATTCGCAACATGCCACTAACGCCGCTTAAAAAGTTGATCTCCTGCCGGCCAATGAAATAGGGAGACAGCTGTAAGCACTTGATATACTTTTTCTATTAAAAGTTCTTATTGTTGAAAGTTGGGCACCCTTCTCGTAAGTTACCTGGAAAATAGCGAACAGAGTGAATTGCATCATGTGATTCACGAGACAAATAGAATATTATTAAATTTTTTTATAATAAAAATGCGACTATTTTTTATAATAATTTATTTTCTAATTTATTCGAATTAGAATTTATAATTTTTCCATTTCATAAATAGCTCAAATAAAAAAAATTGAAAGAGATGGGTTCAGTGCACCGAAGAAGCCAACAAGACGGCGTCGCTGGAAGTCTTCCAATTTATAACAGCGACGCCTGCAAACCGCACTCCTCTTTGGAGCATGTCTTCGGGGTCCTCCCTCATTTTCCACATCCCTTCTTCGTGCCGTCTTCCCCTATCTCCTCCCTCTCCTCGAATCCCTTTTCTCCGAACTCGTTTCATCTCGTTGAAGGCCATGGCGTCGGAGGACGGCAAGGACCATCGCCTGGCGAGGATCTCCTCGTCGATCCGCGTCATTCCCGACTTCCCCAAGCCCGGTAATCCCTCTTCCCCCATTTCTGGGGCGTAGATTTCTCGGGTTTTGGGAATCTCTTTGGTTCCCGGGTTGTTGATTTGGTGTCAGGTTTGGATTTTGATTCGGTGCGTTGGGTTGGGTGCAGGGATCATGTTTCAGGACATCACGACGCTGCTTCTCGATCACAAGGCGTTCAGGGACACCATTGATATATTCGTGGAGAGATACAGAGAGAAAAACATCTCGGTTGTGGCGGGTAGATCTCATTCCCTGTTCTCTGAATTTGTTTGATGTTGGATTTTAAGGTTTTGTCATGATTTTTTTTTTCGTTTCTGAAGTAATTCTCTTACTTCAAGTAAAAACTATTTTGGCAATCTACGAGCTCTACTAAGGTAATTTAAGTAGGGTGTTTCTACGCTTTAACAACAAGCAGTCTCATTTTAAAAGAAGCAAATGTTTCTCAAATTCAGTTGTACCGTGAGAAAGTTACTTTTTGGTCGTGATTACTTGATGCATAAGGGTATGCAGGTTATTCTGAATCAATGTCTTACTAATATAGAAGCTTATTTGAGTAACCATGCAATTCAACTGCATAAAAGAAACCTTTGGTCACCGAGCAGCTTATTGTTGTGATCAGAGGACATTTATGCATCTGAGATGAAGATGCTACCTTAATGGGGTAGGATTGCAATAAGAAGACTGAAGGTGCAAAGAGTACAATGTGAGGTGAGGGATTTGAGTGGAACAACAAAAACTACTGCAAAGCAACTGATCAGACAAAGAAAAGCCTTGTTCCAGTCTGCAGGTGGTTGGCTTTATGGATCATGGCACATTCTTTCAAATTTGAGAATTGGAGCAGACCATGCAACTTAATGATTCTCGTCTGTTGCATATCATGGAGATTGTCATT
>NW_027332424.1:3224961-3292785 GCF_000442705.2 Elaeis guineensis
CATCCACATCCTTGTATTAGTGTCCCTACACAAATGATTGTGAGATTAATCACCCTCTCCATTGAACATATATAGGATATGCCAGTCTATCCAATATGATCGAGCCCTGACTCAATGATCTTATGACTGAAAAGATTTTAGATTAAGATTTTTAAATTTTAGGTCTTACTAACATGATTTAATCATCACCCTAAAATCATTGTTCTAACTTATGGGATTCATCATAATTTTAATAATAATACACAGCATATAATGAAACAAAATATCTTAATTTTATTCATAATAAAATATGTCAATTACATGAGTATCAAAGATAAAGCAGATTAATCCCTTTACATATGCCATAAGATTGGCTTGCAGGGCATTAACTCTTTCAGATATTTCAATCCGATGGAGGTGGGGAGTTCTCATTGATCATCTTGTTAGTTGTGATATATGTCATCAATTATCTTGCCTACATACACCGGAACAAAATGATGTCGCTAAGAGAGAGCATCGACATATTATCAAATTAGGGCTTGTTGTGTTCTTTGAAGCCTCTATGCCTCTTTGTTATTGGGTGGAGGCTTTTTTCACTATTAATTTCTTGATCAACCAACTCCCCTCTGCCTCCTTGCACATGCGCTGCCTATATGCCATTCTTTTTAACAAGGAGCCTGATTATTCTATAGTATGAGTTTTTGGCTCATGCTATTATCTGTATCTCTGCAACTATACTGCCAACAAATTTGATAAATGCTCCTTTCCATGTATATTTTTGGGGTATAGTGAGAAGCATAAGGGATATTTGTGTATTCACCATTCCACTGATCAGGTCTATATCTTATGGCATGTTATTTTTAATGAGAACACTTTTTTCTTTGCAGTCATTCCACATGATGAAGCTCCACACTCACTATTGATTACCTCTAACCAAGCATGAGAATTAGCTCGCCTATTCAATGAAATATCATGTAATCCTGTAGCTCTAGTCATGGCATTAAATGGGAATCCTATACAATCAAATGAGCTTTCATGTAGCCCAGCTACAATCTCTCTCCTACAGCTACTATCAATATGTCATATGGTTCTTTTTCATGCACTAATGATGAGCCTGTGAGTGATGCACCTCCCTCTACTACCCATGACTCCACTCAATCATCATCTCCCTTATTGCCTTCTAATCAAAAGCTCTCTATTTCATTGTCCCACCCTATGGTAACTCATTCTAAGGTCAGTATTCATAAACCTAATCCTAAATATGTGAATGTTGCTCTATCATCAATTCCCTTCGAACCTCAGAGTGTTGCTTTTGCTTTTAAATATTCCAGATAGAAAGAAGCTCATTGAGGAATTAAATGCACTTGCTCTAAACAAGACTTAGGATCTTGCATTGCATCCTCTGAATGTGAATATGGTTGGTTGTAAATGGATTTTTAAAATTAAACTCAATAAGGATGGTAACCTCGATTAATTAAAAGCCCATCTTGTTGCTATGGACTTTCACCAAGAAGAAGGGATCAATTTTTTTAAGACATTTAGCCTGATCGTTAAATCAGATATTGTTCACATTATTCTCACTATTGCGGTAGTTTGAGATTGGCCAATCCATCAATTTGATGTCAAAAAATGCCTTCCTACATGATCATCTCGATGTTCCAATCTGTATAGAATAACCTCCTAGGTCTCGAGATCTCACATGTTATGATCATGTTTGTTTTCTCTGATGAGCTATATATCACCTCAAACAAGCCCTTCGAGCTTGGTTTTGTCAAATTTAGTGACTTTCTTATTAGCTACGACTTCTTTTACAGCACTGCTGATCCATCTCTCTTCATATTTCAGTAAAGCAGTCATGTGATATTTTTGCTTCTATATGTCAAAGATGTAATTTTGATAGGTGACTTTCTTTCTTCTTGATCAGCTCATTATTGCTCTTGGCAATGTATTCTCTATAAAAGATATAGGCACACTTCACTATTTCTTGGGTGTTGAAGTTTCTTAATCCCGAGATGGACTTTTCTTATGTCAGCAGAAGTATGCTTCTGAGCTCTTTGATCGTGCCTCCATAGGGTAGTGTAAGCCTATTGTCACATCTCTAGCTATGAAAATGCCTTTAATGAAGAATAAGGACTAGCCTATGTTGATCCATCCCTTAACCACAATCTCGTGGGAGCTTTATAGTATCTCATCTTAACATGACTGTGTTAGATATATATCCTAGAAACTAATATGGCTAATATATTATATTTTTCTAGGACATAAATTTATACTTAAAATATTGATTTGATCAATAAAAGGATAAGTTTTATCTCTATTCAAGTGTGATGTGTCCTTGAATCATCCAAAGAATTGATGCTTAAGATACATATTCTCAAGGTGTTGAGAATTAGAGACATATATAATTAATTCATAAATTACTCCTGATTATAGTATTATCATGAGGACAGTGATCGATCTGGATAGATCGATGCACAGATCGCTTCGTTCGAGGTAGATGAGTCTTTAGTCTACAGTATAGAGATACTAAGTGATAAGTATGGATAATTGTTAGAGAATAACTAGTACTGAGCATAATTATATGAGAGATCACATGAATTTTTACTCAATCATCAGTGATCATCTCGATGTTGTAGTTATGTGAATGGTCCTTGGACCTACGGTGGCATGATTACTCACCGTAAGGCTTCTGGAGTTTGACTACACATGAACATGGCCTCTTAGCCACTTGAGTCTTTGTAGTGTATGTTGACGATAGTTAGTCCACTATAGGAGCAGGGTGTGCATCTAGATAGAATCTATCAATTTTGAGAGAGAGGAGTAGTCTTATGGGATTGGAGAAGTCGAGTCTTTAAGTTTGTGGCCACAGCAGTGTGATCGATGAAAAAGAGTTTCCATATGAATCACTTTTAGACTTGAGCTGATTAAATCTATCATATAATTGATGTCGAGGTTTGATGATTTATCAATGATCTGTCATCTAGTCGAGACTTCTGATAGAAAGATTGAATCATATGGAAACTACACCAGAGGTTCTTTATTCGATTCTACTAGATTGCCACTGCATACTGTTAGGTGTCACTGATGGATTATGAGAGCTCGCTAGAATTATTCTGGATCGATGATTCTTGTTGAGTTAGAGTGAAATTATTTTGATCTATTAAAAAAAATTTCAATAATACTATAATAGAGATCATGATCTATCTGACTATCAGACAGAATTGAACCAATAGGATTAGACAAATAAGAAAATTTGGATTGACCAATTAGACTTGTGAAGTCTTAATTGAATTAGAATTTAGAGAAATCTTATTGGATTTAAGAAAGCCTTACTAGTAGATGGTTAAACCCAATTTCTCTTGAACTTGGATTTCTTATTTGATAAGGATCTAAGTTAGTTACATGCATTGGACCTAATCCAAATTGGATTTGGAATTGGATTCATGGAGCTCAATTGTTGGGTGCCAACATGCTTTGGATCAAGCCTTTATTGTGCCATTTATTTTGATTAAATTGAGTGTACTAAATGTGGATGATTTAGAGAGATCATGGCTCCATCAAATCAGATTTGGATGTGGGCCATTGGATGGCTTGGATCGGGTGCACGCACCATCCCTTATGGCGTGAGGACTTCATGTGGGTGCCAACCATCCCCTTTTCTTATTTGATAAGGACTAATGATTGTTGGATGTATGCCCTAAAAGTCAATCTTGACAGACGCATATCATATTACTAGGACATGATTTTATACTTAATAGGCATTTATATTATCATTCATGTTTTATGGATCCATGAATTATCTAAAAGATTAACAAGATGATGACACATATTCTCAAAGAGTTGAGAATTTGAGACATGTGTCATTGATGGTTAATTCATAAATTACTTCTGATCATAGGATCTTCATGGGGATGGTGATTGATCCAGATAGACCAGTACACAGATCGCTTCCTTCGGACAGATGAGTCTCGAATCTGCGGTACAGTGACACTGAAATGAGAGTGCAGGTAGTTGTTGGAGAACAACTAGCACTGAGCGTGACCAACACGAGAAGTCATATGGATGTCTGCTCACTCGTTAGTTACTTTCTCAATGCTGTAGTTATATGACTAGTCGTTTAGCCTGCGGTGCTATGCTACTCATAGTGAGGCTACTAGAGTTTGACTACACAAAAATATTGACTCAATGAGTCATTGTAATGGATGTTGATGATAGTTGGTCCACTGTAGGAGTAAGGTGTGCACTTAGATGGAATCTATCGATCCTAGCAGAAGGGAGTAGTCCAATGAGATTTAAGAAGTTGAGTCTTTAAGTCTATGATCATAGCAGTGTGATTAATAAAAATTTTTTTGATGAGAATCACATATGGACTCGAACTGATTGAATCTATTATATGATCGACGATGAGATTTGATGATTCATCTATGACCTACCATCTGATTGGAACTCACGATAGAGGGACTGTATTATATGTTAACTGCATCTAGAGGTTCATCACCTTTTATTCTGCTGGATTGCCACTACATACTACTAGGTGTCACTGGTAGATTATGAGACCTATGAGCATCATCTCGATGATTGATGATGCTTGATGGACAGAATTGGAATGATTCTCACCCATTGAAAAGAGTTTCAATGATATTGTGATAGGGATCACAATATACCTCACTATCAGACAGAATAAAATTTATAGGGTCACACACAAAGAAGCTTTTAACTGATTAGATGGTTGAATTACGATTATAAATCATGACAGAATTTGATTATCAATTTGATTGATGATTAATCCAATGCAAAAGTTACAATTAAGTAACTCGCTAAACAGTTAGTGAGTTATAGGAGGATTAATTAGCCATTGGATTACTAATTGGCTCAATTTGATTGAGCTATAGGGCTTGCATCAAGTCTAGTTAAATTAGATTTAATTTGACTTGACATGGATTTGATTTGATCAAACCTAATTGAGTTGTGAGATAACCAAATTACATAAGAGATTGATTTCTTATTGAATTAGGATTTATATTTGACTTAATTCCTAATTAGTCTAGGATCTAAATAAGAGTGTTTGAGTTTTTATTTGGACTAAGAATTCTCCTCTTCATGGGTGCACCAAATTCTAATTAGATTAGGATTAAATTGAGTTTGACTCAAACACCAAAAGAGAGTCCAAAAGGACTAGGACTCCTTCTCTAATTAGATAACATCTAATCTAAATAATTTAGGCTCAAAATCAAATTTGGATTCTAATCTATTTGAGTCTAATCAATTTTTAATATAATTAAAATTAGTTAAAGTTTAAATTAATTTAAATCAGCTACCTAAAGAAGAGTCCCATGTGCATTAAACTCTCCCTCCATGCACCTTAAAATAAGTCCCACGCCAACCAGATTTTGATGCCACCCCCCACTTCTTTTTGGCATAAATTTTTAACATGTAATAAGCTCTCTTAATCCTTTCTTTTCATGTGAAATTTGGATGCAAAAGATTGTATGTGGGTAGCATCAAAAATCCTAGAGTCCAAGGGAGTTTGGACTCTTATTTTCCTACCTAAACTCTATCCCTTCACCTTCACCTATTTAAATGTGGGATCCTTATGGGGTGAGTGATAGGATGATGTGATCAGTTTATGGATGCCAAAACCAGAGGAGATGCATGAGAAAAATAGAAGAAAAAGAGGGGAGCACACGGCATGAAAGGAGGGGTGTGAGGTTTGTTCCATATCCTTTTTTTCTTACCAACAACCAAGGGTTGGTTGTTAGGGCCATCTCTCTCTCCTTTTGTCCATATTTAGATATGAATTTTTTTTCTCCTCTTTATCCAAAAGTTGGACAAAAATTCTTACATCTCTAGCATAGAGATTTGGTGCATGAGTTTTAGGAAGAAAAGAAAAAAAAGAGTTCTTCTCATGATCTCTAGCATAGAGATTAACATCCTTTTATTTTTTTCTTCTTGTCTAAGAGTGTCATGAGAGAAAAGATTATTTTCAACTATCAAGATGCAATCTTTGCAAGGGAGCTAGCATCTCAATGAGATCAAGAAGCTTCTGATCAGATCGAAGTCTCGTGTGGATATCCGTATAGGTCGGACACTTGTGTGGCTTCATGAGACCTTTGGATGATATCCACGATCATCAGTTCACGGTGTAGATCGACCTACATCAAGCTATGAAGATTATTTATTTATTTTTATTTAATTTTATATTTGAATCCTATCTCACATATGTACATTTTGTTTATGATTTTAAAAATTAATCTTATGCATGTTTAGATTAAATTAGATTTAATCTAAAATTTTTAAATTCTGCTACATATTCATTTTGAAAAATTTTTGCATGCATGAATCATGAAACTCCAATAGTGGTATCAGAGCCACGTTATATGTATGAGATTAAAATTTAGATTTAAAATTTATAGAAAAAAAATTCAGATCTGAAAGTTTTTGATGTCGTTCTGACATAAGGTTGTCTTGGCATAACTTGTTATGCTGTATGGTTGTTCTAGAATGATGTTAAATTTTTTAATTAAATAAAATTTTAGATCTAATTTTTTAGCATATATGTGATATATGTTTTGTTGTTTAGATCTGAAAAAAATTTTGAGATTTATTTTGATTTGTATATATGATATATGAAAGCATGTTTAGGGCTGAAATTTATTTCTATGACCTGAACTTATTCATGTATATGATATATGTTTATATGTATGATCTGAAAATTATTTCGAGATCAAAACATACTTTTCATGTAAGAAATTTAAATCTAAAAATTTTGATTTAAGATCTAAAATTAGTGTTTATGCATAAGGGATTGGTCAAGGATAGATCAAATTAGGTCATGTAACTAGATTACATCTAGGATTTTTGATTTGATCATAATAAGTCAAAATCAATTTAGCAGTCGATCAAATCAAGTCAAGTATTAATTAAGATGAGATCAATAGAGTTTAAGATCATACAATTATTGTTGATCGAATCGATTGACACCCATATGTAGAATCAATTAACCTAAGAACCTAATTCGGCTCTATGGCTCGAATCTGATTCATCTAAGCTAGCCTATTTGGATTAATTAACCAATTGATGTCTAAGATAAATAATTGAAAGATGGTTATTTAATTAGTTTCGTTCGCTGACCTGATCAATTTATTGGTATCTAAGGAAAGCAACGGGGGGACTCCCACCAATCTCTATTTACCTGGCCAATTTAGAAGATTGAGTCTCAAATATAGTTGCTTGATGATTTAGTTTAGCCCATATTAATTAGATCAGTCATGTGATGATTGATTAGATGAGACCTAAGCCCAAATCTCTCTATAAATATTAAGTCCAATGATCTTCCATCATTGTAGATGTGTGGACGTGCTACTGATGTTGATTATTCTCGACTGATCACAGTGGTTCAGTTGTATTGAGAACATGCAATCATTCTATTAGCAAAGAGTTGCTCCAGGATAAAGATGGGGTTGGGCCCAATAACTGTTAGGTGAGGGACCCAATGATGGCTTTGCACCTGCTTATGAACGGTGGGTCTGACTTAACTAAGGAGTGTGGGCAATAACTGTTAGGTGAGCCCACATGACTTAGAGACCAAGTAGTTGCAACTTACTTAGAGAAGTATTTGGAAAAAGAGTTATCTACGCATTGATATTTGTGTTACCAATAACTGTTAGGTAAGGTGCACGGCATCGGCGGGACCGTAGCACCCACTAGAAATTCAGTTGTTGCATTAGAATTTTTGTTTCTCCACTCAGAGAGTGTGGAAGATCTAATAAAATAGTGAGAGTCTCTTTTGCATCTAAAAGTCTCTAGAGTAAATTATGAAATAAGTACAAACATCCAATTAGAATCTTTGCTCTCTGATATTCATTGTGTCAGCTTCCAACCCTCTAGCTTGAATCTTAGATATCAACTGTTTAACTGAAACTAATTATATAGACTGACTCATAAACCTAAGAATTATTCTTAAGTTTTAAAAAATTAAGCAATATTCTCTATCAGGTTATTCTGATATTAACAACTTGTCCAACCCTAAGTCAACAAGCTATACTTGATAAGTGGATGGACAATGACAATAAAGATAGGTGCTATATGTTGAAGTCCATGTTAGATGAACTCCAACATATACATGAGCACATATTCACTGCCAATGACACATTGATTCATTTGCAAGTGTTGTGAGGTGATCAGAGTCACACAGCATATGAGATATATGATGGGCAGTTAGTCTATGATCATTATTTGATAATGATCAAGGACATTAAGGAGCTTAAAAGGCTTGACATAACCATGCATAAGGAATTGCTTGTGGATTTGATCCTGTGATCTCTGTTTAGTTTATATGGATAGTTTATGGTAAACTACCACATGAATGATCATATTGACATCTTATCTGAATTGGTTAAAGTGTTGGTAACAAAGGAACCTTGAAAGAGTTCAGAGAAAAATATCTGGAGAGCCTAAGGAAACAAAGACAAGCCTTGAGTAGGCATGTCGAAATTGCTCAATACTATCCATATGATTTTTTCTTCTCCCAATTGAGTTATAAACTCTAGTGATTTTTATGTATAGTCTATGGGAAGGTAGAGGGATGAGGAAGTAACCCTTAAAATTGGCAATAGGATAAGAGTTACTTTGTTGCCATAGGTATCTGTCTTTTGTGATTATCATTTGAATTTAGTTCTTAGAGATAGTCTCTGTCATTTGCATGGTGATGCATCTATGAACTTAATTGAGCAAGCAGTGAATATCATTGATCTGAGAGATCCAGAGTTGAGATAAATCTTAAGTATATGTGGAGCCTTAGGCTAGATCGTATAGGAGAAGAAATAATTAATAAACTAGAAAAATATGAACTTTTGGGCTCATTGATTGTTGAGTCATATCTAGTTTGTGCATCATCTCTTTGAAAAAAATTGACTAAGCTATTCTTATGGGACAAGAGGAAAAAGACTACTGAGATACTTATCCTAGTACATATTTGATATGTGTAGCCCATATGATGTGCTAACAAAGGAAGTTGTCTCTATTTCATTATCTTTACGAATGATTAGTTATAGTATGGCTAAATATATGAGATACAAATCTAAAATTTTTAAAAGATTCAAAAAATTTAGATGTAAAATAGAAAAATAAATTAAAAAATTCTTAAAAGTACTTCAATCGGATCGAGGATGCAATACCAAAAAGAAAATTTCTCAATTATCTCATAAAATGATATAGTTTCATATTGGACCCCTCTTAGTACATCTCAGCTTAACGAGATAATTAAGAAGAGTCATGAGAAGACTATATGAGATATGGTCCAGTCCATGATGGAATTCACTGATTTATTTATGTTTCTTTAGGGACATGCTTTATTTTTATGAAATTAGAGTCTCTCTAAATCTGTTCCTACCACACCTATAGGATATGGTATGGTGAGAACTAAATCTTGATTGTTAGAGATCAAAGATGTCCAGCCTGTGTCAAGAACAGTAAATGGATATATTAGAGGATAGGTCTATAAAGCTCATTCTAAAAGAGTTTAGGATACTACTTTTCTTTTGAAAGGATTATAATATGATTGTGACCCGATATACTATCTTCTTAAAAAATTATTTAACCAAGATGAAGCAGTGGGAGAAAAGTTAAGCTCGAAGAGAGTATCTTTGAAGAGCAATGAGCTTAGGACCTAAAAAATTTATTCATGATGAGCCAGTATATATATATTCCTCCACCTCGCACATACAGTAGGATCTCCCATCTTCTCGAAAGGTACTTGGATATGCTTAACAGAGGATGTAGAGAAAAATTATTTCTCATGAGAGATAGGGAACATAGATATGATCCCAAAATCTATAACGAGGCAATGTCAGACATCGACTTCAAGAAAGGGATGAGAATTAGCTTTCCTACTAGATATCTTTTGAAGATTTCTATATGGAGAGTTTATGGATTTCACTTCTTGTGATATGAAATCACAAAGTCTATAATAATCTTGGAGTTAGAACATTCATTTCGATGATATCATCAAATTGTTTGATCAGAAATGAGGAATTATATATTTTCAAAAGAGTTAGTGGAAGTGTCCAATACTGACATGAGTTAAAATATGGTTGTATATAGAATTCTTTATGAAAGACATAAAGCAAGTGTCCTTAAGATTTATAGAAATAGATGCAATTGGATGCTTGTGTTTTCACAGATAAAGTGTAGAGACTAGATGCTGAAAGTGTTCAGCATAGAAATCTCAGAGAGAGGTCTGCTACCCTCTTGGACATAGATGTATACCATGTAATGTACTTAAACTGATATAGTTAATACTGTGAATGTCACGAGTAGATATCAGTTGTATCCAGGTTGAGAGTGCTAGATTACTGTGAAAACATCCTTAAGTATTTGAGAAGAACTAAAGATTTATTCTTAATTTGGAGAACGATCAAAGCTAAGAGTGGGAGGATACACCAATTTAAATTTTATATCTAATGTTGATGGTAGAATGTCTACATCATAGGTATAATCATGTCGATATCTTGGAAGGGTTCTAAGCAATCGATCGATGGAAGCTGAGTACACTGTAGATGTGTAGGATGCATTCTGGTTCTAATATCCATTGCAGAACTGGATGTCATGCCATCAGATGTCATGACACTATACTATAAAAATAATGACACCATAGCCTTTGCTAAGAAGCCTAGGTCTCATCAGATATCCAAGTACATAGAGCAGTAGAACACGCGACTTCCTCAAGTAGAAATACATAGAGGTGCAGAGAGAAAACTCTACATGAGATGTAGATAACCCACTGGTAAGTCACTTAGCTAGCCAAAGACTAAAGTCTATTTTGAGAAGATGGGGCTTGGTGTATGGCAGATTGGCTTTAATGCAAGTAGGAGATTATTGGATGTATGCCTTAGAAGCCAATCTTGATTTATGCATATCATATTATTAGGATATGATTTTGTACTTAATGGGCATTTATATTACCAGTCATGTTTTATATGTCCATGAATCATCAAGGGATTTACAAGATGATGACACATATTCTCAAAGAGTTGAGAATTTGAGACATATGTCATTGATGGTTAATTCCTAAATTGCTTCTAATTATAGGATCATCATGGGGATGGTGATTGATCCAGATAGATTAGTGCATGGATTATTTCTTTCAGATAGATGAGTCTCGAGTCTGTGGTGTAGTGACACTGGAGGAGAGTGTAGGTGGTTGCTAGAGACAGCTAGTACTGAGCATGACCAATACAAGAAGTCACATAGATGTTTGCTCACTCATTAGTGACTTTCTCGATGCTGCAGTTGTATGACTAGTCTTTTGACCTGTGGTGCTACAGCTGCTCACAGTGAGGCTGCTGGAGTTTGACTACACATAAATATCGACTCAATGAGTCTTTATAGTAGATTTTGACGACAGTTGGTCCATTGTAAGAGTACAGTGTGCACTTAGATGGGATCTATCGATCCTAGCAGAAGGGAGTAGTTCTATGAAATTTTAAAAAGCTGAGTCTTTATGTCTATGGCCATAGCAGTGTGATTAATGAAAAAAAAATTTCATGAGAATCACATATGGACTCGAGCTGATTGAATCTATCATATGACCGATGATGAGATTTGACGATTCATCCATGATCTACCATCTGGTCGGAACTCATGATAGAGAGACTGTATCATACGTTAACTGCACCTAGAGGTTCATCACCTTTTATTCTGCTGGGTTATCACTATATAATGCTAGGTGTCATTGGTGAATTGTGAGACCCACGAGCATCATCTCGATGATCGATGATTCTTGATGGATAGAGTTGGAATGGTTCCAATCTATTGAAAAGAATTTCAATGATATTGTGATAGGGATCATAATATATCTCACTACTAAAAAGAATAGAACCTATGGGGTCACACACAAAGAGGCTTTTGACTGATCAGATGGTTGAATTACGGTTATGAATCATGACAGAATTTGATTATCAATTTGATTGATGATTAATCCAATGCAAAAATTATAATTAAGTAATTTGCTAAATAGTTAGTGAGTTATAGGAGGATTAACTAGCAATTGGATTACTAATTGACTCAATTTGATTGAGCTATGGGGCTTGCATCAAGTCTAATTAAATTAGATTTAATTTGACTTGACATGAATTTGATTTGATCAAACCTAATTGGATTATGAGATAACCAAATTGCATGGGAGATTGATTCCTTATTGAATTAGCATTTGGGTTTGACTTAATTCTTAATTAGACTAGGATCTAAACAAGAGTGTTTGAGTTTCTATTTAGACTAAAAATTCTTCTTTTCATGGATGCACCAAATCCTAATTGGATTAGGATGAAATTGATTTTGACTCAAGCCCCAAAAGAGAGTCTAAAAGGACTAGGACTCCTTCTCTAATTAGGTGACATCTCATCTAAATAGTTTGAGCTCCAAATCAAATTTAGATTTTAATCTATTTGAGTCTAATCAATTTTTAATATGATTAGAATTGCTTAGAGTTTAAACTAGTTTAAATCAGTCACCTAAAGAAGAGTCCTATGTGCATTAAACTCTCCCTCCATGTGCCTTAAAACAAGTCCCATGCCAACCAGATTTTGATGCCACCCCCCCCACTTCTTTTTGGCATGAGTTTTTAACGTATAATAAGCTCTCTTAATCCTTTCTTTCCATGTGAAATCTAGGCACAAAAGATTGTATGTGGGTGGCATCAAAAATCCTAGAGTCCAAGGGAGTTTGGACTCTTATCGTCCTACCTAAACTCTATCCCTTTACCTATTTAAATGTGGGATCCTTATAGGGTGAGTGATAGGTTGATGTGATCAATTTATGGATGCCAAAACTAGAGGAGATGCATGAGAAAAATAGAAGAAAAAGAGAGGAGCGCATGGCATGAAAGGAGGGGTGTGAGGTTTGGTCCATATCCTTTCTTTCTTACCAACAATCAAGGGTTGGTTGTTAAGGCCATCTCTCTCTCCTTTTGTCCATGTTTAGACATGGGTTTTTTCTCTCCTCTTTGTCCAAAAGTTGGATAAAATTTCTTACATCTCTAGCGTAGAGATTTGGTGCATGGATTTTAGAAAGACAAGAGAAGAAAGGGTTCTTCTCATGATCTTTAGTGTAGAGATCAATATCCTCTTATTTTCTTCTTCTCTAAGAGTGTCTTGAGAGAAAAGAAGATTTTCAATCATCAAGATACGATCTCTGTAAGGGAGCTAGCACCCCGATAAGATCAAAAAGCTTCTGATCAGATCAAAATCTCATGTGGATATCCGTAGAGGTCAGACACTTGTGTGGCTTCATGGGACCTTCGGATGACATCCACGATCATCAGTTCATAGTGTAGATCGACCTGCATCAAGGTATGAGGTTTATTTATTTTTTTCTATTTGATTTATGTATCTAAATTCTATCTCACATATGTACATCTTGTTTATGATTTTAAGATTTGATCTTATGCATGCTTAGATTAAATTTGATTTAATCTAAAATTTTTAAATTCTACTGCATACTCACTTTGAAAAATTTTTGCATGCATGAATCATGAAACTCCAACAATAATAAAGTTTAAGACTTTAAAAGAAAGAATCCTAATGAGATTAGGAATCCTCTTTAAATAAAGATTTGAAGTTTGGTTAGAACTCCAATTAAAAGTCTATATAAGAGGACCACCCTTGACCTTTTGAAGCAATCAAGCCTCCAAGCAATCAGCCCAAGAGAGTCTCCATGCCTCCCCTCTCTTCCTTTTTTTCTCCAACATCCAAAGGCTTGGTCATCCAAGCTTCCACATGCTCAAAGTTGTTTGGGCATCCCCTCTTTCTTCCTCTCTTTGGTTGATGGCTGATCTACATCAAGAAAGATTCAAGGAAGAAGAAAAGGCTGATCATAGGATTGATTTAAAGGATCCAAAGACTGATCAAGGATTGATCAATTGTATGTGAAGAAAAGAAGAGGAGCAATCTAAGTTATTTTTATATGAATATCCGTAGAGGCCAGGCACTTGCACGGCTAAGAGAGAACCTGTTCATCTTCCAGATCTAGATTTAAAGAAAGAAAAAATGAAACAGATATGCAATCCGATCATATATTTTTATTTTTAAATTGAGAATCATCATGTATTATTTTCAGCTTATGAACTAGATCTTTAGGTCCTCTAATCATATACCTGCATGTTCTAGATTAAAAGAGATTTTAATCTATATTTTTACTGTATTGTTTCAAAAGAGTTTTTAAAATATGCATACACAAGCACCCTACCGATATCTAATAGTGGTATCAGAGCCATGGATTTATATTTATGAAAATAACATACAAGTTTTGAAAAGGATTTTCAAAATCTAATTTTTATTGATGCATGAGATGTATGAATTAGATTTGAAATTCATTTAAGATCTGATTTATAAATTGTATATGAGATATATGATGGCATGCTTAGGTCTAAATTTTATTTTAGACATATTTTTTAGTTTATATATGAGATACATGAAGGCATGCATAGATCTAAAATTTTGTCTAGATCTAAATTTTATTTTATGTATGAGATATATGATGTCATGTCAATATCTAAAATTTTAAATTAGATATAAATTTAATTCATATATGAGATATATGATGGCATGTCGAAATCTGAAATTTAGACTAGATCTAAATTTTAATTCATATATATGATATATGATTGTATGTTAAGATCTGAAAATTAGTTTTAAGATTAAAAACTTAATTTTTATATAAAAAATTTAGGTCTAAAATTTACTTTTAAGATCTAAAATTTGTATTTGTGCATAAAGGATTGGTCATGGATAGTAAATTGGTTATGTGATTGGATTACAACTAGGATTTTTGATTTGAACATAATGGATCTAAATCGACTTAGTGATTGATCAAATTGAGTCAAGTATTGATTAAGATTAGGACAATAAAGCTTATGATCATACAATTATTATTGATCAAGTCGATTAACATCCATATATAGAATCGATTAACCTAAGGATCTAATTCGGCTCTATGACTTGAGCCCTATTCACTTAAGTAAACCTATTTAGACCAATTAATCAATTGATGTCTAAGGTAAGTAATTAAAATATGGTTACTTAATTAAGACCCTTGATTCATCAAAGGGGTGCCTCCTATCGATCTCCACTTACCTGATCAATTTGGAAGATTGAGTCTTGAATATGGTTTCTTAGTGGTTTGGTTTAGTCTATACCAATTAGATCAGATGAGACCTGAACCTAAATATTTTCATAAATATTAAGTCTAGAGATCTTCTATTATTATAGAAGTACAGACATGCTACTAGTGTTGATTGTTCTTGATTGGTTACAGTGGTTCAGTTGCACCAGAAACACGCAATCACTCTATCAACAAAGAGTTGTTTTAAGACAAAGATGGCGTTGGGCTCAATATCTGTCAGGTGAGGGATCCAATGACGATTTTGTACTTGCTTATGAATGGTGGGTCGGGCTTAACTAAGAAGTGTGGTCAATATCTGTCAAGTGAACCTACATGACTTGGAGATCAAGTCATTGCAACATGCTTAGAGAAGCATCTGGACAAAGAATTATCCATGCATCTATGTACATGTTACTAATATCTATCAGATGAGATACATAACATCGGTGGGACTGTAGAACCTACTAGAAATTCAGTTGTTGCGTTAGAATTTTTGCTTCTCCACTCGGAGAATGTTGGGATTCGAAAATAGTGGGAGCTTATTTGCTTCTTAAAGTCTCTAGAGCAAATATAAAATTTAAGTATAAATATCTAACTTGAATCTCTACTCTTATAGTTAATTCATGTTAGCTTCAAACCCTTTAACCCGTATCCTTGAGTCCAATCATTTAATCAGAATTAATTTTAAAGACTAACTTAGAAATCTCAAGATTGTCATAATATCAAAAATAATTAGGACATGTACTTGATCAGAAACCCCTAGCTTTACGAAGTCATCCTAGTGCTGAGCAGAGAGTAGCCTTTGATAAGTGGATTTATGATGACAGTCGGGTTAAGTGCTATATTCTGACTTTTATGTCAAACAAGTTGTAGAGCTAGCATGAGCACATACCTACTGCTAGGGCCATAATCATTCACCTACAAGAGTTGTATGAAGAGCAGAGCCACACTGCACATTTTGAAGTATCCAAAAGACTTTTCAATATGAAAATATGGGAAAGACAGTCAGTCCATGAATATTGTATGATAATGATTAAGGACTTTGAGGAGTTTGAGAAACTCGATCTGACTATACAGATGAAATTGTAAGTAGATCTGATCCTGCAATCCCTCAAGAGTTTATATAGTCAATTTATTATAAATTTTTATATGAACAAGTTAGACTGCACCATATCTGAACTGGTCAACATATTGGTCACTACTGAGGGAACCTTGAAAGGTTCAAGGGATACTGTTCTTGCTGTGGAAACAGACTTCTTCATCCAAAAGAAAGTTTGGTTAGAAGAAGAAGAATAAACCTACGAAGAAGCAAAAAAAAGAACAAGCCAAAGAAGGATGCTCCAAAAAAGGCTGTAGTGAAAAGAAAGTATTTCCACTATGATGTTGATGGCCATTAGAGGAGAAACTATCCACTCTATCTAGAAAGTCCGAAGACCAAGATGGGTGACATGCCTTTGGAAGGTATGTCTGAAGGAACCAGATCTAGGGTTTCAGGGTTAGATCTTGAAACTTTTTCAAGATCAGGTAGTGGAAGACTAAAATAAATCAAAATTTATCTTATAAAACCAGAGAATTCCTAGATCTAAGATCCTATTACATGATTATTACATGGTATTAAATCAGAAATTAAAATATAAAGAGCAAGAACTACATGTTAATCATATCAACATGTTTCTATACTACATCTAATGTATGTAAAATATAATAGATCAGATCTATTACCTTTCAAGTTAGATGTTCTAACTTTGCTGATCTAGGCTTGAGGATGATGTTGTGAGCCACACATGCATCCGACCTCTAGGAGTCATCCACACGAGCCCGCGAATCACGATCAGAAGTCCTGATCCAGGAAATCAACACAATATGCTAGTACTGTGCTGATCCTTCTTCGATGGCCGATCAGATGCCTCCTTTTTCTTGATTTGGACTCTTCTAAAGATGAAAAATAGGAGGAGTTTTAGATGTGAGACACTCTCAGAAAACTCATAGATGGAGGAAGGGAAGAGGTGAACTCAGCAACCCTAGAAGAAGACCCTCTTCTTCTTCTCTTTGCTCTAATCCAGACACTTAGTTTTGTGTCTATTATATCTCCACACCCCAATACTCTTTCTCCTTGATTTTCACACACCCCAAAGGTCTCTCAATGATCTCTAATCCACAAAACTTTTAAGAAGAAATTCATCTTAAATCAAGAGATATAAAAAATCTTTGTCTAGGTCAAATACCTAGTCAAGAAAAAACCAAACACGGCAAGACAAGGGGTGCCCAACTAGGATGCCCCTTCCTTCTTTTTCTACCATGGACCACCAGCAAAGGGTGCACAATATGTGCCATAAAACCTATAAAAATCTCAAAAAAAAATTGAATAAAATCAGTACCATAAGGAAAGAGTTTGGTTTCCTAAAATTCTATCTCATAGAATTTGAAATCCAAAATAATTCCTACTTTGACTTGGTCCACAACCACATTCTATGTAAGAGAGAAAGAGTAGAAAGCTTTGGGTGTGTGTGAAGGCCTGGGAGAGAAGGTTTTGTCACACAAAATAAGAGAGAGTGGGCATGGGGGGCTAAGGTGGCGCAAGGTGGAATCCTAGTCTTACTTGGGTTCAATCTATGACTTGTTCAAATTTAGTTTCTCAAACCAAATCAAACCAAAATCAAATCAACCCAATTAAAATAGGTTTTAAATCAATTAAAAACTTAATTTAATCAAATTAAATTAGATTTAAATCTGATTTAATTTTTTAATCGAATTAGAAATTAGGTTGACCCAAGTTCTAATTGAACTAGGACTAGTTTTTCCTTATACTTGGCTTATCCAATAAATCAATTGGACTTGATCCAATCCAGCCCAAACTAAATCTAATTAAATCATATTCAATTAGACTTAATCTCTGCTCATTGGCTTAATCAAATAAAGTCAATTAGCAATCGAATTACTAATCGATTCTCCTGCAACACTTGCACTAGGTTAAATGTCAATCGTATTGATCATTTAATCCTAGAATGATTCTTAATCATTGATCAACCATCCGATGGGATCATGAATTCTAATGTGTGTGACCTCATAGGTCCAAACCTTAGTCGGTAATATAAAAATAAATTTTTATACCAATCAAAGTGACCATCTAGCAATGATACCCGACGGCCGGGTAGGTCGAATGTGTAGAACAACATCCTTAGAACCCATGCGGATATAGTTTCCATATAATTCATCTCCTTGACCAAAATGCTCATAGGACACCTCAGGGTTTAACTGTCAACTCTGATCCAGTTGTCCACATTGTATTTCAAAATATCAAATCCATCTGATGGATTATCCTGGCCAAGGTTTTGCTAAATTGACATACAGCGACTCATTCTTCTCCAACTCTTGGAATGGTCAATCCCATCTTGATCACACTCTGACTTCGCAAGTACTTGACTGTCCCCAGAAGCCTTCTGTCACTGAATTAGAAATTCAGTTAGTCCAGTACCAAAGCACAGTGAGTTGCTTGCAAGTCACTGAGGCAATATCAGATCTAAGGGATACTTATACCTATATCTCATCAGAGACATTCTCGACAGCAGAATGCTCTGGAGTTGATCACATTCAATGATGATGTACCCTTACATCTCACCTGTATGTCATACCAGTATCTCCACACTCTTTGGTTAAGAGGACAACCAACCTATATGGCCTACAGCAACCTATGCTCGATAGAAGCTGTCGTCCTTATTAACAGCCTATCATTTGGTCGTGAACAGTTTTAAGGACTAATCGATAAATCTTCTCTTTATCGAACCTAAATAGTCCTGAAGATTTCATCACAATAATGGAGTTCATTAGAAGATAAAAACTTATGATGAAAATATCAAAAATATATTTTATTTATTAACAAATCAATTATAATACAAGGTTGCTCAACCGTCAACTGGCTGACGATTAATTTTTGAAACATATTTTTCGACAACTCCTACTTGTCCTAAAGCCACTCGGTGTAGTATCTAATACCCATCTTCAACTTGTGGTTGTTGAACTCCTTTATCGTCAGAGCTTTGGTGAAGGGGTCGGTCAGGTTCTCCTTTCCGTCGATCTTCTGAAGGTCGACATCACCTCGATCCATGATCTCCCGGACCAAGTGGAAGCGGCACAAAATGTGCTTCGTCTGTTGGTGTGCTTTGGGTTCCTTTGCCTGAGCAATGACACCAGTGCTGTCGCAGTAGAGCAAGACCGGACCATTGAGGGAGGGTGCTACTCCGAGCTCGATGATAAATTTTCTCAGCCACACAGTTTTCTTCACGGTATCCGATGCTGCGATGTACTCCACCTCACAAATAGAGTCTGCCACAGTATGCTGCTTGAAACTCTTCCAGCAAATGACTCCACCATTCAGAGTAAAGATATAACCCGACACGCTTCTGCTATTATCATTGTCAGATTGAAAACTGGAGTCTATGAACCTCACAAATTTTAGATCTGACTCGCCATAAACCAACCATTGGTCCTTAGTATTTTTTAAATACTTAAGGATGGCTTTAACCACTTTCCAGTAGTTTTCTCTAGGATCAGATTGGTATCTACTCACTACTCCTAGTGAGTATGCCACATCTGGCCTTATACATGTCATGACGTACATGATAGATCCCACGATCGAAGCATATGAAACTCTACTCATACACTCTCTCTTTTCAGAAGTTGTCAGACAATCCTTCTTAGAGAGAGAAATTCCATGGCCTATCGATAGATAGCCCTTCTTGAAATTCTCTATGCTGAACCTCTTCAGCACAGTGTCTATATACGTGGACTGAGATAATCCAAGTATCCTTTTAGATCTATCCCTATATCCCTAGGATGTAGGATGCTTCACCTAAGTCCTTTATGGAGAACTGTGATGATAACCAAACTTTTATTCTCTGTAGTGCAGGGATATCATTCTCGATTAAGAGAATATCATCCACGTATAAGACAAGGAATACCACAACTGGACCATTTGCCCATTTATAGATTTAAGGCTCTTCTTTATTCTTAATGAAGCCATACATTTTGATCACCTTATCAAAATACATGTTCCAACTTCGAGAAGCTTATTTCGATCCATAAATGGATCTCTGAAGCTTGCACACCATGGACTCATCTGTGGATGTAAACCCCTCAGGTTGTATCATATATACCTCTTCGATCAGCTCTCCATTCAAAAAAGCTGTCTTTATATTTATCTGCCAGATCTCATAATCCAGATAGGCAACTATTGCAAGCATTATCCGAATGGATTTGAGCATTGCCACAGGGGAGAACGTCTCGTTATAGTCAATACCATAATGTTGATGATACCCCTTGGCAACCAGACGGGTTTTATAGGTTTTCACCTTTTCGTCTGTGCCCCTCTTCCTTTTGAAGACCCATTTACACCTGATGGGTTTAATCCTTTCAGGTGGGTCAACCAATGTCCATACATCGTTGACCTTCATAGACTCCATTTCGAATTTCATGGCTTCAAGCCATTTCTCAGAATCAGGTTTCTGCATTGCATCCATATAGGTGATCGGATCTTCATCGTTCTCATCGAGTTCAATGGGATCACCGTCGCGGACCAAAAAATCATAGTATCTGTCCGACTGATGTAGTACTCTACTGGATCACTTTAATGGTGCAGGTACATTGGGCTCTGGATCTAATCTAATCAAATCTGACTCAGGTTCAGCTATTGGTGTCGGTCCTTCTACTTGTTGAACTTCATCAAGTTTAACCTTAGAGGTAACGGTTCCTTCACCAAAGAACTTCTTTTCTAAAAAAGTTACCTTAAGGCTGACGAACACCTTTTGTTCATCAGCATGGTAGAAAAAATATCCTTTGGTCTCTTTAGGGTACTCTATAAATGTGCATTTGTCAGACCTAGGTCCAAGTTTATCTGTAACTAGCCGTTTGACATAGGCCGGGCACCTCCAGACCTTAAGGTGTGAAAGTGTTGGCTTACGTCCTGTCCATATCTCATATGGAGTCTTAATTACAGACTTATTTGGAACTCTATTTAACAGATAATAGGTCGATTCGAGTACATATCCTTAGAAGGATATCGGCAAGCTGGCAAAATCCATCATGGATCGGACCATATCTAACAGAGTCCGATTTCTCCTTTCAGATACACTATTATGCTATGCTATGATGTTCCTGGAGGAGTCCATTGGGAGAGAATCTCATTCTCTCCTAGATATATGAGAAACTCACCAAAAAAGAATTTTCCTCCTCGGTCAAATCGAAGAGTTTTAATACACTTTTTAGTTTATTTTTCTACTTCACTTCGGAATCATTTGAACATTTCAAATGAATCCGACTTATGTTTCATCAGATAGACATATCCATATCTGGATAGATCATCCGTGAAAGTGATGAAGTAGAAATATCTACCTCTAGCACTTGTGCTCATGGGCCCGCATACATCAGTATGTACTAGGCCCAAGAGCTCAGTAGCTCTCTCACCTTTTTCAGTAAAAGGTGACTTGGTCATTTTACCAAGAAGACATGACTCACAGGTTGGAAGTGATTCACAATCACTGACTTCGAAGATTTTCTCTTAAGTCAACCTGTTTATCCTGTTCTTATTTATATGACCTAGCCTATAATGCCATAAGTAGATATCTGATACACTATCTAATCTAGGGTGCTTGCTAGTAGAATAGACTACGTTAACAGGTTGTGATAACATATACACACCATTGTTCAAATGTCCACAAAAAATAGTAACATCATTCATAATGATATTACAAACTTATTTCTTTATTGAAATTTTATAATCATTTTTGGCCAGAAGGCCTACAGAAATAACATTTAAAAAGAAATTGGGATAAAAATGACAATCATTAAGAACAATGGTATGGGACTCAAATACAAGTTTCAATATTTCTAATGCTAGAATTGGAACTGGTCTTCTATCTCCAACGTTCAAGAACCTCTCACCTTGCTCGAATCTCCAACTGACCTGCAACCCCTTGCCCAGCAACAGCTTGCTTCTTTCTCTATCTGTTCGGGTCTAGGGAGGCAATGTATTGAGGATAGTTCCTCTTTCAGTGCCTCTGCTTCTTGCAAAAGAAGCATTCAGTTTGACTCTTATCGGGCTTGATCTTTCTGGTCTGGTCCTGCACTGATATCCCAGCCGGAACTTGCACCTTCTTCACTTTCTTCTTCTTGTTCTTCTTCTCTTTCTTAAAGGATCGAGAACTAGAAGACGAATCTCCCACTAAGTTCATCGACTCCTTGTGGAGTTGGTGATCCTTCTCAAAGTTCTGAAGCAACTCCAGTAACCCATGGTAGTTTACTTCTGGTTTTGTCATTCTATAATGAGTGAGGAATGAGAGATAAGACTTGGGCACCAAACTTGGATCTCACCAACTTATCATTATCCAACAATGATCGGAGCGATAGGGAAGTGGCTATATCTGTACAAAGGAAAATCATAATCTAATTAGTAATTGATTCACTAAACCTAAAGATTTGGACTTTAATCAAAAGGTTTCTCCCACTATTTTATTCGAATTGGTAGCCTCTACCTCCAATTCGAAGAATTACCCTAATTTCTTAGTGGGTACTAGAATCCACTTAGACTACACACAAGCCCAACTTTGGTTCGCCAACCCATGTACATCTAAGGGTAGGTTCATAATCAATTATTTTTCTAAATAATTTCTAGTAATTTTAATTTTGCCCCAGTTCCTAATCAG
This sequence comes from Elaeis guineensis, assembly GCF_000442705.2. Classification (NCBI taxonomy): domain Eukaryota; kingdom Viridiplantae; phylum Streptophyta; class Magnoliopsida; order Arecales; family Arecaceae; genus Elaeis; species Elaeis guineensis. The sequence continues at coordinate 3,247,794 of NW_027332424.1, forward strand.
TAGGCTTTGGCCTCCACTGAAAAGGTCTGGTTAGGTCCAACCATTAACATGACCATACTTGGCCCATCTAGCCAATGAATGATTAGGTCTAACTTTGGTTGGCTAATCTAACCACTATTTAGAAAGATACAATCAAGAAATCATATTATGAATGATAATTCCATCAGCCGATAAGCACCAAACCTTTGGGCCTCCAATGATTATCCAACTGATGGACCCATTATCATCCACTTAATGGGAGGCTATGATCTAGTTATTACCATAACTATTTCATTTTAAGGACCTAATATTTTTAGAAAATTTAATTGATTTAGAGGAGAAGGTCAGATGAATCAGCTTATCATGATCCTCCCACTGACTTCACCAAGTCAGCTTAAGGGAGACCATTAAAAGGGCTGGTCTAAGAGCACCTAAATCAGTCACATTGATTTACCTAGCTGACATGGGTCAGCTCGAATAGTCAAGTGATCCGATCAAAATATAATTTCACCAAGAGGTCAAGTAAGTTCGATCGGTGGGAGGGTCTGTCAAAGCTTGCCTTAGACACCATCAAAAATAGTCAGGTAAGCGGGCTGCCAATTAAAAACCATCGGTCTGGTTTACCTTAGACACTAACTGGTTTAATTAGTTTTGATTAGATCAACCTAACAGTTCGTAATAGACCGCTTAGCCAAGAATCAAGTCCATTTGGTTCTCGTTAAGGACATAGGACTTGACCAACTACAACTATTGTAATTGATCTAGAGAATCCTTGACCTAATTTAAGATAATAATTGATTAGATTTAGTCAATTCTCTAATTAAGTCTATCTTTAATCTAACCTTAGATCTAACCCAATTAATGGACCAAATTTCCACTAATCCATTAACCCAATATTTTATAGTTTGTGTCTTAGGTTCTTCAATTCACAATCCTAGAACCTAATCAAACAACTTCTTAATTCTCAATTAAGTTTTGGGCTGAGGGTTGGGGTTCGGCTTTTCGAAAATAATTTTCATATTTGTAAAATATTTTTACAATATGGTTCTACCAACCAAGTTGCATGTTTGATTCATAATCAAAATGTAAGTGAAATAAGTATGAAACTACTTTAGATCTAATTTAAATAGGTTCATGTAATTAAAATAATTTCAACTTTAAACTGTGCAAATTTTTCAGATAAATATATGATGGTCGAGCAGGCTCTTCATTGAAGTCGAGCTGGCTTGACGATATTTCACTTGAGTATCAGTTCTGCTTGCCTGAGAGAGTCAGCTCGAATCAGCACTGAAACGGCTCGATAAAACCTCGAGCCAGCTCAGCTGTGTGCCTGAGTTGGCCCGACAGGTTTCAGCAGAACTGCCAATGGTTCTTTGTACGAAAATTATTAACAAAGAGATTTTATTTTAGATTTAAATATTTTTTAAATCTAATAAATTATAAATTTAATCTAGATCATATCTAATAAATTTATGATTAAAGATAAATCCACACGAACTCGGACAATCTTTGCACTGTGAGGGATAAACCTTACAGCAGGACAACCTACAGTTCCTGATTGATCTAAAAATTTTAATTTCAGATTTAACAATCAGATTATAAATTAAATTTAATCTAAAAAATAATATAAGTATGTATAAATAATCATATAATAACTAACCTAGGCTCTGATACCAATTGAAAGAACCAGATCTAGGATTTCAGGGTTAGATCTTGAAACTTTTTCAAGATCAGGCAGCGGAAGACTAAAATAAATCAAAATTTATCTTATAAAATCATAGAATCTTTAGATCTAAGATCCTATTACATGATTATTATATGATATTAAATCAAAAATTAAAATATAAAGAGCAAGAACTACATGTTGATTATATCAACATGTATCTATACTACATCTAATGTATGTAAAATATAATAGATCAGATCTATTACCTTGCAAGTTAGACGTTCTAACTTTACTGATCCAGACTTGAAGATGATGTTGCAAGCTACACAGATGTCTGGCCTCTAGGAGTCATCCACATGAGCCCACGAATCACGATCAGAAGTCCTGGTCCAGGAAATCAGGACAGTATGCTTGTACTGTGCTGATCATTCTTCGATGGTCGATCAGATGCCTCCTTCTTGATTTAGATTTTTTCAAAGATGAGAAGTAGGAGAAGTTTTAGATATGAGACACTCTTAGAAAACTCACAGATGGAGGAAGAGAAGAGGTGAACTCAGCAACCCTAGAAGAAGACCCTCTTCTTCTTCTCTTTGCTCTAACCCAGATACTTAGTTTTGTGTCTATTATATCTCCATGCCCCAACACTCTTTCTTCTTGATTTTCATACACCTTAAAGTTCTCTCAATGCTCTATAATTTATAAAAATTTTAAGAATAAATTCATCTTAAATCAAGAGATATAAAGAATCCTTGTCTAGATCAAATACCTAGTCAAGAAAAATCCAAACAGGGCAAGACAAGGAGTGCCCAACTCTTGGGTGCCCCTTCCTTCTTTATCTACCATGGACCACCAGCAAAGGCTACACAATATGTTCCATAAAACCCATGAAAATCTCAAAAAAAATTTGGGTAAAATCAGTGTCATAAGGAAAGAATTTTGGTTTCCTAAAATTCTATCTCATAGAATTTGAAATCCAAACTAGTTCCTACTTTGACTTGATTCACAACCACATTCCATGTAAGAGAGAAAGAGTGAAAAGCTTTGGGCATGCGTGAAGGCTTGAGAGAGGAGATTTTGTCACATAAAATAAGAGAGAGTGGGCGTGGAGGGCTAAGGTGTCGCAAGGTGGAATCCTAGTCTTTCTAAGGTTCAATCTATGACTTGTTCAAATTTGATTTCTCAAACCAAATCAAACTAAAATCAAATCAACCCAATTAAAATAGGTCTTAACTCAATTAAGAATTTAATTTAATCAGATTAAATTATATTTAAATCTGATTTAATTTTTTAATCAAATTAGAAATTAGGTTGACCCAAGTCCTAATTGAACTAGGACTAGTTTTTCCTTGCACTTGGCTTATCCAATAAATTAATTGGACTTGATCCAATCAAGCCCAAACTAAATCTAATTAAATCATATTCAATTAGACTTAATCTCAACCCATTGGTTTAATCAAATTAAGTCAATTAGCAATCAAATTGTTAATCGATCCTCCTGCAACACTTGCACTAAGTTAAATGTTAGTCGTATTGATCGTTTAATCCTAGAACGATTCTTAATCGTTGATCAACCATCTGATCGAATTGTGAACTCTAATATATGTAACTTTATAGGTTCGAACCTAAATCAGTAGTACAAAAATAAATTTCTGTATCAATCGAAGTGACCATCTAGCAATGGTACCCGATAGTCGGATAGGTCGAATGTGTAGAACAACATCCTTAGAACCCATACGGATATAGTTTCTATATAATTTATCTTCTTGACCAAAATTCTCATAGGACACCTCAGAGTTCCACTGTCAACTCTAATCAGGTTGTCCACATTGTATTTCAAAATATCAAATCTATCTGATGGATTACTCTGGCCAAGGTTTTGCTAAATTGAAATACTGCGATGCATTCTTCTTCAACTCTTGGAGTGGTCATTCCCATCTTGATCATACTCTAACTTTGCAAGTACTTGACTGTGCCTAGAAATCTTCCATCACTGAATTAGAAATTCAGTTAGTCCAGTACCAAAGCACAGTGAGTTGCTTGCAAGTCACTGAGGTGATCTCAGGTCTAAGGGATACTTATACCTATATCCCATCAGAGACATTCTCGACAGCAGAATGCTCTGGAGTTGGTCACATTCAATGATGATGTACCGTTATATCTCACCTATATGCTATACCAGTATCTCCACACTCCTTGATTAAGAGTGTTAGGAATAGTGTCTCAAAGCCAATCGTCAGTCTGTTGACGGTTGTGCTCTTTCTTGTATTAGTATATGAATTATAAATAAATAAAAGTTATTTTGGTACTTTTCATCACAAATTATTTCATCTTCTAATGAATTCCTGTATTGTGGTGAAGTCCTTAGGACTATTTAGACTCGACAAAAGAGGATTTGTCGTTTAGTCCTTAAACCAGTTCGCGACCAAATGATATGTTGTTACCAAGGACAACAACATTTATCAAGCATAGGTCGTTGTGTGCCATATGGATTGGTTGTCCTCTTAACCAAGGAGTGTAGAGATATTGGTATGGCATACAGGTGAGATGTAAGGATACATCTGCACTGAACGTGACCGACTCCGGAGCTTTTTCTGCTGTCAAGATTTGCTCCGATGGGATATGGGTATAACTGTCCCTCCGACCTGAGACCGCCATGGTGATTTGCAAGCAACTCACTGCACTTAGGCACTGGACTACCTGAATTTCTAATTCAGTGATGGAAGGCTGCTGGGTGTAGTCAAATACTTGACTTGTCGGTGTGTGTGTCAAGATGGGATTGACCATTCCAGTTCAGGAGCTGTGTACAGTCGTGTTTCAATTTAGCAAAACTTTGACCAGGATAGTCCTAGTGAGGAGTCATAGGACTGTTTGAGTTGAGCACGATTCGGATGATCTAATCAAGGTTGACAGTTTGACCCAGAGTCGTCCTATACACAGGGGTCAAAAGGGATGAATTATACAGTAACCATATTCGCGTAGGTTCTGAGTGTTGCGATTGCGACTATTCGACCTATTCGAACGTCGGGTACCATTGCTAGATGGTCACTTCGATTAGTACAGGAATTGGTTCCTATGCTACCGGCTTAGGTTCGAACCTGCGGGGTCACACACATTAGAGGTTCCTATCTGATCTGATGGCTGGTGAAGAGTCCCACTGGATTGAGACTCTTCGACCAAGAGTCCTAATGCTTGGAGACTCTGAGTCCTACATGTTTGAAACTCTGTGATCGAGAATCAGAATTTTTTGATCATGAGTTCCACACATTTTGGGTACCGGGGTCAAGAGTCCCACTGGTTTGGGACTCTTCGATCAAAGTTTCATATCGATGGACTTTGATGCCCGATTGCCCATCAAATTTGGACTCAATATTTATGAGAGATTTAATTAGTAATTTGATTACTAATTAACTTAATTTGATTGAGTAATTATTTTTGGATCAAGTCTAAGTGAATTAGATTCAGTTGGGTTTGACCCGATTAGGTTAAGAGTTGATCTAATCGCCAAGGTGGTTTGGTCCCTAATCTGATCAAGGGTTGGGCTTAGTCAATTCCTGATTTGATTAAGATTTTATTGAGCCTAATTAAGCCTAATTGTGTTGGGTTTAATTTAGTCTAATTGTGTCTAACCTATTTAAATAAGGTTGGTTCAATTAGGTTTGAAACCACCTTTGACTTATCTCCCTGCGCCACCTCACCTCACCTACGCCTATTTGAATTCATGAGAAACAAGTTCTCATGAATTTTTCTCACACAGAAGCCTTCCCATGCCCCTCCCTTATGCGCCATTTGGGTGGATAAAGATTGGTTGGTTGGCCATTCAAATTCAAATGATGTTTGAATTTGAATGGGCAACTAACCCATGTGCCACCTTATCTATTTGTGTGCCCCTTGCTCTACATGAGAAAATATTTCTTGTGTAGACTCTCCATGCATAAAGAGCCCACACCCCTCTCTTCTCTCACCTTGAGTGGATAAGGATAGGTTGGTTGGCATTTGAATTCAAATTCAATTTGAATTCAAGTGAGCAGCCACCTAGCTTTATCCTCTCACGTGGTGAAGACGCGGTAAAGATGCGGTCTTGCACTATTTTAAAAAGAGAAGAGATGGTGGGGCATGCACACGACTTTCTTAGAGAGAAAGGGTGATGTGAGAAAGGACCTCTGCATGAGAAAAGAAAAGAAAAGAAGAGAGAAAGGGCACAGGGTCTTTTGTGAGTACCTTAGGGTTTCTATCTAGGGTTCGGGAAGTGAGAAGGTGAACTACGAATGTCGTGAGCCCACAAAACTTTAGGGAGAGCTTCATCATCTTCTCTACTATCTCTGCTGATGATTCAGAGTATCCAAAGAATCGATAGACATCGATCGAAGGAGTTCGATCAGCATCAGCCGTCGAAACGGTTCTGCAACGAACTAGCATTCGTGAGGAGCCGATCAGATCGAAAGCTTTGTATGGATGATCCATGAAGGCCAAACATACTATGTGGCTGCATTACAATGATCAGATCTTCTCGACGGTGATCAGACTGTAGCGATCGACTACCTGCACGAAGGTAATGTATTCTGAACACATAACAGTAAAATGTTTACTATAGAATTCAAAATTTTAAATTTAAATACATGCTATATATACCATATTTAGATCTTTATGTAGGGTTAATACATGTTAATTAATTAGATTAATTAATAATTTTTATTATAAAATTATAATTTTAAAAAAATTTTAAAATTATCATTTTACCCCTGCACTGAAATTTTCACAAAGAGGACAACCAATCCATATGGCCTACAGTGACCTATGCTCGATAGAAGCTATCATCCTTATTAACAGCCTATCATTTGATCGTGAATAGTTTTTAGGACTAATCGATAAATCCTCTCTTTATTGAACCTAAATAATCTTAAGGATTTCATCACAACAACGGAAAGATGAAAACTTATGATGAAAATGCTAAAAATATATTTTATTTATTAATAAATTAATTACAATATAAGGTTGCTCAACCGTCAACAGGCTGATGATTGGCTTTTTGGACATATTTTTCAACAATATCTAGTATGCTCATAATTGAATCTAACCTAACGATTTCTTCTACTTCTAGTTAGATATTGGATTCTGGTTCTATTGCTCATGTTTGTACTTCAATACAGGGTCTAATAAGAAGTTGAAGGTTGAGACAAGGTGAGATGATCTTTTGGATCGATAATGAAATAAAAATTACTGCAGAAGTCATTACCATCTATCCTCTTTGATTACCATTAGGGTTTAGATTAGATCTAAAAGATTGTTATTTTGTACCTACAGCTAGTCAGAATTCGATTTCGATATCTATACTAGCACAGGATGGATTTGATTTTAATTTTAATAATTTTTTTTATTTATTTATAAAATAAATTAGTTGTATGTGATTTTTTAATTGACAGTCTTTATCATTTGCTTGTCGATGTGAATGTAAATATAAATGAGCAAGTTGTGAGTGTCGTAGATCACCTCAGAAATGAAGTTAATCAGAAGTATTTGTGACACCTCAGGCTTAGACATATTGGAGAGGATAGAATAAACAAACTAGAAAGGGATGGGATCCTTGACTTTCATGATTCTGAGTTATATCCAGCTTGTGAATCTTGTCTTTGAGAAGAAATGATCAAGTTATCTTTTATGGGACATAAAAAAGGGCCACTAAGATACTTGCCCTAGAACACACTGATGTGTGTGGACTATTTGATGTGCAAATCAGAAGTGGTTATAACTACTTTATTACCTTTACCAATGATTTGTTACATTACGGATATGTGTTTTCGATGAGACATAAGTCTAAAGCCAAAAAATTCATAAATAAAGTAGAGAAATAAACAGATAAATCCATTAAGATTCTTCGATCTAATCGAAGAGAAAAATATCTTGGTTAAAAATTTTGAGTTATCTTAAGGACAACGGCATAATCTTTCAATAGACTTTTTTTGGTACACCTCAACTCAATAAGATATCCAAAAAGAGGAATAGGACTTTATTAGATATGGTCAGGTCCATAATGAGCTTCATTGATTTATCTTTATATCTTTGGGGATATGCCTTGTTAACCATAATATATCTATTAAATAGGATTCCTACTAAATTTATTTCTACCACACCATATGAGATATGGCATGGTAAGAAGTCAAGTCTAAGTCATTTAAAGACTTGAGGATGTTTAGCCTATGTCAAAAGATAGATGACTGACAGACTAAAGGATAGATCTGTCATAGCTCATTTTATAAGATATCTAAAAGAAATTAGAGGATACTACTTTTACTTTCCACAAGATCACAATGTGATTGTGAGTCATCATGCTAAATTTTTGAAAAAATAGTTTATTAAGGATGGTGGTAGTGTGAGGTTAATTGAGCTCAATGAAAAAGTCTCTGAAGAGCAATGAGCTGTAGATCCTCAAGAATCCATTAATAATGAGCTAGTAGTTATTCCTCCATCTTGTAGATCTAGCAAGATCTCTCATCCTCCTGAAAGATACATAGGTATGCTTATAGAGGATATAGAGAAAATATTCCTCATGGGAGATAAGGTTCATAGAGATGATCCTTATACCTTTGATAAGGTGATGTCTGACATCGACTCTGAGAAATGGTTGGATGCTATGAAGTTAGAAATTGACTCGATGCACTCAAATCAAGTATGGACCTTAGTGGATCCACCCGAGGATATAGTACTCATTGGGTGTAAATAGATCTATAAAAAAAAAATTAGATACAAATGATAAAGTAGAGATTTATAAAGCTAGGCTCATGGTAAAAGATTATAGTCAGCACAAAGACATTGACTATCAGAAAACCTTATCTGTAGCCATGCTGAAATTTATGTGCACTCTACTTGCTATTGTAGCTTATTATAATTATGAAATTTGACAGATGGATGTGAAAATTATTTTTCTGAATGGATATCTTGAGAAAGATATTTACATAGAGCAGACTTTGCATTTCACATCTGGTGATAGCATCATCGAGTCTGCAAGCTACAAAGATCCATATATGCATTAAAGTAAGCTTCTTGAAGTTGGAATCTTCATTTTGATGAAGCAATCAAATCATTTGATTTCATCAAAAATAAAGAGGAACCTTGTGTATACAAGAGGATTAGTGGGAGCATAATAATATTTCTCGTATTATACATGGATGATATCCTTCTTTTTGAGAGTGATATTCTCATGCTGACCTTGATCAAAAGATGGTTGTCTAAGAAATTCTCCATGAAAGACCTAGGGAAAGCATCTTATATTTTTGAAATTAAGGTCTATAGGGATAGATCTAAGAGAATGCTAGGTCTGTCACAAAAGCTATACATAGAGAAAGTACTAAAGAGGTTCAGTATGGAGAACTCTAAAAGGAGACTTCTACCTCATAGGCATGATATTCATCTTTTTAAGATGATGTATCTGATCACATCTCAGCAAGTTCAGTGCATGAGTAGGATTCCTATGCCTCGACCATAGAGAGCCTCATGTATGTCATACTGTGTACTCGATCTGATATTATCCTTGCTATGTATCATAAGCAGGTATCAGTCAAATTCAAGTGAGGAGCACTGGATAGCTGTGAAGAACATCCTTAAGTATTTAAGAAGAACTAAAGATTTGTTCTTGATTTTTGAAGGAGATTCTGAGTTACGAGTCGAGGGTTTTATTGATTCAAATTTTATGTCTGATTCTGATGATATAAAGTCTACGTCAGGATATATATTCATATGTAATGATGGCACAATCAGCTGAAAGAGTTTTAAGCAACCACCCATCATGGTAGATTCAACCACTGAAGCTAAATATGTCACTGCTTTGGATGCTGCAAAGAAAGGCTTCTGGTTCAAAAAGTTCATCATGGAGCTTGGTATAATGATATCAGATGCTATATCACTGTACTACGATAATAATGAAGCCATAGCACTTGCTAAAAAGCTCAGATCTCATTAAAAATTTAAACAAATCGAACGGTGGTTTCATATCATACGCGACTATTTCAAAAAAAATATATCGAGATACGAAGAGTAAATTTCATGAACAATATGATGGATCCACTGATAAAATAGTTAAGCTAACCAAAGATAGAAGTCCACCTTGAGAAGATGAGACTTAGATTAGTGGCCAATTGACTTTAGTTCAAGTAGAAGATTGTTAGATGTATGTCCTAGAAGCCAATATGGCTAACATATTATATTTTTTTAGGACATAAATTTATATTTAAAATATTAATTTGATCAATAAAAAGATAAATTTTATCTTCATTTAAGTATAATGTGTTCTTGAATCATCTGAAGAATTAATGCTTAAGATACATATTCTTAAGATGTTGAGAATTAGAGGTATGTATAATTAATTCTTAAATTACTTTCAGTTATAGTATCATCATGAGGATGGTGATTGATCTAGATAGACTGACGAATAGATCACTTCTTTTGGGATTGATGAGTCTCTAGTTTATAGTGTAGAGATACTGAGCAGCAAGTACGAAAGTTGTTAGATAACAACTAGTACTGAGAATGACCATATCAGAGGTTACTTAAATTTCTACTCAATCGTTAATGATCATCTCAATGTTATAGTTGTGTGAATAGTCTTTTGACCTACGGTGGCATGATTGCTCACTATGAGGCTGTTGGAGTTTGACTGCACATCAATATGGTCTCTTAGCCATTTGAGTCCTTGTAGTGGATGTTGACGAGAATTGATCCACTGTAGGAGCAGGATGCATATTTAGATAGAATTTATCAATCTTGAGAGAGAAAAGTAGTCGTATGAAATTAGAGAAGCTGAGTCCTTAAGTTTGTGGCCACAACAGTGTGATTGATGGAAAAGAGTTTTCATACAAATCATTTTTGAACTTGAGCTGATTAAATCTATCATATGACTAATGTTGAGATTTGACGATTTATCCATGACCTGCCATCTAGTTGGGACTCATGATAGAAGGACTTAATCACATAAAAACTACACCTAGAGATTCTTTATTCGATTCTGCTGGATTGCCACTACATACTGCTAGGTGTCACTGGTGGATTGTGAGAGTTAGCTAAGATTGTTCTAGATTGGCGATCCTCATTGAGTTAGATTGAAATTATTCTGATCTATTGGATAAAGTTTTAATGATACTATGATAGAGATCATGGTATATCTCACTATTAGACAGAATTGAACCTATAGGATCACACAAATAAGAGAACTACTTTGGATTGATCAATTAGACTTGTCAAATCTTAATTGGATTAGGATTTAAAGAAATCCTATTGGATTTAAGAAAGCCTTGCTAGCACATGGGTAAATCCAATTCTTTTGGATTTGGATTTCTTATTTGATAGGGATTAGATCAAGTTAGTTCATGCATTGGATCTAATCCAAATTAGATTTAGAATTGGATTCATGTAGCTCAATTGTTGGGCACCAACATGCTTTGGATCAAGTCTTTATTGTGCCATTTATTTTGATTAAATTGGGTGTACTAAATATGGATGAATTAGAGGGATCATGGCTCCATCAAATTAAATTTGGGGGTGGCCCATAGGATGGCTTGGATGGGGCGCACGCCCATCCCTTGTGGTGTGAGGACTTCATGTGGGCACCAATAGTCAGTGCCCCTCCCCTTTCCTTATATGATAAGGACTAATGATAAGGTCTAAGGCTTTAAAAGGAGTCCTAATGAGATTAGAAATCCTTTTTAAATAAAGATTTGGAGTTTGGTTAGGACTCCAATTAAAAGCCTACATAAAGGGACCACCCTTTGACCTTTAGAAGCAATCAAGCCTCCAAGCAATCAGCCCAAGAGAGTCTCCACACCTCCGCTCTCTTCCTCTCTTTCTCCCATGTCCAAAGGCTTGGGCGTCTAAGCTTTCACACACCCAAAGGTGTTTAGGCATCCCCTCTTTCTTCCTCTCATTGGTTGATGGTTGATCTACATCAAGAAAGATTCAAAAAAAAGAAAAGGCTGATCAAAGGGTTGACCTAAAGGATCCAAAGGCTGATCAAGGGTTGATCAATTGCATGTGAAGAAAAGAAGAGGTGCAATCCAAGTTTCTGTATGGATATCCATAGAGGTCGGGCACTTGTGTGGCTAAGAGAAAATCTATTCATCTTCCAGATCCAGATTTAAAAAAAAAAAAAGTAAAATAGATATGTGATCTGATCATATATTTTTATTTTCAAATTGAGAATCAGCATGTATTATTTTTAGCATATAAACTAGATCCTTAGGTGCTTTAATCATATACATGCATGTTCTAGATTAAAAGGGGTATTAATCTATATTTCTGCGGTATTGTTTCAAAAGAGTTTTTGAAATATGCATCCACAAGCACCCTACCGATTTCCAATAGACTGGATCTCTCTCTCACCATCAACATGGCATGTTAACACATTCATTCTCTCACTCTTGCTGATTTTTAGATAGTTAAATGCATATTATGTTATGTCTACAGTACGTTACACCATGGGTTACGTGTTCTCTAAAAAAGTAGCCTCGATTTATTTGCATTTGCAGACATGGACTAGCCTAGATGCAAAGAAACTTGACGATCGACCATAGGATATTGTACCTTCTTTGGATCCAATTATATCTCATGGAGTGCCAAGAAACAACCTATAGTAGCATGATCTACTATCGAAGCCGAATATAGGGCTCTTGCCTTGGATTGTGCAAAACTCACTTGAATTTTCTATATCCTCTGCGACTTAGGTGTACCATAGCCTTGTGCATCTCTTCTGTTCTTTGACAACATCTTTGCTCTCTCCTTAACCATGAATCTTGTTTCTTATGCTAGGATGAAACATGTCGAGATCGACTATCACTTTATTAGGAAAAAGGTTGTCCTTGGATCTATCATTACTCATTATGTTCCTTCATCACTTCAACTGGCAGACATCTTCACTAAGCCCCATGCTTAACACAACTTCGTGGCATTATGACACACACTAGGACTTTTGTCTCTCCCGATGTCTAGTTTGTGGGGGAGTATTGAAGCCACTAATTCAGTCTTATCTCTTGTTGAAAGTCAATCCCAACCAGCTGGCAACCCATGCAAGGAAGATTATGAAAATAACATGATTTCCTAAATTGTCTTGATATTGAAGCCACCAATTTAGCCTTATCTCAGTTCCAACCAGCTAGCAAATCATGCAAGAAAGATCACAAAAATAATCCAATGTGAGCTCCTCAATTGCCTTGATTTGTTTCCACTTTTCTCTTATATTTCTCATATTTTTCATGTATTTGGTTCTGTAAAAACAGTATATATAATGTCATGTACTAATCAAAAATCCATGTTCTTATTCTTCTTTACCAATCAAGCCCATGTTAGAGAACTTGATGTACTTAACATAATCTTCCTCCTTGGGTGCCTCAATGAGCATGGCCATAGCTACGGTGAAGTGTGGCCGGCTAGGTGCTCTGGCTTGTCCAATCCATCAAGCATTGAGTGAGTTTGTTGCCAGACTAATCAACTAGCTTCTACCCTTTACCTTAATCGGTCGGTGTGCCAAGACCTAAGGGTGACACCAATACAAAGACCAAGCATGAAGATTGAAAAATCAAGTAGTGAGTTGGTTCAGGGGGAGGGTGAGTCACCCTTGGTGTTATAGGAGGAGATAATGATAGCCTTACTTGTAGAGGGGAGTGCCACTCGAATGTGGATTAGGTGGGCGGGGGGGGGGGGGATATTGCCATTAGAATAAGGAATGAGGTTGGGGCATCAAAAGTGAAGGGAGGGATACTCCTCACAAGAGTATGAGGTCAGAGAGTTAGGGATGGAGGAATTTCCTCACTATTGTAAAAGGCTAGCTAGGGCCTAGGAGGATAGATGCCTAGTCACAGTGTTGGGCTAAATGCTAGCTAGAGGACAAGGTCCTTAACAAGAGAGATTGTCATAGTTGCCTTGTGCAACCTGTTTGCTATGGTCCCCAAGGAGATGAAGGTTGACTTGAGAGCTATGATTGGGTATGCAAATTGGCCTTCAATGCCTGGTATAGATGATCTATTTCTTATGTAATAACCCACCCAGGAAAAGAAAAAAAATCTTTAAACCTAAATCTCTCTTGCATAAATCTCAAAGAATGGAGAAAAGAAACAAAAAAAAAATTGAAGGGCTCACATGCCTTGCACGTGACTAGGGGCAGGAAGACTCCCAATGGGATTCCTCTTCTTCATTTCCAACCAGGAGAAGGATCCTAGGGCATGTTAACCCTAGGATTTTTTGGTCTATAAGAAAGGGCATCCTCCCCTCTCTAGTCACATCACCTCAAAGCCGATCAATCATCTGTGAGATAACCGATTTCTCATGAGTTTTGTCGAAAACTCCTTGTCAAATTTTCACCGATCTCTCACTAGAGATAAGGTGAGGACCCCATAACCTCCCTTCCTTTTCCTCTAGGTCTGGTGGCCTACATCACCATCTGGGATAGCACCAACAAGTCGTTGGATTTCATGGTGGATGAGCTTCCCCTGTTTTATCTTTTCTTCTTTCTTCTCTTCTTTCACCATATCGATTACCATTGCTGGCTATGGATTGTGTTCGAGTGACTGAAGGTTAGTGTTGTTGGGATCTACTGGCATCGAGTCTGATGGGGGGGGGTTCACTGGCATCGTCGAGGGTCATGCCGTGGTTGGGTGATCGGTTAAAGCCATCCCCTTATTTTTTTTTAAATGAGGAGAAGAAAATGAGAGAGAAAAAGGAAAGAAAAAGAAAAGAAAAGAAAAGGAAAAAATAGAAGAAAGGAAGAGAGTTTCTCTCTACTTTCTCTCTCTACTCTCTCTATCAATTTCTCTCTCTACTTTCTCTTTCTAGATTATTTCTCTTTCTTCATGAATTTTTTTCTCTAGAAATCTTATGGACTAGTAGAGGGTCCAATTAACTAGGTAATCCAGATCAATTGGTTGATCCCAAGAGGGATCCTAGACTTGCAATATTTAGGTATTTTTTTTCATAATTTTTTTTATGTTTGATCCTGATCATATAGAGGTATAACGTCTGCACAAGATATCAAGCAAAATACTTTATTTCCAAGTTTGTAGATCGAGGAGTTCATCAATTAGCATGTTTCAATCAATCATCAACAGAGGTAAAGATCTTCAACATGATCATGTACGTATTTATGAAAAATTAAATCTATATGATTGATGTATATTCTATATCTATCGATATGTGTATTATATCTTGTTGAATAAATGTTGCTTGAATTATGATTAATTGGTGCTAAATGATTACTGAATAACAAAAATATAATTTAACATAATTGATGGGATTGGGTAGTATCTAGATTAGCCAGTCATGCAAAAAACATAATATATATGCTGGGTCAGTCTTGGACAGAGGTGTGGCATTATTTTGACCTACCACGGATTGGAGCATGATTGTGACAAATCTAATGTCAAAAATTAGATTATAATTTTAATAATTTGGATGGGACATGGGCAATGTTTGGACTATTTAGCCATGCAAGAAATATAGTGTGTATGCTAGATCAGCCTCAGACTGGAGCACAGCATTGTGTTTGGCCGACCATGGGCTAGAGCATGGTTGAAATTAGTTGAATGCTGGAAAGACAATCATAAACTATGGAAAAGGAAAGCATGTGGATAGTCGGCCATGTGTGAAACATGACGTATCAACCACGGGCTAAGATGTTTGGCCTGTCATGGGCTGGAGCATGGTTGTGATTAGTCTAATATCAAAATCAAATCAAGATGATGAACTATCTTTAATTGAGAGATATCTAGACTAGCCAGGACATGTGAAACATGATATTGTGATGTCAGTCATGGGCTAAGATATAGTTGCCAGCCACAAACGAAAATATGGTATGTGTTTAGCCTACCATGGACTAGAGCATAAGCGAGTTTAGTCCAGTATCGAAATAATAATATTGTTTCGATCAGAACTATGTTAATCAGTTAATAAAAAGTAATTTCTCTAAAAAACTACTGAATAGAATTATTGATTGGTAACATATGATGTGTTGAACAGAATTGTGATGATATTGTTTAACTATCAAATTAATGATGTATGAATCTTTTTTTTTATTAGTTATATATATTTGTTAAAAGATATTTTATATTCATGCTGGTGTGAGTGTGAGAGATTCTTACTATGTTGTTAAGCTCACAACTCTTCTTTCCTTCTCTATTCAGAGTTGCAAGACACATAGTTTCAGATGGATCTGATCTGGTGTTCGAGCAATGAAGTGATTTTTTTATAGGTCTTGTATATTTTTAGGTCTTGCCCTAGGGAGTGTGCGGCTATCACGTATTTGACCTGCATGCTGGATTCGGGGCATGATAGAATGGTTTTAGAGCTTAAAGTTATGATCTCTTGCAATTGTGACTTAAGGGTTATTTGAGTATAAGGTTATGATCATTAAGGATGTGATGAAATAGTATCAGAGCTTAGGTTATGATCACTTTTGAACTATGGTATAAGTGACAAGATTATGATATAAGTGATATTGAAACTTAGGGTTATAATTATTAAGGATTATGGTAGATGATATTCATAGAGTATGGCTTTCGATGGATAATTCATATCTTAAGTTATAATTCGAGGGATTGACAATCTATGATTTTATTGGATTGGAAGTTTTTTAGCAATTCGAATATTTTATGGATCAAATCAGAGTGCGCAATGAAAATGTGATGGTTTAAGCAAAGATGTTATGATAAAGAATTTGAATTTCTTTTCTCAGTCAAGAAGGTTTTAGGAGCTCAAGGATAAGATAAAGACTGTGTATCCTCAAGTTTAGGCTTTGAGGTATATCAATTTTGGGGATGAAATTATTTTAAGAGCAGAAAGAATGTAATAACCTACCCAAGAAAAGAAAAAAAAAATCCTTAAGCCTAACCTCCCTTGCATGAATCTCAAAGTGAAAAGACACAAAAAAAATTAAAGGGCTTACACACCCTACACATCAATAGGCGATAGAAGACTCCCGATAGGAGTCTTCCTCTTCTCCAATTTTGACCAGGAGTAGGATCAGAAGGGGTGTCCTCCCCTCTCCAGTTACATCAACCCAAAGTTGATAGATCATCGGTGAGAGGATCGATTTCTCATAGGTTCCATCAAAAACTCCTTGGCAAATTTTTGCCAATCTCTTGTCGGAGATAAGGTGAGGACCTATAACCTCCTTCCCTCTTCCTCCAGGTTTGGTGGCCTGCATCGCCACCTGGGACAGCACCGGCAAGTCATTAGATTTTGTGACATATGAGCTTCTCCTATTTTACCCTTTTTTCTTTCTTTTCTTGTTCACTATATCGGCCACTATTGCCAGACATAGGCCGTGTTCGAGTGACCGACGGTCAGTGTCGTCGGGGTCTACCGGCATCTGGTGGTGGGGAGGATCCCTGTCCTCATCGGGGCTCATGCTGAGGGTAGGTGGTCGGCTAAAGCCATCCCCCTATTTTTTCCAAAATGAGGAGAAGAAAATGAGAAAACAAGAGAGAAAAAAGAAAGAAAAAGAAAAGAAAAGAAAAGAAAAAAAAGAAAGGAATAGAGTTTCTCTCTTCTCCCTCTCTTTTCTCTATGCCTTCTCTCTCCATTCTTTATATCAATTTCTCTCTCTACTTTCTCTCTCTAGATTGTTTCTTTCTCTTCATGGATTTTTCTCGATAAAAATCTGATGGACCAGTCAAGGGTCCAAATACCTAGATAATCTAAATCAATTTGTTGACCCTAGGAGGGATTTTGGACTTGTGATGTTTAGATATTTTTTTCATAATTTTTTCATCCTTAATTATTTATGATTTTTATGTTTGATCCTGATTATATAAAGATACGACTATCTATACAAGATATCGAGTTGAACATTGCTTCCAAGTTTGTAGATCAGAGAGTTGATCGATTAATGTATTTCAATTAATTATTGGTAGAGATAAGGATTCTTTAACATGATCATCTATATATTTATGAAAAATTAAATCTATGTGATTGATGTATATTCTATATCTATTAGTATATGTATTATATGTTGTTGAATTGATGTTACTTGAATTATGATTAATTGGTGCTTAATGATTGTTGAGTAAAAAAATATGATTTAAGATAATTGATGGGGTGGGCAGCTTCTAGGTTAGTCGATCATATAAGAAACATGGTATATATGTTGGGTTAGTCTTGGATAAGGGTGCGGCATTATTTTGGGCTGCCATGGGCTAGTACATGATTGTGACTAATCTATTATCAAAAATCAGATTATGACTTTAATAATATGGATAGGGTATGAACGGTATTTAGACTATTTAGCCGTGCAAGAAATATAGTGTGTGTGCTGGGTTAGCCTCGGACCAGGGTGCAACATTATGTTTGGCCAACCACAGGCTGTAGCATGTTATAATTAATCCAATACTTGAAAGACAATCATAAAACATGAAAAAGAAGAGCATGTAAATAGTCAGCTATGAAAGAAGAGTGTCCTACAAGCTAATCGCATGTATATTGTGATGAAATTTTTCTTTATAATTTTCTAACTCATATAATGATATTTATTATTTGATAATAAAATGAGGCATTGATTCATTATTTTATCTATATCTTATTATGTCTAAGATTATTATGAACCCCAAAAAATTAGGATAATAGTTTTAAGAGATATGAATGGGTCATGCTAGTGAGACTTAAAATCTTAAAATCTTAATCTTAAATATTTTTGATCGTGGGAGCATTGAGTTGAGGATCAGTATTCTTAAAAGACTGGCACATCCTATGTATGCTTGATGGAGAGGATGGCTGACCTCACTAGCTACTTATGTAGGGACACTAATATAAGGATGTGGGAGCTCATTTAGATATGAGTCCACTGAATTGACTCACCAACAAAAAATATCTTATGGAAGCCTTACTTGCATATCAAAGATGGTTTTCTAAGTGAAAGTTGTGCAAGTGATTCTTAAACCTGAGATCACCATGGAATCTTGTGCATATGAACCCATATTTTGATTCATACCCAGATATAGTATTAAGACATGTACGGGATATTCTGGATATAATGGAGTATGTACAAAGGTTATGAGTCGGTGAACATGGAATCAATTACTCCTAGTAAGAAGAGATTGTATCCTGTGTTCTCATCCCTAGATGACTCAGAAAAAATCTTTTGGCCAAAATGCAAGATGAATATTAGAAAGAGTTTCTAATGCTTCATTATCGGAGTCATCATTGGTTGATGGTGAATTGATATAAATATGTATTTGAGTTTGACATGATTTCATACTCATGAACATATTCGGGATGCAAGGATGATCGAAGAATTAAATTGTACAGTAACTTGTCATTGAAGGATATATTTGGTATTTTTATTAAATTTTATATCTTTTGGATAGTTATGATATATTGGTAGATGTCAATCTTGACTTGTAGGTTTGATCGAATTAAAGAGTTTAATTCGATCGTCAATTAGAAAGGATTCTGATTGTTGAACTTGGATTAGCTTGATTGGACCTAAATCGGTTAGATTGGAGTCTAATCAAATTAGGTCAACTTGCACCTGGATATATTACTAGCTAAATATAAAATTTAATAGGTCACACACATAAAAAAATTAGCCAAGAATCCTTTTGATAAGGTTGATTGAAATTTTGGATCCAATCAAGATCTCCGATAAGCATGCTAGCATGTGTGGAAACCTTAGCCTCTTGGGAAATCAAATTTGATCTCAATCCTTGCTCATTTGCTAACCCAATTTGGTGAGCAATTAGGTTAGATCGTGCCACTTGGAGGCAGCCCAAAGAGCAACACCTCAACTCATCTTAACACCAAAAACCAAGAGTCCTTTTTGTTAAGGACTCTCGGTGCAAATTTAAGAAGAGCACATGCGCTCTTTGATTTTGGCATGCAGAAGGACCAAAGTCCTTCTACTTTGGGTCTCTAACCTATATGGCAATAGATCAGATCTTTAACCTCTTTTTCACACCTTTTATGGTATGAAAATTTTTTTGGATTTGGCATGGAACTCTTCTAGATGTTGGCACACACGCAAGATGGATTAACACAACTCTTCGCATTATAGAGTCCATTTGATGTTTAAATTTTATTTATATGGATGCCACCTACCAGATTATATTTTTTATTGGTCACATAATCAAATGAAAGTTTATCTAGAATTTTTTCAGATTTATCTAAAGTGGGAAGGATGCCTGAAACACCCATCTCATGTGCGCGCATGGAGAAAAAAAATTAACATGAGGAGTTGCATCTTTACGCTATCTTTCCTCTCCACTGGAATATATTCACACCTCAATTTTTATGCCATAAGAAGCCTTATTTAGATAGCTATCTAGGTGGCAAAATCAGATTTAATCAGATTTGTGATGAGGTGTAGAAGATATCTCTTTTTTTGGATGGATGCGAGAGAAGGCTGAATCTCCGTATCAGATAATTAAGAGTCCTTCTCTTATAAGACTCTTAACATCTGATACACCGATTCATACCATTTGCGGAGAGGATTATCTAGACTCTCTAGCACTCCTCCTATTATTATAAATAGGAGACAATAGATAGGATGATCATTTAATTCTTACAACATCGTTTCCACTCCCTCTCTCCCTTTCTTTTCACAACCTTGGTTCTTTTAGGACAAGGCTTGCTCTTTTAAGACAAGCCTAATCCTTTTAAGACAAAGGATTTAAGAAGTCCAAAAGAAGGTGGTTAGGTCCAGTAGATGGTTCTGAGAGATTCAAACTCAGGTCTGGAGGAGGGTCTGATTGATTGATGGTTAGTCGAGTTCTAAGGGCTAGAACTCTTGAAGCAAGGTGAAGGAAGAGCACTGTCTTTGGTCCAAGTTTTGTGTGGATCATCATTGGAGGGTAGACACTTGGATGCCTCATAAAAATTAAAATTAGTGCTATAGGTATTCTTTTTATCCAAGTTTATTTTAATTATGCTTTGGTTGTTACAGTCAAAGGTTCCTAGGCATTAGGGTTTTGGTGCATCAGATGTTTTGAATGAAAATTTTAAATATTTAACCCTTTCGCTATGCTATTGAAATCCATCAGTGATATCAGAGCCTATCTTGATTTATACAATAAAATATTTGAATATTGTCTTGATTATGATCAAGCTTGGATTTTTGATTTGGTTCAAGTCGGGTCAATGGTTGAACCCTATTGAACATCCAGACCCTAGCATGTTTTAAAGATATATTTAGATACATAACATTATGTTTAGAGGCATGATGTATAGATTCTATTTGCATATATAGATATAAAACTTTTTTTTAGTAGCCTAGTACTCAAATTGGGGTTCATTATCAAGCCGTCCAGTCATAAGAGAAAGTAGGGTTCAAAGATCCTCTCTTCCCATTTCATGGGGTACTATTATGGCGTGTAGGGGTGCCATTGTGATATCCCAAGAAGAAGAATCGTGAAAAGAGTATTTTATATTGATGCATGCTATTAGTACTACATGCATATGATATGCTTAAGTTGCTATGAAATAAGAATGTTGTATAATTATAATTTCATATCTTAGAGATATGATTAGATGCCATGATTAGTTGTTATGTTTATGAAGTTACAACTATTATAGTGCATCATTATACATCTTGGTTTGAATTAGAATGTGCTTGAGACCATTAAAGCCCTCATAAAAATTATATTAAGTCGTAGTGTTATGAACTAGTAGCTAACCAATTTCTTAAATCGATTAATCAATTAGTATCTAAGGAGTATTTCAAGTGTGGTGGTTCTTTAATTAGTTTCGTTCGCTGATCTGGCCAATTTATCAATATTTAAGGAAAGAAACAAAGGGACCCTCACCAATCTTAATATTTTTCTGACTAATTGAATTAGTTTGAATCTTGAATGAAGGTTGCTTAATATTTTGAAAATTATATATGCCTTCTTTCATGCTAAGTCAATATCCTATCAAAAATCATAGTAGGTTTGTTGTAATATCTACAAGACTTACAATGGAGATTGATGTGGGATTGTTTTGATGCATATTAGATGCTTTACAACATATTTTGGATATATTATTTTGTTGTGATATCTATAAGGATAGTATTTTTCAGATATAACAGTATGAAAATGAAGGATCGGACTTAACTAGAAAATACTGTAGTTTGTTGTGATATCCATAAGGCTATGAGTATTTTTAGAGGTAAAAATTATGTTGAGAATTGTATGAGATATAATTGGATAGATTTTTCTATCTTTAAACTCATTGAGATTTGTTGTGATATCCATAAGGCTTCATTAAAAAATTAGGATCTCAACCCCATTAAGAAACCAATGTAGAATTTTTTCGTCTACCATAGAGAAGGCTATGCTATTCGATAAAATAGTGAGAGATATAACTAGTCAAAAGATCTCATCTAATTATGCATGTCAAATATGAGTGGTTTGCTGATATTATTATTTTTTATTTATTTTGCATTATGGTTTCTTTATTTTTGCTGCATAACATCATAGATGATAATAAGTTGATCGATTTGAACTATGTAGATTGGTTGAGAAACTTGCAAATTAGGTTCATACTGGAGAAAAACTCTAATATTCTGGATATTCTTGACCTTGGATTGGTCAGTGATAATGTTTACAAAAATAAAAAGGCAAAAGATGTCCACTCGAATATTATCTATTC
Source organism: Elaeis guineensis (assembly GCF_000442705.2). Taxonomy (NCBI): domain Eukaryota; kingdom Viridiplantae; phylum Streptophyta; class Magnoliopsida; order Arecales; family Arecaceae; genus Elaeis; species Elaeis guineensis. The sequence continues at coordinate 3,270,031 of NW_027332424.1, forward strand.
ATTTTGTGGTAAATTTGGATATTGAAAGAATAATTACAAAAATTATCTTGCAAGATTGAAGTAGGGTGTGAGTATAGTACCAAAAGGTGTGAACATGATACAGACCTATTTTTCATTGAGTGGATCAAACTTTGATACTTGGGTATTGGATACTACCTGTAGATTATATATTTGCAATTCATTGTAGCGACTACAAAAAATCAAAGGTTTGAAAAGAGGTGATCTTGAGCTTTATGGCACAAATGGAGAATCCATTAGCATAAAAACTGTGGGAACCTGTTTACTCAATTTTCCTTCGGATAAAACATTAGAATGAAAAGACTATTATTACATGTCAAAGATTAGTAAAAATATTATTTCTATACTTTTGTTATTAAAATAAGGTTATGAAATAAGACTAATAGAAAATAGATGCTCCATTTTCTTTTCTAATGAATTTTATGGCAATGGTTATATAGATAATGTTGGGTATAAAATACCCACAGCCGAAGTTCTCAGCAGAATCAACTCCGAGAGGACTCTGCCCGGACTCCCACGGGAGCCGGGCTCCGCCCACGACTCCAATCTCAAGGGGGACTCCGCCCGGACTCCCACGGGAGCCGGGCTCCGTCGCCAACTTCGACTGCCGGTAAGATCCGTCCGGACTCCTACGAGAGCCGGACTTCGCACCTGACTTTAATTGCAGGGGACTCCGCCCGGACCCCTACGGGAGCCAGGCTCCGCCCGTGACTTCAACTCCGAGAGGACTCCGCCCGGACTCCCACGGGAGCCGGGCTCTGTCCACGACTCCAACCGCAAGGAAGACTCCGCCCGGACTCCTACGGGAGCCAGACTCCGTCATCAGCTCCGACCGCTGCCGAACTTCAGCCGACGGATCTGCACTCCTAGGCAGGCCACAATAACGGTCACGATCCTGCTCCACTTCCTGCGGCGGATTGCGCACAGCTCCACTACTCCCTGGCAGGCCACAATAACGGCCACGATCCTGCTCCACTTCCTGCGATGGATATCGCACGATTCTCCCATCCGCTGGCAAGTCGCGACAACAGACGCCGCTCCACTCCCCACGGCAGACTCCACGTGGCACGCCCCGGTGATAGCCACGGGTCCACTCCACTACTCTTCGCAGCAAACTCCGCCTGACCCTGGGCAGCCCACTGCCAGACGGTTACAGATGTCGCTATCAGGCTACTGCCCCCTTCGCCTATAAAAGGGGATCCCAGATACGTTATTCAATAAGCTCTAGTTTTTACCTAAAAACTCTGCTAAATTTTCTGTTCGAGCACTCCATTCTTGTTGAGGCAGAGAACTGACTTGAGCGTCGGAGGGTCTTGCCGGAGCAACCCCACCTCCGGTTTAGACTTCCTTTGCAGGTCCCGGCGGCGACCGCGACTCCCTCGACTCCAGCTTCTCTGGCGCAAGCGAATTTTTGCACCAACAGGATTGGCGCTAGAGGAAGGGGTTGAACCTTTGCAGTACCCTTGTTCTTAAAGAAGCGCTCAACGGAGCCACCTTCAATCGTCTCCTCCGACATCCATTCTTTGTTTTCCCCACAGGATCCTTACTTGATGCCTCCCCGCAAGGCATCCACGCAACGGTCCACGGCCTCCGCGGCCAGATCTCAGGCTCCAGCCTCTCCTCCTGTTCTCAACCTCCTCCTCCTCCGACGGCGGCGGTCGGGGCGGAGCAGTTTGACCTGCTGGCGCAGCAGGTCAGAGGCCTCACAGAAGCTGTGCAGGCTATGCAGCAGCAGCAGCCGCAGGCATCAGTACGCCCGAAAAGGGCATCCCCGGAACACCAGAACCCGACGGTGGGGCGGGCCACCTGGGCCAGCCACCCCATCCTTCCTGGGAAAACGAACCTGAGGGTGGAGAGCCCTCAATCGGACCACGACTCCACCCCTGGAAGATCCCTGCCCCCATTCTGCCAGAGGACCCTCGAGACTCGAAGTCAGGAGGATTTCCTGGACTGGAGGCTCCAGGAGATGAACCGGCGGATCGAAGAGCTCCGCCATGCTCCCCCCGCTTATGGTGTGGATATTTGTACTGACCCTCCCTTCTCTCAAATGATCATGCAGGAACCGATCCCGCCAAACTTCAAGCTCCCCCAGTTTGAAAGCTACGACGGGACTTCGGACCCGGTTGATCATCTGGAAGCCTTCCAGACGATGATGCTGCTTCACGGTGCTCCCGATGCCATTCTGTGCCTGGCCTTCCCGTCCACCTTGAAGGGAGTGGCGAGGAACTGGTACTCAGCTTTGAAATCGGGTACCATCTTTTCCTTCGATCAAATGAGCCACCAATTTGTGGCCCATTTTGTCAGCAGCTGGCGCCCTCGGAAGGGTTCGGAGTCCCTCATCAATATCAAGCAGAGGGAAGGGGAGTCCATTCGGGCCTACATCAACCGTTTCAACATCGCGGCACTGGAGGTCCGAAACTTGGACCAATCAGTCGCAATGGCCGCCCTGAAGGGTGGCCTTCAGAAGAATGACCTTTTGTTCTCTCTGGAGAAGAAGTACCCTAGAGATTTTGCTGATTTATTGGCTTGGGCTGAAGGATACGCCCGAGCTGAAGAAGCCTTCAAAATGAAGGATGAAGAAACAGCGAGGGAGCGACAAGCGAGAGACTTGAGTAAGCCCGTAATTGAAAAAAGGCCCAGAGAAGCCCGGTCGCATTCTCGATCCCCTCCTGGGCACAAGCGTGCCCATACTCCACCTCGGGTACGCAGGCAGAGAAGTTCGGATCGTGGGGTTTGGCGGGGTTCCCCACCGGAGAGATTCTGCAACTACGCCCCCCTCAACACCTCGAAGGCTCGGTGCTGATGGAGGTCAGGGAGCAGCTCCCTAGGCCAGAGAGGATGCGCACACACCCCGAGAAGCGCAACCCCAACAAGTTCTGTCTCTACCACCGCGACCACGGCCACGACACGGAGGAATGCATCCAGCTCCGGGATGAGATCGAGGAGCTCATTCGGTGAGGTCGACTCGACAGGTTCATCCGACGCAGGCCTGAGGGTAGAGGAGATCGGCCAAGGGCCCTTCCGCAACCTGAACCACCAAGAAGGGAGGAGCAACCCGGGGACCGACCTCCCATCGGGAACATCGACTACATCACCGGAGGGCCTCAAGGAGGAGCAGACCTCCCGCAACCGTGGAACTCAGGAAATCTATAAATGTATCACTTACGATTTCACTTTGAATCTAAATTTCTTTCTACTCGACGTACTCTTCCCATTTGGCATGGATTTGCCACGATTGGATATGACCCCTCCAAATGCCTGAAACAAAGTTATGTTGGAAATGGAGGGAGAACCCCGTCCTAACATACCTGAAATGAAAGTCCAACTATCTCGAGATCGGATTGGGGGAGAGGCCTTACAACGCCCTAATGTGCCCCCACAGCCATGTCAGGAACAGGAGGAAGACCTCGTCCTGACATGAGCAAAGTCAAAGGCCCAGTTCTTTTAGACCGGATGGGGGGAGAGGCCTTACAACGCCCTAATGTGCCCCCACAGCCATGTCAGGAACAGGAGAAAGACCTCGTCCTGACATGAGCAAAGTCAAAGGCCCAGTTCTTTTAGACCGAATGGGGGGAGAGGTCTTACAACGCCCTAATGTGCCCCCACGCCATGTCAGGAATAGGAGGAAGATCTCGTCCTGACATGAGCAAAGTCAAAGGCCCGGTTCTTTTAGATCGGATGGGGGGAGAGGCCTTACAGCGCCCTAATGTGCCCCCACAGCCATATCAGGAACAGGAGGAAGACCTCATCCTGACATGAGCAAAGTCAAAGGCCCGGTTCTTTTAGATCGGATGGGGGGAGAGGCCTTACAGCGCCCTAATGTGCCCCCACAGCCATGTCAGGAACAGGAGGAAGACCTCATCCTGACATGAACAAAGTCAAAGGCCCGGTTCTTTTAGATCGGATGGAGGGAGAGGCCTTACAGCGCCCTAATGTGCCCCCACAGCCATGTCAGGAATAGGAGGAAGACCTCGTCCTGACATGAGCAAAGTCAAAGGCCCGATTCTTTTAGACCGGATGGGGGGAGAGGCCTTGCAGTGCCCTAACGCGGCCCCACGGCCATGTCGGAAACGGGAGAAGAACCTCACCCTGACTTGAGCAAGGTTGAAGGCCCGGACTCCTATGGGAGCCGGGCTCCGTCTGTGACTTCTGCAGCAAGGGAGACTTCGCTCGGACTTCTACGGGAGCCGGGCTCCACCCACGACCTCTGCAGCAAGAGAGACTTCGCCCGGACTCCTACGGGAGCCGGGCTCCACCCACGACCTCTGCAGCAAGAGAGATTTCGTCCGGACTCCTACGGGAGCCGGGCTCCACCCCACGACTTCTGCAGCAAGGAAGACTCCGCCCGCCCTGGCAATGGCCCTTACGTGCCCTCGCGGGAACGGGAGGAGAACCTCATCCTGATGGTGACGAAATCCGACTGCCCAACAAGATCGGATGAAAGGAAAAAGCCCCTTAGCGGCACCTCCACACTCCTGTGCAACCCCGCAAAGGGCGAGGGGAGGGCCCTCACTCGGAGAAGAGGAAGAAAATTAAAAAAGAAGGGTGACGAACTACGACGGGAACAGATGAAGGATGAACCGCACCAAAGACCTAAAAGACTTCATCCCAACGGAGATGGGGAGTTCCTACCAAACACCCTCGGCCTCTAAAAAGACTCTCGACACAGGTCAGGAGGACAATGACATCCCCGAAGTAATGCGGAGTCTGGACCGCCAAGCTCGGACTTGCGACCATGTACGACGAGGAAGGCAAGCTAACACATCGATGACTGGGCGCCTCCCAACGACGTCTGCATCAGACAAGTTGAACGACAAGAAAAATTCGGCGGATGACAATCTAACACAATGCACGGACGAGGTAACACAAAACACCCTTTTCATTCCATTTCCAAAATACACGCTACAAAGCCCAGAAGGCCAAGGAAAGAAAAGCAAAACAATAAAAAGGGAAGTAAATGCATGAAAAGACAGAAGGACGAAAAGAGCTCTAAGGAGGCTCTGCTCCCTCCGACCTAGAGTTGTCTGCTCCACCCCTCATCCAGGACTGCCTTAGATTCTCAATTTCTTCTTCTAGCTCTTCCCTTTTCTGCAGCGCATCCTGGAGCGCCCGACGAAGTCGTTGGCTCTCAGCCTCCGCCTCTCGATGCCTCTTCCTCAAGACCTCGGATTCTGCCTCCGCGTCCGCGACGGCCCGCTGCTCGTATGCCAGTTGAATCTTCAGTTGTTGCAGCTCGGCTGTCTTTTTCCTGAGGGCGACAGAAATCCCTTCAATGGTTCCTCTTAGGGACTGGAGCTCCTCAGAATCTCGGGCGGAAGTAAGCTGAGCCCTGCTGGCCAGCTACCTCTGGAGACGGGCGACTTCGTCGGTCGTCGCCCTGAGTCTCCCTTTATATTCCTCCACCTGCCTGCGCCAGCTGGCCCGATGCACGTCGTGGCTCACCTCGGCATCCTGAAGCTGCTGCTGAAGGTCGGAGACCTTCTTCAACCACTCCTAGTCGCCGTCGACCCGAGCCAAGAGCCGGGATGAACTTCCTTCCAGCTGGCCGATCTTCCCCTTCGCGGCCGACAGTTCCACCTTGAGGGTGCTAATCCTGGCGGCCTGAGCCCAAATTCGATCGCTGGCGCTCTTCTTGCATTCCTCAAGCTCCTTCGCGAAATTTGCCTTCCTCCAGCTATACTCCATGATCCCCTTCACGTGGAGATTCCGAAAGTGGGTGGCCTCTGCGGTGGCTTCAGAATGACCTTCCCTCAATCTGTGAAGCTCGCCCTCCATCTTCTTTGACTTCTTTGTCAAGTGAAGGACTTCCTTCTTCAGCCGCTGGATCATCGACTTCAGTGGGATCCCTAGGGGCAGGGGAAGTGCTTCTGCAGGACACTGCCATCGGAAGGCAAAAGTGTCAAAGCACGACTCATCGCAGGAAGAAAAACAGAGAGAAGAAGGGGAGGGAGGAGAAGCCATCCGCGATAAGAAATTCAACTTTATTGATTGGATGATTCTTGAAGACAAAAAAGAAAAGAAAAATTATGATGAAATAAAAATACAAGGTCGGAGGTCTCAGACCTCAGGGGCGGGGGTTGGAGAACTCGGCATCCCCGGCAAGGGGGCTGCAACAGCAGTAGCAGCTAGCGAGGGACCGACCTCGTCTTCGGACTCCTCGCCTAGGAAACTAAGGTCGAGCTCCGAAAATTTTCTGGCCACCTTCTCTTGGCAGAGCTCAAACCCCTTGATGAATGCCTCCTGGCCGAATTGGACATTCAGATCCCTCATCTCCACAGAAGCCTTGAATTCCTCTACCGCAAGGACCCTGGCCTCCAAGACCAGGACCAGAATCTGCTCAGCCAAGTTGGCAACCTCGGCCTCCGCCCTTCTCGCCGACTCCTCCAAGGTCTGCCTCTCCTCCTCCCGGGCTTGTTTCTCTCTTTCCAGGGCCTCTTGGAGGGTGACTACTTCGGCCATCTTTGCTTGGAGGCAAGCAACCTCGGCCCGGAACCGCTCCTCCACCTGGAGGATGTCCCTCCTCGCACGGTTCATCGCCTCGAAGTTGGCGAGGAGCTGGTGCCCAATCTGCAAGGGCGGCTAGGGGATCAGAACAAAGGCCGAATAGCCAGGTAAATAAAGATTTGCTTACCTCAAGGAAGGACCCCAAAGAGTCCCAGGCCCGCTGCTCAGGATTGGCGCGGTCGATCCTCTCGACGACGTCGGGCAGAATGCAGCCGTCGATCAACCGCCTGATCAAGTCCCTGTCATTGAAGGGATTCTCTGGCCCCTCTTCGGAGCAGAGGGACTCATCAGCGGCAGTTCGATGGCTACTCACCCTGCGGGCCACTGATTTCCTTCTCTTCCCCCTCTCGGCCACGAGCACCTCCGTGGAGCGAACCCCCGAAATAGGGGCCCCAGTCGGCGGACTCCTTGAGGAGGCCTGAGGAGCCGTTGCCTCGGCATCCAAGGGAATGTCAATTGCTGGAGCCGTCTGGGCGGGTGCGGCCAAGCTCGACTCCTCCGTCCTGGCCCTCTTCGCCGATCTGGAGGTTGTGACACCCTTTCTTTTGTGGGCCCTGAGGCCCCTGGCAAGCATCCGCGCTGCTTCAGCGTCCATTCTTTAAAAAAAAAAAAAAAAGAGAGAAGAAGAAAAAGAAGCAAACCAATCAATCGAGAGTCAAAAATCAAAAAAAAAAAAAAGAGAGAAAAAAAAAGAGAGAGAAGAAGAAAGAGGAGAAAAGGAGAGAGAAGGAAGAAGAGTAAAAAAAAAGAAAGAAAAAGAAGAAGGACAGAAGAAAAGAAGATAAGGGAAGAGATGAAGTACTCGCAGGATTCTGGGGGCTCAGGCCAATGTTGAACAAAAATTGCTCCCTCAAGAGATTGGGAAGGGAAGGAGTGGAGTAGGCAAGAAGCTTCTAGGCAGCCTGAAGGTCATCCTCCCCCAGGCTGGGGGCCCGGTGGACAAAATCCCTCAGAGAGCCCCAAGGGGGCAGGTCCAGCCTCAAGGTCGGGCAGTGGACGAAGAGGTATTTTCCCTTCCAATTATGGATTGAAGAAGGAGCACCTTTCAGCAACCCCTTCTTGCCGAATTGGGGGGAGAAGTACCACCAGTCCTTCACCGAAGGATGGCGCTTGAAAGTGTAGAAGTGCCTAAATAGGGAGAGGGATGGTTGGACCTCGACTACGTGGCAAAGGAAGATAAATCTTATCAAAAACCTAAAAGAATTCAGGGCCACAGAAGCCAAGGAGATGTCTAAGAAGCAGAAGAGGGCGACAACAAAGGAAGGAAGTGGAAGCCAGAGTCTGGCACGGAACGCCTCCTGATACAGACAAAAACGACCGGATGGAGGAGTGCTAGCCTGGTCAGAAGGGCTAGGCAGCTCCAGGTCGTACTCTTGGGGAACTCCATACTGAACCCTTATCAGAAGGAGTTCCTCTGGAGTCAGGGAAGATGGAATGGCGCCCGGTGCAAAAATCGGGCGGAGCCCAGCCCCAGACACGGGTTCGTCTACAGAGCAAGGGACCTGGGGGTTTGAGGCGGAAGAACTCCCGAAACTGTAGGGAGCGGAAGAGCCGGACGACATTTTGAGTAGCTTCGAATGAGGGCTCCAAAGATCTCGAAGAAGATGGACAGGATGAAGGACGAGGGGTCACAGGAAACTAACTCGGAGGAATACAAAAACAATGGCAAAGAAGAAGTCCCTAAGCGGTGGGAAGAAGGTTGAAGGTGCTGGAACTAACCTAGATCACTCTGAGGGACTGGAGGAACGAAGACAGGGATGATTTGGAGGGCACCTACGGCTCGAGAAGATACCAACTGAAACAGGGCTCTCGAAGGGAAGGCAGACACTGATAAAACTCTGGAATAGAATAGGGCCCCTAAAGGTGGAAGGACGGGTTTAAATAGACCCTGGGATCCGGCGCCATGATGATCGCGAATCCCCCCAGGCCAGCCCGCGCCCGACACGTGTCCCACTCCCCCCGACGGGCGGCTAAAAGCGGCTGACGAATCAGCAGAGCCATTATGGCCCTGTACCTGGGCTAGTGTACCGACGGAAATTTCGAAGGGTCCCTTCGTATCGCCCCAATTCGAAAAGACTCCAGCATGCGCACATTTAATGCCAAAATATATGGGGGCGGCCGTGCGCAGGATTCGAGGGGATAACTTCGGCTATGCCAATCTCTCTGTACTTCCTTCATTCAAAATTCAAACTCGAAAGTAGGGGGACTGGTGTTGGGTATAAAATACCTACAGTCGAAGTTCTCAGCAGAATCAACTCCGAGAGGACTCCGCCCGGACTCCCACGGGAGCCAGGCTCCGCCCACGACTCCAATCTCAAGGGGGACTCTACCCGGACTCCCACGGGAGCCAAGCTCCGTCGCCAACTTCGACTGCCGGTAAGATCCGTCCGGACTCCTACGGGAGCCAGACTTCGCACCTGACTTTAATTGCAGGGGACTCCGCCCGGACCCCTACGGGAGCCGGGCTCCGCCCGCGACTTCAACTCCGAGAGGACTCCGCCCGGACTCCCACGGGAGCCGGGCTCCGCCCACGACTCCAACCGCAAGGAAGACTCCGCCCGGACTCCTACGGGAGCCAGACTCCATCATCAGCTCCGACCGCTGTCGAACTTCAGCCGACGGATCTGCACTCCCAAGCAGGCCACAATAACGGCCATGATCCTGGTCCACTTCCTGCGGCGGATTCCGTACAGCTCCACTACTCCCTGGCAGGACACAATAACGGCCACGATCCTGCTCCACTTCCTGCGACGGATATCGCACGATTCTCCCATCCGCTGGCAAGTCGCGACAACAGACGCCGCTCCACTCCCCACGACAGACTCCACGTGGCATGCCCCGGTGATAGCCACGGGTCCACTCCACTACTCTTCGCAGCAAACTCCGCCTGACCCTAGGCAGCCCACTGCCAGACGGTTACAGATGTCGCTATCAGGCTACTGCCCCCTCCGTCTATAAAAGAGGGTCCCAGATACGTTTTTCAATAAGCTCTAGTTTTTTACCTAAAAACTCTGCTAAATTCTCCGTTCGAGCACTCCATTCTTGTTGAGGCAGAGAACTGACTTGAGCGTCGGAGGATCTTGCCAGAGCAACCCCACCTCCGGTTTAGACTTCTTTTGCAGGTCCCGACGGCGATCGCGACTCCCTCGACTCCAGCTTCTTCGGCGCAAACAGATTTTTGCACCAACAGATAACAATCTTTTAATTCTTACATTCAATGAAAATATTTTTTATGTTGATAAATATATGAAAAGAAAGAAAAAAGATATAAATATTATATATCTCTGGCATTGCCATCTTGGTCATATTAATGAGTCAAGGATAAACAAGTTACACAAAGGTGAATACTTGGACCCATATGATTTTCAATCATTAGAAACTTATGAATCTTGTCTCATGGTTTAGATGACCAAGACTCCATTCTCTGGACATGGAGAGAGGGCAAAAGGAGCTGTTAGCCCTAGCACATTTAGATGTATATGGGTCGATGATAACTCAGGTCAAAGGAGGATACTCCTATTTTATCACCTTTATGGATGATCTATCAAGGTTTGGATATGTGTATCTTATGAAATATAAATTTAAAATCTTTGATAAGTTTAAGAAGTATCAAAGTATGATCAAGAAATAAACTGAAAAAAGTATCAAGGTTCTTCAATCTGATCAAGAAGGAGAATACTTATCCAATAAATTTTTTGATCATCTTAAAAGTAAAAGTATTCTCTCTGAATGGACCTCTCCTTATACACCATAGCTAAATGGTGTAGCAAAAAGGAGGAATCACACTTTGATGGATATGGTGCAGTTTATAATGTGCTTCACTAATCTTTCAATATCATTCTGAGGATATACCCTAGAGACTGTCGCATATATTTTAACAGGATGCCTTCAAAGTCTATTAATAGTACACCATACAAAATATGAAAGGAAAGAAAGTCGAATCTTAAATATCTTAAGATTTAGGATTGTCCTGCTTATGTCAGAAATATTTTTGAACATAAGTTTAGTTCTAGATCAGACAGGTGTAGGTTTGTAGGATATCCTAAAAAAATTTATGGATACTACTTCTACCACCCTACTAAATAAAAAGTATTTGTTAGTAGATATGCCACTTTCTTAAAAAATAAATTTATCCAAGAAAGAGACAGTAGGAGGAATATTGAATTTATGAAAGTTTAGAATCTATAAATCAATCTAAAAATACCTATGGTTGAATCACAAGAAGATCCTCAACCAGAAGTACCCAAGGATGAGGTACATCCATAATTCACATCTCCTCTCTAAAGGTCAGATAAAATGCATCAAGCATCTCTGAGATATGGTTTTATCATTGAGAGTGACAATTCGATCAATATCATTCAGGATGATAATTCACTGATTTATTTGGAAGCTATCATAAGTAGAGACTCAGACAGATGGCTAGAAGCCATGAATCCAAGATAGACTCGATGTACACCAACCAAGTATGGACCTTGATTGATGCGCCTGAGGGTGTGACCCCAATAGGGTGCAAGTGGATCTTCAAGAAGAAGATTGGAGTAGATGGCCAAGTAAAAACCTACAAAGCTAGGTTGGTAGGAAAGGATTTCAGATAAAGATAAAGAATTGACTAGATGAAACCTTCTCACCGATAGCTATGCTCAAGTCCATCCAAATTTTGCTTGAATAGCTGCATACTATGACTATAAAATCTGACAAATAGATGTCAAGACCGCTTTCCTCAATGATAATCTTGAGGAAGAGGTCTATATAACTCAACCAAAGAAATTTATCTTAAGTGGGAGGGCAAATCAAGTATGCAAGCTGAAAAAATCTATTTATGGATTGAAGCAGGCTTCGAGGAGTTGGAACATCTGATTTGATATGACAGTCAAAGAGTTTGGCTTTGTCAAAAATGAGGATGAATGATATGTGTATAAGAAGATAAGTGAGAGTACTATTATCTTCTTGATTCTGTATGTTGATGATATACTGCTCATTGAGAATGATATCCCAATAATGCAATCGATCAAGATTTGGCTATCGAATAAGTTTTTCATGAAAGACTTGAGTGAAGCATCCTATATACTGGATATAAAGATCTATAGAGATAGATTTAAGAGGATGTTAGATTTGTCTCAGTCTCAGTACATAGATCTTATGTTGAAAAGATTCAACATGGAGGCAAGTAAAAGAGATTAACTGCCTATAAGTCATGGCACACATTGCTCCAAGAAAATGTATCCTAAGACACCAAAGGATAGAAAAAAAATGAGTGAAATCTCTTATGCTTTGACTGTGGGATCAACAATATATGCAATGCTATGTACCAGACCTGATGTAGCCTATGCTTTAGGCATAGCTAGCAAATTTCAAGCTGATCTAGGGGAGGATCATTGAAAAGCTATGAAAAATATTGTGAAGTAACTATGAAAGACTAAAGATATTTTTCTCATATTTGGCGAAGGATCAGAGTTGAAACTAGAGGGATATATAGATTTTAGTTTTTAATCTGATCCGGATGATAGCAAGTTAATATCAGGATATGTGTTTATCCTAAATGATAGAGCAGTGAGTTGGAAGAATTTCAAATGACAGACTGTAGTTGACTCAACCACTGAAGCAGAGTACATCGCTACTAGTGAAGCCACTAAGGAAGCAGTCTGGATGAATATATTCATCACAAAATTGGGTATTGGTTCCTAAGATAAAATGATCAAGGCCAATTTAGTGTGATAATACTGAGGTCGTTGCTTAAGCAAGGAACATAAGTCTTATTTGACACACAAGCACATCCACTGATGCTTCCATCTCATTCAAGAAATTATAGAGGGATAAGTATTATCCTAGAATAAGAACAATATAGCAGACCCATTCACTAAGACCACACCATAGCAACTATTTGATCGCCATCTTGATTGTATAGAATTAAAATACAAAGACGATTGGCTTTAGCGTAAGTGGAAGATTGAAAGAAGAGTGCCCTACAAGCCAATCGCATGTATACTACGATAAATTTTTTTTTTATAATTTTTCAACTCATGTAATGATATTTATTATTTGATAATAAAATGAGGCAATGATTCATCATTTTAGCTGTATCTTATTATGTCTAAAATTTTGATGAACCCCAAAGAATTAGAGCAATAGTTTTAGGAGATATGAATGGATCATGCTAGTGAGACCTAAAATCCTAAAATCTTAATTTTAAATATTTCTAATTGTGAGAGTATTGAGTCAGAGATCAGTGTTTCGAAAAGACTGACACATCCTATATATGCTCGATGAAGAGGATGGCTAATCTCACTAGCCACTTATGTAGGAACACTAATACAAGGATGTGGGTGCTCATTTGGATATGAGTCCATTGATTTGACTCACCGACAGAGAATATCTTATGAAAGTCTTACTTGCATGTTAAAGATGGTTCTCTAAGTGAGAGTTGTGTAAGTGATCTTTAGACCTGAGATCTGTTAGAAAATCACTACGATCTCGTACGTGAAGTTTAAAAATTTTTCTAAACATCTATGCAGCAAAATTAAATAAATTAAAATATTTTTAATTAAATCATATATCAAATCTAATTTAAAAATCATAGTTAGGATCTTGATATAAATATTCAATCACGATCTGAAATTTGAAAAAGAAAATAAACAGTTAGTAAAACAAGTTGGAGATCAGATCTCCATACCTCGGATCCTGCAGATATCTCGGGTTCTGATCGTAGCCACGCACGTGCCCAGCCTTTGTTAGTATCCACATGGAGATGTTTGATCAGAGCACCGAGATCACTGATGTGCTAGCACCTTGCAAATCTCGTTCCTCAATCTTGGATCTAGATCACTTTTTTCAGATCTTAAAAAAAGAGATCACTGCATGAATTCTTTCACGCAGGTCCGATCCGATAGGATCTGAACCAGATCACCATGAAAAGAAGAAGAACCATTCTTCTTCTCTTATTCTCTCTCTTTTCTCTTCTTAGATCTGATCTCTATCAGATTTGGATGTTGGATGAAGGGAAGAAAACAAGAGGAGGTGTTGGGAGAGGAAGTTGTGATGTAAGAAAGAAGACTCTCTTCTTATTACACGCACCCTCTCTCCCTCTTATTATTTTTGTCACACCATATTTTTTTTTTCTCTCATGCAAAACCACTTCTTAATGCCTTAAAAGATCAAAACCCATTTGATCTTAGGTGTTAAATCCAAATCAAAGGGATAGAAGGGTTTTGAGATAGGGAAGAAAGAAAAGAATGTTCTTACGCACACAATTAGCGCACGCCCTCCTTTCTCCAATTTTTTTTATCACACAAAAACTTCTTCCACACTCTAATCAAATATATTTATATCCTATTTTGAATCATATTCAAACAGAAAAAAAAATTGGATGAGAAAGAATACCAAATAAGGTGGGGTGCCAATCCTCTCCTTCACGCATGCGAAAACAAAAGGAGGCTTCACGCGCTCCCTCCCTTTCTTTTCATAAATTTTGAAGAGAGAGTCCTAGAAAACTTGAGCTCTCTGAGTCATGATTCATTTGATTTAAATTTGATCTCAATCGGATTCAAATCGAGTCTGAATCGAGTTGAATTTGAAAGGCTGCCAAGCCTGATCCAATCAAGCTTGAAATCCAAATCTGATTTAAAAAATTAAATTTAATTAATATTAAATTAAATTAAATCTAATTAAATTAAATTTAATTAAAATTAATTAAAATTTATTTTATAATTTAATCAGCTAAAAAAAAATTATAATATTTATAATTAAGTCCCTACTCTAACAATTAGCAGCTGCCAAAATTGTAATGCTTACAAATTAGCAGTTTCTAAAATTTAAACTATCAATCTGATTGATAATTCGAATATGATCCAAGCTATTGATCAGGTCACACTCTTTTTGTATATGACCCCTCAGATTCTATTTTGTTTAATAGTGAGACATACCGTGATCTCCATCACAGTATCATCGAAACTCTTTTCAATGGGCTGAAATGATTCCAACTCACCTCAACAAAGATCGTTGATTCGAAAATGATCTTAGTGAGTTCTCATAATCCATCAGTGACATCTAGCAATATATATTTGTAACCCAGTAGAATAGAAAAATAAACTCCTAGATGCAGTTATCGTGTGATACAATCCCTCTATCATGAGTCCCGACTTGACAGAGATCATGGAGAACTCGTCAAATCCCATCGTCAGTCATATGCTTGATTGGCTCGACTCAAGTTCATATGTGAATCTCGTAAAAATTCTTTTTCAGTATTCATACTTACTCTGGCTAAAGATTTTTTAAACTCAGTCTTACAAATCGCATAGGACTTCTCATTTTCTACTAAGATCGATAGATTCTATTTAGGTACATCCTACTCTAAATAGCAAACTTGAACCTACAATAGCTAACATACACAGCAAGGATCCAAATGGCTAGGGACCAAAAAAATGTGCAGTCAACATATCGCAGGTCAAAGGATCAGTCACACTACTACAGCATTGAGAAAGACCACTGACGAGTGAGTAGACATCCATGTGGTTTCTCATATTGGTCATGCTCAGTATAAGTTATTCTTTAACAATCACTTGTACTCTGACCCCAGTGTCTCTACACCACAGACTCGAGACTCGTCTACCCTAAAGAGAGGTGATCTATGTACCGATCTTGAATGGATTGATTAATATCCTCCATGACGATCCTTCGATCGAGAGCATTTAGAAATTAACCACTAATGATGTATGTGTCAAATTCTCAATACTTTGAAAATATACAAAATTATCTTTGTTAATTTTTAAGACAAATTATGGACACAAACGACATAATTGGTTATAGAGACTGCCCATCAAGTACAAAACATACCTTAAAAAAAATATGTATCAGCCAAGATTGACTTTTAGGGCACACATCTAACAAACTCCCACTTGCACTAAAGCCAATATGCCATATACCTGAGCCCCATCTTCTGAAGATAGGCTTCGATGTTTAGCTGGCTAAGTGACTCAGGCCTACTACATATCATGTGGAATCTACTCTCTGTACCTCTATGTATATCTGCTTGAGGTAATCGCGTATATTTGTTCTATGTGCATAAACTTTTGGTGAGACCTTGGCTCCTTAGCAAAGGCTATAGATCATTATCTTTGCAGTACAATATCATAGCATCTAATGGTATGATATCTAGTTTCACAACTATCATAAAAACCAAAACACATCCTACACATCTATAGCATATTCAGCTTCTATTGGTCATTTGCCTAGAACCCTTCCAACATATTGAACCAACATAACTCAAGAATACATGTTGATGTAGACATTCTACCATCAACATCAGTGTATCCTTCCACTCTTAGCTCTAACCCTTTTTCAAAGATGAAGAATAATCTTTTAGTACTTCTCAAGTACTCTAGAATATTTTTCACAGCAATCCAATGCTCTTAGCCTGGATTCAACTAATATCTGCTCATGACTTTCACAGCAAAATATACCAAGTCGAGTACATAGCATGGCATATATCCATGCCTAAGAAAATAACATATTTCTCTTGGAGGTTTCAATGCTGAACTCTTTCAGCACCTCCTCTATGTACTTGTCTATGAAAAATAAATATCTTTTTAGGATCTATCTCTATAGACCTTTATTTTTGAAATATTTGACCTAGGTCTTTGAAAAAAAAATTCTATATATAACCACATCATAACCGATATCAACATTGGACCCTTCCACTGACCTTCATGTAAATACAAGATCCCTCATATCACATCGTTGTAGGTTTTGAGATCATCCCTATATTCTCAATCTCCCTCAAAAAATACTTTCTTTAAATCCTTTGTAGGAATATCAAGTATCTTTCTAAAGGATGGGAAATCCTACTAGATCTATGAGGTGGAGGAGATACTACATATATACTGGCTCATCTTAAATAGGTTGTACTGGTCCTATGACTCGTTGTTCTTTAGATATTTTCTGTTTGAGTTTATCCTCCCACTGTTTTCAAGAAAATAGTATGATTACTCACAATCACATTGTGAACTACTAGGAAGAGAAAGTGATATCTCAAAATCCTTTTAAGATACCCCATAAACGAGCTCTCAAAGACCTAGCTATCCTCTAACTTGTCCACCATTTCATATCTCCTATGGTGTGGTGAAACCAACTTTAGAGGAAATCTAATTTAGATTTCAGAAATTAAATCTTGTTTCTAAAGAAACAATAATTAAATTAGTGACATTCATGATGGACTGGATCATATCTCATATAGCACCATCGCTCCTCACAAATATCCCATTGAGCTGAGGTGTACAAGGAGAATTCCATCATGAAACTATGCTATTCTCTTTAGCTAATCGACCAATTTTCTATTCGATATTGCATCCTCGATCTAATCAAAGTACCTTTAAAATTTTTTTATTTTATCCTTTTTACTTCACACATCTGAATTCTTTAAATTTTTCAGATTTATATCCACATACATACTTATACCATGACTGCTCATCGGTAAAAGTGATGAAGTAGTGATAACCTCCTAGTTTGGCTCATCAAATGGACCATGCACATCGTATGTGTACTAGGATAAGTATCTCAGTGGTTCTTTCCCTTTAACCCATAAAGGACAAGTTAGTTATTAATCTTCAAAGAGATGATTCACAAACTAGATATGACTTAACAGTCAATGAGCCCATTTTCTCCAGTCGGTAAATCATTTCTTCTCATACATGATCTAACCAAAGGAACCATCTGTATACTTCAGATTATTTGATTCTAGATCTCTTAGAGTTAATGGCATTCACTATTTGTTCCAATAAGTTCACAAATGCATCACCATGCAAATGCTAATGAACTAAATCCAAACAGTAATCACTGAGATTAGGTGCTCAAAGTTTCAGTGTAATGTTTGCACCATTATCGACTTAAAAGAGTCACTTCACCTTCCCTCAGTCTTTTTTCTTCCTTAGATCTTATATTAAAGTACGTAATATACACTAAAGTCTAATGAAAAAAAGAAAACTATAAGATCAAATTTGAGCAATTCGACATACCTTCCAAAGGCGTGTCAATATTTCTTTAGGTTCTTCAGGTATGTACCTCTAAACTTTTCAAGGTCTCTTGTTACTGGTATATTGATCAATTCAGTTAAGGTGCTATAATATTTATTCATATAATAGTTTCACAAACTATTCATATGAATTAAAAATTATAGGATCAAATTTATTATCAATTTCTTATGCATAGTCATGTCGAGCTTTTCGAGCTCTTCAATATCCTTAATCATCGATCATAGACAAACTATCTATCATACATCTTATGCACTATGCGACTCTTATCATCTCACAACTATTGTAGATGAATCAGTATGTCATTGGCAGTTTATATGTCCTTATGCATACATTGGATTTCATCAACTATGAAGTCCAATTTATAGCACCTAATCTAATTGTCAATGTCCAATCATTTGTCAAGTATAGCTCGTTGACTATGGATTAGACAAGCTGATGATGTTGGGTTAACCTAGTCAAGAATTATGGCTTAATTTTTAAAAGCTAAGAACTATGAGCCAGAATATATAATTTATTTTGGTTAAGTGGTTGATATCTAGGATTCGAGCTAGAAGGTTAGAAGCTGAAGAATTGATCACAGAGAGTAAAGATTTAATTAGATGATTGTACTTGTAATAATTTATTCTAGAGATTTTAAAAATAAATAAAAGGCTTCCATTA
Organism: Elaeis guineensis; assembly: GCF_000442705.2. NCBI lineage: Eukaryota > Viridiplantae > Streptophyta > Magnoliopsida > Arecales > Arecaceae > Elaeis > Elaeis guineensis. The sequence goes on from NW_027332424.1 coordinate 3,288,237, forward strand.
ATTTTTTGAGTCTTTCACACTACTCGGGTGGAGAAACAAAAATTCTAACATGATAAATGATTGTAGTGAGTGCTACAGTCTCATTGATGTATGTCATCTCACCTAACAGTTATTGGTGACATGTATACTAATGCGTGGATAACTCTTTATCCAATGCTTCTCCAAGCATGTTGCAGCGACTTGATCTTTAAGTCCTGTGGTCTCACCTAACAATTATTGGCATATTTCTTAGTTAAGTCCGACCCACCATTCACCAGCAAGTACAAAACCATCATTGGATCCCTCACCTAATAGTTATTGGACTCAACCCCATCTTTAGCCTAAGGCATCTAATGCCAATAGAGTGGTTGTGCCTTCCTGATGTAACCAAACCACTGTAACCAGTCGAGAATGATCAACGTCGAAAAAGGCACCTGCATCTCTACAATGGTGGAAGATCAGTGACTTAATATTTAGTAAGAAGATTTAGGTTTAGATCTCTTCTAATCAGTTATATACATCTGATGTAATGACTAATCTAGTTTGGATCAGCATATTTCATATCTGACCAACCTAGTCGGCATGGGTAAACTCGAGTCAATAAATAACCTAATATAAAAAATAATCTCTCAAGATGGCCAGGTAAGTAAAGATGAGTGGGAGTCCCCCCGTTGGTTTCTTTAGACACCAACGAATTGGCCAGATTAGACAACAGAACCAATTAAAGAACTACCATCTAATACTTGCCTTAGACACTAAATTGGTTGATTAGAATTAATTAAGTTAACCTATAGACTGGGGCTCGAACCGCTGAGCCAAATTCGGTATTGACTTAATCAATTCACATCATATGTGAATCAATTTGACCAACTACAACTAAATTTAATTTTGAACCCCTTTGACCTAATCCCAACCAACACTGGATTAGGTTTGATCAACTGCTCAAAATTGGAAAGGATTCTAACCTGATCTAATCAATGACTTTAGATGTAGTTTAGTCTCTAAACCTAATTTGTTCAACCCATACCCGAAGCTCATATTTTATGCATTGAAATTTAGATCTTAAATTCATAATTTCAGATCTGATAATTTTAAATCTTAATTTTCAATTTAGTATATTATATACATGAATTTAAGTTTAGATCTAGAAATAATTTTTAATCTACATAATTTATATTATATCTCATACAATGTCACTATTTGCAGAATCGAGTCGACTTCGCCTTGATACACGAATCAACTTGTCATAGTGAATCGGCACACGTTAAGACAAACATAAATATATAGACCTAGCATGCACAATTGAGTCGGCTCATCAACAAATGAGCTGACCTACCAGGGTCTTGAGTTGACTCCAACAAAATAAATCAACTCACTAAATACTCGAGTCGATCCAATTAAGAATCGAGTCAACTCCACAGGCATACCTATCACAGTTTTATGCAAACAAAATCTAGAATTTTGGATCTAAGATTTTGTAAAAATTAAGTTTTAGATCGTATGTCAAAACAGTATATCAAATATAATATTTTAGCGATCTAGGATACATAAAAATACATGCATAATCTGATTTAAATCTAAAACATGTATCATATATAAATTTTTCGTTTGCTGTTCATCTTCATGAAAAACATCACAGTCGGCACTCCTACATGTCATAAGAGAGAACCCATCGAATAGACAAGAAAAAGATTTTAATCCCTTCATTATCTTATGACCAGACGGCCATGGTGACTATCCCAATTCGATTACTAAGCTATTAAAAATTTAATCTAATATATTACATATGTAATTAATTAAAAATCAGATCTAATTATCTTTCACATGTCAAACATATGAACAAGAACATTGAATCTATACATGTAAAAAAAATTTCAGCAATCATACTAGATCCAAATTAAATCTTAATTAATATTTTTATATCTAAAACTAATTTCAGATCTAAATAATTTATGATTTATTTTAGATCTGAAATAATTTTAGATCTAAAATAATTCTTTAATCATATTACAGCATGTAAAAAATTTAGATATAATCTTAATCGATGTTCTACATCATTCTAGGATAATCGTTCAGCATAATAGGGTTATGCCAAGGCAATCTTATTTTTGAATGAGTAAATCATCAAACAAACTTTCAGATCTAATTTTTATAAATTAGATTTTAGATCTTAGGGATTTTCATATTAGGATCAGAATCTAGCTCTGATACCACTGTTAGAAAACTGCTACAGTTTCTTATGTGAAGTTTAAAAATTTTTCTAAATATCTATGCAGTAAAATTAAATAAATTAAAATATTTTTAATTAAACCATGTGCTAGATCTAATCTGAAAATCATAGTTAAAATCTTGATACAAATATTCAACCATGATCTAAAATCTAGAAAAGAAAATAAATAGTTTGTACAATAAGTTGGAGTCAGATCTCCAGACCTAAGATCCTGCGGATGTCTCAGGTTTTGATCGTAGCCACGTATGCGCCCGACCTCTACTAGTATCCACACGATGATACTTGATCAGAGCACTGAGATCATCGATGTACTAGCACCTTACAAATCTCGCTCCTCAATCTTGGATTTAGATCTCTTCTTTCATATCTTGAAAAAGGAGATCGCTGCATGAACTCTTTCGCACAAATCCGATGGGATCTGAACCAGATCACTATGAAGAGAAGAAAAATCTTTCTTTTTCTCTTCTTCTCTCTCTTTTCTCTTCTTAGATCTAATCTCTATCAGATCTGGATGTTGGATGAAGTGGAGAAAATAAGAGGAGGTGTTGGGAGAGGAAGTTGTGATGTAAGAAAGAAGACTCTCTTCTTATTACACGCACCCTCTCTCCCTCTTCTTATTTTTGTCGCACCATATATTTTTTTTCTCTCATGCAAAACCACTTCTTAACACCTTAAAAGATCAAATCCCATTTGATCTTAGGTGTTAAATCCAAATCAAAGGGATAGAAGGGCTTTGAGATAAGGAAAGAAAGAAAGGAATGTTCTCACGCACACAATTAGCGCACGCCCTCTTTTCTCCAATTTTTTTTTATCACACAAAAACTTCTTCCATGCCCTAATTAGATATATTTTTATCCTATTTTAAATCATATTTAAATAAAGAAAAATTAGATGAGAAAGAATATCAGATAAGGTGGGGCGCCAACTATTAGCAGCCCCTCTCCTGCACGCACGCGAAAACAAAAGGGGGCGCATCTTCATGCGCTCCCTCCCTTTATTTTTATAAATTTTAGAGAGAGAGTTTCAAAAAATTACTCTCTGAGTCATGGTTCATTTGGTTCAAATTTGATCTCAATCGGGTTCAAATCGAGTCCAAATCGAGTTGAATTCGAAAGGCTATCAAGCTTCACCAATCAAGCTTGAAATCTAAATCTGATTTGGATAATTAAATTTAATTAGTATTAAATTAAATTAAATCTAATTAAATTAAATTAAATTTAAATTAATTAAAATTTAATTTATAATTTAATCAATCTAAAAAAAATTACAACATTTGTAATTAAGTCCCTGCGCTAACAATTAGCAGCTGCCAAAACTGTAACACTTAAAAATTAGCAGTTTCTAAAATTCAAACTATCAATCTGATTGATAATTTGAATATGATCTAAGCCATTGATCAGGTCATGCTTTTTTTGTGTGTGACCCCTCAGCTTCTATTCTGTCTGGTAGTGGGACATACCGTGATCTCCATCACAGTATCATCAAAACTCTTTTTTCGACGGACTGAAACGATTCCAACTCACCTCAACAGAGATCATTGATCTGAAAATGATCTTAGCGAGTTCTCACGATCCACCAGTGATATCTAGTAATATGTAGTAGTAACCCAGTAAAATAAAAAATAAATCTCTAGGTGTAGTTATCGTGTGATACAATCCCTCTATCGTGAGTCACGACTTGACAGATGTCATAGAGAACTCGTCAAACCCCATCGTTAGTTATATGCTAGATTGGTTCGACTCAAGGTCATCTATGAATCTCATAAAAAAAAATTTTCAGTATTCACACTTACTCTGGCCAGAGATTTTCTGAACTCAGTCTTATGAATCGCATAAGAGTTTTTCTTTTCTACCAATATCGATAGATTTCATCTAGGTGCATCCCACTCCAAATAGCGAACCTGAACCTATAATAGCCAATATACACAGCAAGGATCCGAATGGCTAGGGACCAAGAGAACATGCAGTCAAACTAAGTAGCCTCACTGTGAATAGCTAATACACCATAGGTCAAAAGATCAGTCATACCACTGTAGCATCGAGAAAGATCACTGACAAGTGAGTAGACATCCAAATGATTTCTCGTGTTAGTCACGCTCAATGCAAGTTGTTCTCTAACAACCACCTACACTCTCACCCCAGTGTATCTATACCACAGACTCAAGACTCATCTGCCCTAAAGGAAGATGATCCGTACATTGATTTTGAATAAATTGATCACTATCCTCTGTGACAATCTTTCGATCGGGAGCATTTAGAAATTAACCACTAATGATGTATGTCTCAAATTCTCAATACCTTGAGAATATACAAAATTATCTTTGTTAATTTTTAGGATAAA
>NW_027332424.1:3292885-3307929 GCF_000442705.2 Elaeis guineensis
CAATTCATCGTCCTGGAGGCTAAAGATGAAAGAATGGCCATCTATGGTGACAACAATGAATGAAAAATTATTAAAATTAGCGGTATTGAAATCACTCCCTCTATCTATATAAAAAACATTTTGTTACTAGATGGTTTAAAATATAACCTCTTTAGTATTAGTCAATTATGTGATAAAGATTTTAAGATTGCTTTTGAAGCTTCCATATATATTGTCTTTAGTCCCAATGATGATGTTATAAAGTTCATTTGATATAGACATAATAATATTTATATGGTCAATCTAGATCGATGATCTATCCATGCAAAACATCAATGAATAATTGCAAAGAATCCCAAAATCAATAAGATTAGTTGATTATGGCATCATATGCTAGCTTATACAAGCACGGATTGATTTTAAAACTTATTAAAAAGATACTTGTTATAGGATTGCCTAAATCAAAATTTGAAAAATATAAAGGGTTTTTTGTATGTATACACTCATAAACATTCAAATTTACGTGAATATCTTTTAAAATTTGATATTTGCACATATACTCTTATAAAATACTTATTTTGTATGTATATCTTTTTTTTTTCTTTATTTTATATATATATATACCTATATTATCTAATACCATTAAAAAAAATTAATAGTTTAAACTAAAAATAACTGAAATACCCTTGAAACTACATGCACAAAAAGAAAAATTATGAGGGCATGCATGCAAATAGTAATTTTGTGAGACTATTCATATGAATTTGAATGTTTAGGAGGATATGCATATAAAAAAGTCTAATTTAATTTTTATCTATTTCATTAGATCAACTCAGACCTTCTTATTTTATAATATAATTACATATTATATAATATAACAACATGATGATGTTATATAATATATTATATATTAGAATATTATATTATCTTTTATTTTTATGCAAAGATGGGATAACTCATTAGAACTTCATTCATTCAATAAATAAGTACAAGAAATCCCTCAGACAAAAAAAGGGAGAGCAAGTAAATAGTGAAAAGAATCACAAAAGCCACTACAAAACAAAACTAGGATACTAACGATAATGAGATTTACAGAGATTAGCAACCAACATAGTTTTTTCCTATAAAACTTCCCATAGTTTCCAAAGAGGGAGGTGGCTTCATACATACCACCACCAAGCCTTAATAGCATCCTCTAACAACTACTTCTTGGCTTCAAAAAATGATGGCATTGTCATTTCTCATGCCTTCCAAACATTCCAGAGTAGGAAAGTACCTATAATATCCCACTTGTTTTGTTGCTCTCTTCCAATCGGTGTTCCCTCCACTCTACCCATAGAATATCGAAAAGGCTCAAGAAGGGCAGAGAGGCCAAGGAAGGAGGCATGCCTGATTTTTCTTGATCTAGCAAGGCAAACTTTGGCAATTGCTTAGCATGGAAAAATCTAGCACCTGTTCTGTGTGGAAAAATTTAGTGAAGTGCTCGACATGGGAAACACTATTGAAATGCTCAACTTGGGGTGCAAAACTATGTGATGTGCTTGGTATTGTCTGATGGAAGGAGGATCTAGTTGGTTGTCTTGGGCAGTGTTGATGAGTGAGAGTATGAGTTTAGCATCAAGGAGATCTCTGACAAATGGAAGAAAGGAAGAGTCTGGTTGGTCGTCCTTAGGAGTGGCGATGAGAGGAAATATGAGTCTAGAGCCAAGGAGATCTTTGGCAAAGAAAAGAGGGGAAAAGTCTAGCTGGTCATCCTGGGGAGTGGCAATGAAAGAGACCGAGTCCGATGGTGAGGAGATCTTCAGCTAAGGGAAAAGGGATGCCGATGGTGGATAAAGAGAATTCAGGGAAGGTGCTTGGCATTGTTGATGGCAGCTTCAAGGATTGTCCAATCGTGGAAGGGAAGGTGATGAGATCTCCAATGAAGGGGCAACTAGTGATGATAGCGATGATGGAGAATCAAGGTGAGGGTTGAGAGGGTTTAGGTATTTTAGGGAATTAGGCATGCTGGCGATCATGAGAGGAGCAGCGTGCAATTTGGGAGCAAAGTGAAAGAAAATGGGTTGGGTGGGTTCCAGTAAGATGCACAAAATAGTTACTCATTTTCAAGGATCAAGATGTAATTTCATGATCTTATAAACTTCTAATCTAAAAATATGTTTTTTAGCTAATAGCATTAACAGTACCATTATTTGGAGGGTATTTATGCAAAAATGAAGTTTTTTGAGGGCGTACATGCAAATATTAATTTTGAAAGGATAATACTATTGTCAAAAAATTATATCCAAATTTTCAAATGATTGCTTGGGCTTGATAGTGGGCTCTATTGTACTATGAATCCTATGCCATAAGATGGATTCCATGTTGGATAGTTAGACTAAAAGATGAAGCTTGAAGAAGATTTCATTGAATACACTACCCATTGGTGAGAGATGGCAGTACAAGCAAGTACCACCATGGATGAAGATGAGGTGGGATGATAACTGAGAATTATGATACTGACATTCAAAGAGGACTCATCACTAGTATCAAAACCTATGATGAACACTATAGACAAGCTATGCAACTCTGGTTCTTCATGAATAGAATTAGCCTTTTTTGCCTTTGTGAAATCAAGAATTAAATTTCTTCTGCACCTTCTTGCAAGGCTAGAACTGCTCCATCCGATGTCTAGTAGACTATCAAAGGCATGTCAACCTTTGAAATCATGAGGGTAGTTGTTTCCACAAAGTTTCCATGCTTATATCAACTAAAACTCAGTCAATCTTGTATCTTTTTATCTCTTTCGTTCTCCTTCATTTTTGGGCCTGAATCCTAAGGAATATTTGATTTGCTTGTTTATATCTCTGACTTTGATATTGTCTGCTAATTCTTTTCATTAGCTAAGAAATCAATCTTGTTGCCAATGCAAATAGAATTAATAGGCTCATAATTAAAATGCTAATATTCCTTTTCTTGGTACATCAAAATGTTAATGTGAATATTAATTTGTTAAAAATTATATTCCAAAGTCAATCATCAGCCTGTTGATGGTTGTGCTTATCATTATAATTATATATAAATTATTAAATTAATAAATATTATTTGATTTTTTTTATCACTGTGTACATCTCATTTTGAACTCCTGTTATGTGATGAAGTCCTTAGGACTATTCGATTCGATATAGGAGGATATATCGTTTAGTCCTTAAATGAGTTTGCGATCAAATGATATGCTATTACTAGGATGATAGACATATCAAGTGTAGATTGTTGTGTGCCATATAGGTTGATTGTTCTCTTAATCAAGGAGCATGGAGACACTGGTATGGCATGCAGGTAAAATATAGGAGTACATTTCACTAAACGTGATCAACTCTGAAGCACTCTACTATCAAGAGTCACTCTGAAGGGATATAGGTACAAGTGTCCCTCCGATCTGAGATCACCACGGTGACTTTCCAGCAACTCACTATGTTTTGGTGTCAGACTACCTAAATTTTTAATTCAGCGATGAAAAGTTTCTGGGCATAGTCAAGTACTTATGAAGTCGGTGTGTGAGTCAAGATGAAATTGACCCCTTTGAATAAGTAGGAGTTAATGTATCAATATATTTTAATTCAATAAAACCTTGATCGGGGTAATCCATGTGATGGATTTTGAAAATTGAAATACAATGTGGATGACCATATCAGGGTTGACAGTTAAACCCTAGGTCACCTTAAGCATTTAGATCAAAGGAATGAATTATATGGTAACTATATTCAAATAGGTTCTTGAGTGTTGCTTAGCATACATTCGACCTATCTGAACGTCGGGTACCATTGCTAGATGGTTACTTTGATTGGTACAGGAATCAGTTCCTGTGCTACCGACTTAGGTTCGAACCTATGGGGTCATACATATTAGAAGTTTCTCTCTGATCACTTGGCTAATCTGAAGAGTCTCAGTCAATAAAGACTCTGGTGAAGAGGCCCACTTGATGGAGACTCTACTGAAGAGTCCCACTGAACGGGAACTCTAGAGAAGAGTCCCACTAGACTTAGACTCTATCATTAATGAAGGATTAATTAGTGATTAGATCACTAATTAGCTTAATTTGATTGAACATTAAAGTTTGGATTAAGTCTGATTGAATTTGATTCAATCAAGTCAAGTCTGATTAGGTTATGAGATGACCTAATTGGTAAGGGAGAAACGATCCTAATTTGATCGAAACTATAGCTTAATTAATTTATTAATTTAATAAAATTTAATTGAAATTATAGGAGCCTAATTATATTAGGTTCATCATATTTTATTTGGATCTAATTAGATTGAGTTTGAAAGAAATCCAATTGGTTAAATCCTAGAGTCCCAAATGAATAGGACTCTATCCCTCATGCCACCTAAATTGTCTCATACCTTTTCTCATCGCACAAAATTAGTTTGTACATGAGAAAATTAAAAAATAATCCTTCTTTTATCACCCATTAAGGATAGAAATTGATTGATTTTAATTTAAATTTAAATTAGTTTGAATTTTAACTTAAAACCTTATCTATATCCTTCCACACGTTGGCTGCTTTTAAAGGGGTCTATTGTGTATGAGAAAAAGAGGTCTTTCCAATTGATTTTCATACCCAATTTTCTCTGGTAAGTCCCTCTTTAAGTTAGATAAGGGTGAGAAAAAGTTACAGTTAAATTAAAATTCAAAAGAGTTCAAATTGTAATAAAATTCAGCCCTTATCTTGTTTTATCTGGTTTGTGTGATAACCATAAAAAGGCCATAATTTTGTGCACCAAAAGAGGAGAGCTTTTCATTGTGAGATACCAAAGAGAAAGAGGGTCAAAAATACCTTTTTGGGATATGAGGATTGGATAGGTTTCCTTTGTTCTTGGCATGAACAAAAGACGAGACCGTTCTCCTCTTGGGTGAGAGATCTAGAACTGTTCTAGATTTTTGGATGAGGAAAAAACCAAAGAGAAGAGAGTCTTCACCTTATTTTTCTCTACCATCTAGCATGCTTCTCTGATCTATCTTCAACATCAAAAAGATTTAAAGTGATCAAAAAAAGAGATCAAGTCAGATCTCCCATCAGAAACCAACTATGCGAGCTAGCACTCCCACAGAGGGTTGATCAGTCCGAGGGGCTTCGTGTGGACCATCCGTAGAGGTCAGATACTTGTGTGACTACTTGACATCAGTGAAAGTTTCATACCATACTTACCAGTAGCAGAAATCATCAACCCGTGAAAAGGTGATGGGTTTTGAACTCAACTGACATAATCTAAAGGTTAGATCAAATTCATGGCATCGATGTGATTGATGTAGTTTTTTATTTTATTTTAGATTTTATATATAAATTTTTTATATCATAGATCCTTAATGATAGTTTAGATTTGATCTAAGATATATTTAAAAGATTAAAATATTTAATCTTTTATTATTTCATTGTAAAATTTTAAAAATACATGCTTTGAACTATCCATTTCTTCTTGAGATGGTATCAGATCCAGATTTCTTATAACATGAATTTTTTGCATATAATCTGATTTTAATTATTTAGATTAGATCTAAATAGTTAATTTTGAATCTGAGTAGTATAGTAATCTGATTGAATAGATCCTCATGGCCGTCCAGTCATAGGAGAAATCAGGATTACACTATCCTATTTATCCATTCGATGGGATCTCTTATGGCATGTAGGGGTACTGCACGATCTTTTTCATGATGATGAACAACGAAAAAAATTTTAAAATTTTATTTTAGATCTAAAATAATATATTTTAGATCTAAAATTAAAATTTTGATCATTAGATGATTGATTATAAAAGTATTTTATAAAATTGAAAACTATTTTCAAACATAAATTCGAACCTATATCAGCCCAAAACTTAATTGAGAATTAAGCGATATAGATTTGAGAATCAAAGATCTAAAATATTAATTTCATAACTCATGGATTAATGGGTTATCTCGAGTCAAGTCCATTTAACTGGATTAGACCTAGGGTTAGAAATCATTGATAGTGAACCATGTTAGTAATTGATCAAATCTAATTAAAAGTTAATTCTGATTGGGTCAATATCTTCTCTTGATCAATTTCAATAGTTGTAGTTGGTCAAGTCCATATCTTCGATTAGACTAGTATAGACTTTGATCGTAGCTCCATGGTCTAATCCAAATCTATAAGTTGATCAAATTGAAAATGACTAACCAGTTGGTGTCTAAGGAAAGTATGGCAATTTTGATCGGTGGTCATTAATTGAGAGCTATTTGCAAAGATTGAGTCTATGTCAAGTTAATGACATATCCCTCCCATCGATCTCACTTACCTGACCAACATGGTGAATCATGTTTTGATTAGATCACTTAATGATTGGAGTTGACCCATGCTAACTAGGAAATCAGTGTGACTGATTTAGGTGTCCCTAGTTCGACTTGTCTTAAGTCCTCTTCATGACTTGGTGAAGTCAGTAGGAGGATTTATGACTGATTGACTGGACCAGCTTTTACTTAATCTTCTTTAATCTGATTTGGTGAAGTCAGTGGGAGGATTAAGATTAACTAATCTCAAGTCTTTTCTTATCTCTCAATTTAACTAATTAAATCTTCTAAAATTGTTAGGTCTCTAAAAATGAAATAGTTATGATGATAACTAGATCATAGCCTCCGATTAAGTTGGGTGATAATGAGTCCAATGGTTTAGATGATCATTAGAGGTGCCACACGCCTGGTGCTCATCTAGCTGTTGGAATTATCATTCATAATATATTATTTTAGTTGTGTCTTTCTTATGATGGTCAGATTGGTCGAACCACACTTGGGCCTGGTCACTCGTTTGTTAAATATACTGAATTCTGGCATGTTAATGGTTGGACCTAAGCAGAACCTTCAGTGGAGGTGCCACATGCCTGCTGAAGAGATGTCTGGGGCAAAATTGAATACTAAAAATTATTTGGTAAAATAATTGGTTAAGAACCTACCCATGGGTATACAAGTATTGGTCGAGCCACACTCGGACCCATGTGCAGTCCATGTGGATTCTAGTACCCACTAAGAAATTAGTGTAATTTCTCAAATTGAAGGTAAAGGCTATCAATTCGAGTAAAATAGTGAGAGAACTTTTAGACTAAAATTCATATCTTTGGCTTAATCAATTTATATACTAATTAGGTTCTGGTTTTTCTTTTGCAGTTATGGCCACCACATTATCGCTCCGATCACTATTAGATAGTGATAAATTGATGGGTCCAAATTTTGATAGCTGGTATCGAAAGCTCAAAATTATCCTGGAGCACGAATGGATCTTGTATGTGTTAACTGATCCAGCACCCGAGGAGCCAGCTCTAAATGCACGTAGTTCGATCAGAGATATTTATCAGAAGTGGCTCAATGATCAGACTACAGTTTGTTGTATTATGCTGGCGGTGATGAATGATGAGTTTAGCCATCGTTTCGAGAATACTCAGCCATAGGACATGTTACAAATATTGAACAAGTCTTTTGGCACATCTGACAACGTTGAGAGGCACAAGACTAGTTGTGCCATCTTCAACGCTCGAATGAGGGAAGGAGCATCAGTCACTGATCATGTATTGTATATGATCGAGATGATTGAGTGCCTAAGCAAGCTCGACTTTTCCCTGCATGAGCAGTTGGAGAAAGATGCTATTCTGAACTCTCTGCCCAAGTCCTACCTCCCTTTTCTTACTCATTTTCAAATGACAAAGTCTGCAGTTAACTACCACGATTTGCTGGGGTTATTACAAAACTTTGAGAAGGATCACCAGCTCTGAAAGAAGTCAGTGAATATTGTGGGAGGGTCTTCTTCTGGACATCGATCCTTTAAGAAAGGAAAGAAGAATAAGAAGAACAAGAAAAGGATGCAAAGTGCTAGGGCACCCAAGCCCAGTCAGACCAAGAAACCCAAGTTCGATCAGAGTTAGAATTATCCTGACTTCTAAAAAATTAGGCCATGTACTTGACTAGGAACCCCTAGTGTTACCAAGCCATCCTATTGCTGAGCAAAGAATAGTATATAAAAAGTGGATGGATGAAGTCAGTCGAGTTAAGTATTATGTGCTGGTTTTCATATCAAATGAGTTACAGAACTAGCATGAACATATGCTCACTATCAAGGCTATGATTGTTGGGAAATGTATCCCAAAAAGCCAATTATCAAGCTGTTGATGGTTGAGCAACCAAGTATTGTAATTGATTTGTTAATAAATAAAATATATTTGGCATTTTCATCATAAGCTTTCATCTTCTAATGAACTCTGTTGTTATGATGAAGTCCTTAGGACTATTTAGATTCGATAAAGAGAGGATTTATCGATTAGTCCTTAAAACTGTTCACGACCAAATGATAGGCTGTTAATAAGGACAACAGCTTCTATCGAGCATAGATCGCTGTAGGCCATATGGGTTGGTTGTCCTCTTAACCAAGGAGTGTGGAGACACTGGTATGGCATACAGATGAGATGTAAGGGTACATCATCATTGAACGTGACCAACTCCAGAGTATTCTGCTGTCGAGAATGTCTCTGATGGGATATAGGTATAAGTGTCCATTAGACCTGAGATCGCCTCAGTGACTTGCAAGCAACTCACTGTGCTTTGGTACTGGACTAACTGAATTTCTAATTCAGGAATGGAAGGCTTCTGGGCATAGTCAAGTACTTGCGAAGTCAGAGTGTGATCGAGATGGGATTGACCACTCCAAGAGTTGGAGAAGAATGAGTCGCTGTATTTTAATTTAGCAAAATCTTGGCCAGGGTAATCCATTAGATGGATTTGATATTTTGAAATACAATGTGGACAACCTGATCAGAGTTGACAGTTAAACTCTGGGGTGTCTTATGATCATTTTGGTCAAGGGGATGAATTATATGAAAACTATATCCGCATGGGTTCTAAGGATGTTGTTCTACACATTCGACCTATCCAGTCGTCGGGTACCATTGCTAGATGGTCACTTCGATTGGTATAGAAATTTATTCCTATGCTACCAGCTTAGGTTCGGACCTATGAGGTCACACACATTAGAGTTCATGATCCGATCAGATGGTTGATCAATGATTAAGAATCATTCTAGGGTTAAATGATCAATACGATTGACATTTAACCCAGTGCAAGTGTTGCAGGAGGATCTATTAGCAATTCGATTGCTGATTGGCTTAATTTGATTAAGCCAATGGGCTGAGATTAAGTCTAATTAAATATAATTTAATTAGATTTGGTTTGGGCTTGATTGGATCAAGTCCAATTGGTTTATTGGATAAGCCAAGTGCAAGGAAAAACTAGTCCTAGTTCAACTAGGACTTGGGTCAATCTAATTTCTAATTTGATTAAAAAATTAAATCAGATTTAAATCTAATTTAATCTGATTAAATTAGGTTCTTAATTGGGTTAAGACCTATTTTAATTGGGTTGATCTAATTTTGATTTGATTTGGTTTGGGAAATCAAATTAAAACAAGTCATAAGACAGAATCCTAGTAAGACTAGGATTCCACCTTGCGCCACATAAGCCTTCTCCACGCCCTCTCTCTTATTCAACGCCAATCTCCACTTATTTTATGTGACAAAAGCCCTCTCCCAAATCTCTCCCATGTTCACAAAAGGTCTCCTCTCTTCTTTCTTACATGGAAGGTGGTTTGGATCAAATCTAAAAGGAATAAGTTTGGATTTCGAATTCTATGAGATAGAGTTTTAGAAATCCAAAACTCTTTTTTGCATCGAATTTATCCAATTTTTTTTTGGAATTTTTGTGTCTTTTAGGGTATATATTGTGCATCCTTTTTTGGTGATCCATGCACGAAAATATGAAGGAGGTGCTCAAGAGTTGGGCATCCCTTAACTTGCCATGTTTGGATAAGCCTTGACTAGGTGTTTGACCTAGATAAGAACTCTATCATATCTCTCTATATAAGATGAGTTTCTTTGTAAAATTTTAGAAAAAGATAGATATTTGAGAGATATTTGTGCCATCCAAAAATCAGAGGGAAATACCTTTGGGTCGTGGAGATATAAAAGATGCAAGTTTGGGTGTCTAGAGAAAAAAATGTGAAGAAGAAGAGGATCTTCTTCTAGGGTTTTTGTTTTCATATCTTTCCTCCCTCCATCTTGAGTTTCCTAAGAGCATCTCAGATGTGAAACTCCTCCTTCTACTTTCCATCTTTGAAAGATTCCAAATCAAGAAGAAGGAGGCACCTGATCAACCATCAAAGAAGGATCAGCGCAGTACTAGCATACTGTGCTGATTTTCTGAAGCAGGACTTCTGATCGAGATTCGTGGACTCGTGTGGACGACTCCTAGAGGCCGGATGCCTGTGCAGCTTGTAACATCATCCTCAAGCCCAGATAAACAAGGTTAGAACGTCTAACTTGCAAGGTAATAGATCTGATCTATTGTTTAATACATACATTAGATGTAGTATAGAAACATGTTGATATGATCAACATGTAGTTCATGCTATATTTATATATTTTAATTTTTGATTTAATTCTATATAATTATTATGTAATAGGATCTTAGATCTAGAGATTTTCTAATTTTAGAAAATAAATTTTGATTTATTTTAGTCTTCCACTGTATGATCTTGAAAAAGTTTCAAGATCTAACCCTGAAACCCTAGATAAGGTTCCTACAATGATTACTCACCTACAAGAGTTATATCATTAGTAGAGCTGCACAGCATGCTTCGAAGTATCCAAGAGACTCTTCAATCTAAAAATGCATAAAGGGCAGTCAGTGCATGAGCACTGTATGACAGTGATCAAGAATATTGAAGAGCTTGGAAAGCTCGGACTTGATATACAAAAAGAATTACAAATGGATTTGATTCTTCAATCTCCTACTAGTTCATATAGTTAATTTATTATAAATTTTTATATGAACAAACTTGATTGCACCATACTCAAAATGGTCAACATGTTGGTCACTACTGAAGGAACTTTAAAGAGTTCAAGAGATGCTGTTCTCACTGTAGAGCAGACTTCTTCATCCAAGAGTAAGTCTAGTTAGAAGAAGAAGAGTAAACTCGCAAAGAAGTAGAAGAAAGAGAGCAAACCAAAGAAGGATATTTCAAAGAAGGCTGAAGCAAAGAAAAAATATTTCCACTGTGATATTGAAGGCCACTAGTGGAGAAACTGTCCACTCTATCTAGAGAGCCTAAAGATCAAAAAAGGTGACAAACTTTCAGAAGATATGCTCATAATTGAATCTAACCTTATGGTTTCTTCTACTTTTAGTTGAGTATTGGACTCTGATTCGAGTACTCATATATGTACTTTAATGCAGGGTCTAATAGAAAGTAAAAGATTGAGGAAAGATAACATGATCCTTCGAATCGATAATGGAGTAAAAGTTACTCCAGAAGTCATTGGCACTTATCTTCTTCGATTACCGTCAGAATTTAGATTAGATTTGAAAGACTGTTATTTTGTTCTTGTAAGTAGTCAAAATTTGATTTTTATATCTGTGCTAGCATAGGATGGTTTTGATTTTAATTTAGATAAAGACTTTCATTCCATTTATTTATGAAATAAATTGGTTGCATGTGGTCTTTTAATTGATTATCTTTATCACTTGCATATTGATACAAATGTGAATCTAAATGAGCAAGTAGTGAGTGCCATAGGTCAAAAGAGACCCAAAGATGAAATTAACCAAAAGTACTTGTGGCATCATAGACTAGGGCATACTGGAGAGGATAGGATAAACAAACTGAAAAGAGATGAGATCTTTGGCTCTTTTGATTCAGAGTCATACCCAACTTGTAAATCTTATCTTTAAGAAAAAATAGCCAAATTATCCTTTGTAAGACATAGAGAAAGGGCCATCGAGTTATTTGTCTTGGTACACATCGATATATATGGACCATTTGATATGCAGATCAGAAGTGGTTATAGCTACTTCATCACCTTTACCGATGATTTGTCATAGTACAAGTATATATATCTGATGAAATACAAGTCGGAAGCCTTTGAAAAGTTTAAGAAATTTAAAAATAAAGTAGAGAAATAAACAGGCAAACCCATTAAGGTTCTTTGATCTGATCGAAGAGGTGAATATTTTAGTCAAAATTTTTGAGATATCTTAAGGATAATAGCATAGTCTCACAATGGACTCCTCTTGAAACACCTCACTCAACAAAGTGTCTGAAAGGAGGAATATGATCCTATTAGATATGATCAGGTCTATGATGCGCTTCACTGATTTATCCTTATATCTTTGGAGACATGCCTTATTAACCGTAATTCACTAATTGAATAGTGTTCCACCAAAATCTATTCCTACAACACCATATGAGATATAGCATGGTAAGAAATCGAGTCTAGATTATCTTAAGACTTGAGGATGTCCGATCTATGTCAAGAGATAGATGGTTGATAAATTAGAGGATAGATCTATAATAGCTTATTTTATTTGTATCCAAAAGAATCAATAGGATGCTACTTCTACTTTTCACAAGATCACAATGTCATTGTGAGTCGGAATGCCATATTTTTAGAAAAATAGTTTATTCAGGATGGTAGCAGTGGTAGGTTAATTCAGCTTGAAGAGAAGATCTTTGAAGAGCAAAGAGCTATGGATCCTCAAGAACCCTTTATTCATGAGCCAATAGTTGATGTTCTTCTACCATCTCATAGATCTAGCAGGATCTCTCGACCTCCAGGAAAGGTACATAGGTATGCTTATGGAGAAAGTAAAGAAAATATTTCTTATGGAAGATAAGGATCATGGTGATGATCCTAATATCTTTGACGAGATGATGTCTGATATTGATTCCGAAAAATGTTAGATGCAATGAAGTCAAGATTGACTCGATGCACTCAAACTAAATAGATCTACAAAAAAAAAATAGGTGTCGATGGTAAGATAGAGATCTATAAAGCTAGGCTCATGATAAAAGGTTATAGTCAGTGCGAAGGCATTGATTATCAGAAAATCTTCTCATTCGTAGCCATGTTGAAATCCATCGGCACTTTGCTTGCTGTTGTAGCTTATTATGATTATAAAATCTGATAGATGGATGTGAAAATTATTTTTTTGAATGGATATCTTGAGGAAGATATCTATATGGAGCAGCCTTTGTGTTTCACACCTGGTAATGGTGATCACCGAGTCTGCAAGCTGCAAAGGTCCATATATAGATTAAAGTAAGCCTCTCAGAATTAGAATCTTCATTTTGATGATGCGAACAAATCATTTAATCTCATCAAGAATGAAGAGAGACTTTGTGTATATAAGAGGGTTAGTGGGAGTGCAATAACATTTCTTGTATTATACATGGATGATATTCTTCTTATTGAAAATGATATTTTCATACTGACCTCGGTCAAAAATAAGTTGTCCAAGAAATTTTTCATGAAAGACTTAGGAGAAACATCCTATATTCTTAGAATAAATATCTATAGGGATAGATCTAAAAGGATGCTAGACCTGTCACAAAAGTTATGCATAGAGAAAGTGCTGTAGAGGTTTAGCATGGAAAACTCTAAAAGAGGACTCTTACCTCTTAGGCATGGTATTCTTCTTTCCAAGAGGATGTGTCTGATCACATCTGAGAAAGTTCAATGCGTGAGTAGGATTTCTTATGCCTCGACCATAGGGAGCTTCATGTATGCTATGCTGTATATCCGATCTGATATTATCCTTGCTGTGAGTGTCACGAGCAGATATCAGTCGAATCTAGATGAGGAGCACTGGATAGTTGTGAAGAACATCCTTAAGTACTTGAGAAGAACTAAGAATTTGTTCTTAATTTTTATAGAAACTTCTGAGTTACGAGTCGAGGGGTATACTAATTCAGACTTTATGTCTGATCCTAATGGTAGAAAGTCTACGTTCGGATATGTATTCATATGCAATGGTGACGCAGTCAGCTGAAAAAGTTTCAAACAACCTATCATAGTGGATTTGATCTCAGAAGCTGAATATGTCGCTGCTACGGATGCTGCAAAAGAAGGCTTCTAGGTCAAGAAGTTCATCGCAGAGCTTAAGATAATGACATCGAATGCCATATCACTTTATTGTGATAGCAATGGAGCCATAGCACTTGCTAAGGAGCCGAGATCTCATCAGAAATCAAAGCACATCGAGCGGCAGTTCTATATCATACGCAACTATCTCGAAAAAAATATATCGAGGTGCAAAGAGTAGACTTCATGGATAATATGACAAACCCACTAATAACGCAATTAAGCCAGCCAAAGATGAAAATCCACCTTGAGAAGATGGGACTTAAATTAATGGCCAATTGGCTTTAGTCTAAATGGAAGATTGTTAGATATATGTCCTAAAAGCCAATATGACTGAGCCATTGAAATAATTTTAGGATATAATTTTGTACTTAATACATTGATTTGATCAATAAAAGGATAAATTTAATTTTTATTTAAGAGTGATATGTTCTTGAATTGTCCATGAAATTAATACTTCAATATATATATTCTCAAGGTGTTAAGAATTAGAGGTATATATAATTAATTTCTAAATGCTCCCAATCATAGTATCATCATGAAGATGGTGATCGATCCAGATAGATCGATGCATAGATTGCTTCCTTCTAGATAGATGAGTCTCTGATATACTATGTAGAGATATTGAGCGACGAGTGTGGATAGTTATTAGACAACAACTAGTACTGAGCGTGATCATACGAGAGATCACTTGAATTTCTAATCAATCGTCAGTGATCATGTCGATGCTATAGTTGTGTGAATGATCCTTTAATCTATGATAGTATGACTGCTCACAGCGAGACTGCTGGAGTTTGACTGACACATAAACATGGCCTTATTAAGACTTTGTAATAGACGTTGGTGACAGTTAGTCTACTGTAGAAGTAGGATGCACATATAAATGGAATCTATTCATCTTGATAAAGAGTAGTCCTATGGGATTTGAGAGGCTAAATTTGAGAGTCTATGGCTATAGTAGTATGATTAATAAAAAAAAATTTATGAAGATCACAATTGAACTTGAGCTAATCGAATCTATCATATGACTGACGATGAGATTTGACGATTTATCTATGACCTACTATCTAGTTGAAACTCACGATAGAGGGATTGAATCACATGTAAACTAC